>NC_139512.1:238505021-238925011 GCF_947247035.1 Vipera ursinii
CCCAAGAAGAAAATATAGGAGTCATCCATAGCAATACAGTGTAAGGGACTGTAACAATCTGTCAGAACCCTGTCCTTCTATGGCCCTAGGGTTTCTTGTCCTTTTCGGATTCTGCCATTCTCCTGGGGGGGGGGAAGCTTTGGATTGCTGACGTGTATTTCCTTTTGCTCTGTTCTTTGCTGTATTCTCTTTGATGTTTCTACATTGGGTTTGAGAATGGAATGTGCCTCCAGCCATCTGCCTTATGTCCAAGTGCAGAAGAAGCAGCACAGAGAGACCTAACAGCCTTGGAAGCGGCATCTTATCGCCCTGTTCCTACAGCGTTTTCACATCTATGGATTGGTCTGTTTGAATTGTCTGGATGGACAGTTGGGGTGCGGTTACCATTGATCCTTTTGACCTATTGATTCACGCAAGAAACCCCTCAGATCCTGCTTTCTATTCCTGCTGTCAACATCTCCCAATAAACGTTCCTTTTGAAATGATGTTCGTTTTAAGAGTTCTGCTTTCTTGGGAGGACTGATTGAGGCAGGTCCTTACACAACCACTATCTAGGTCAAACAGGCAGAATACTAGCAGACTTCATCATGAACACCAACTAGTAGTCTGCCGACATGATGAAAACTCCTTAATTTCACAATCAAGTTGGGTTGGACACACTCAATCATAGTTTCAAGCAGCCTAGATCAAGGCAATATCAAACACACCAGAGAATTTCTGTAGACCTGGCACTCAGACAAATTGGTCATCAACAGGCACATAGAGATAAACTACATCTACATACCACTAAAAAGAGATGTAAATAAATGCAAAGACCAAAACAGCTCCTCACCAGCAATCAACACCCAAAGGAGTAGAGATTAACACCAATGTTAACATAGACCAACTATCAAGTAAACAATACCCCAATCAAGAAACTATCAATGCAGATAAACAAGCTAATAGTAAACAACAGCCTAATCAAGTAACTACCAAGAACACTCCCACCAATACTGACAGGGCAAACCACTATGGTAGTATATAAAAATAAGAGCAAACCCCATTCCACTCTACCATTGATGATGTTCAATTTGGTAATGAAATATCTGCAAGAAAACTACTAAACTCAGATAACACCAAGGACCCCACAGTTCAACCCCGAGCTACAAATATTCTCTTCTCCCGTAAATTACATTATATTAACAAGTTCTGTGATTCAATACATCTTTATCCTACTTAATAAATAATTGGTGCTCTGTCATTAAGCCTTGGGGGTATGAGACGAGGAGGCAGAACAATGCTTTATAAAACACAGTCTTTGTTTCATTTTGCTGAAGTCTGAAGATGTTGGGATTTAGAAGATTAGGTTTATTGCCATTCTTAAGGAGCCAGTAAGCTTTTGACAAAATTTGCCAATAAGTATAATGTGCATATTGTTTACAGCTCTATTAAAAGAAATTGCCTTGGTTTTCTTATTCCGACATGGAGAGAAATTTCAGAGCATGTGGATAACTCATAACTATTTGGAAAGAGTTAGGTTTCATTGTTGTCACAATTGATTCATTTCAATATACTATTTACTCTCAGATTGGGATGTGTGTGGTTTTTTGGGGTTTTTTTTGCAATTGCTTTTACATAACACTAAACTTTGATTCATAGTGACTGCCCACACAGAGTGGGAGGAAATTACTTCAGGATCAACCTATGCAGAGTTTTTTGTAACTATGACTTTCTTTCCTATGTTGCCATTTGTTGCCCTATTCCAGCAAACAGATGTATGTGCAGATAAAACAAGTCATCCCGCCTACATGGCTTGGAAGACAGTGGCCTGCAAATATATTAAAGAATTAAATATATTTCTCTCCATTCTATAGAAACAGAGTAGAATGGGTTGGGAAATCAGACTTTCCAGTCAACCACACAGAAGGCTTATTCTATGGGTAATGGAATAGTTAGTGTGATTCTTATTCCTGCAAATAAGAATTTTCTTAATGATTGTTTAATGCCTGAGCCTAGCAGCTTCATGGATTCATAAGAAGATCAGGTCTTCATCAGAGATATGGAGGAGGAGGAGGATGGGAGCCCTCGAGCTGTCAGCTGTCAGCTAATTACTTCATCCAAAATGACTCATTATTTTTAATTTAGAAAGGTAGTGTACAACCTGAAAAAGCTGAACCTCTTCCCCCACCACAAGATTCTAAAGGAGATTCTCCTGGGAGCATAGAAGATATAACTGCTTTGGGTTGCAACAGTGCTTTGATGCTACATCAACATCCTTAATAATAATAATAAAGTTGGAAGGGACCTTGGAGGTCATCTAGTCCAACCCCCTGCTCAGGCAGGAAACCCTATACTATTTTGGACAAATAGCTGTCCAGTCTCTTCTTAAAAACTTCCAGTGTTGGAGCATTCACAGTTTCTGGAGGCAGGTTGTTCCACTGATTAATTGTTCTAACTGTCAGGAAGTTTCTCCTTAGTTCTAGGTTGCTTCTCTCCTTGATTAGTTTCCATCCGTTGCTTCTTGTCCTGCCTCCGGGTGCTTTGGAGAATAGCTTGAGTCCCTCCTCTTTGTGGCAGCCCCTGAGATATTGGAACACTGCTATCATGTCCCCCCTTGTCCTTCTTTTCATTAAACTAGACATACTAAATTCCAGCAACCGTTCCTTATATGTTTTAGCCTCCAGTCCCCCAATCATCTTTGTTGCTCTTCTCTGTACTCTTTCTAGAGTCTCAACAGTGTTTGGGGATATGATTGTGACTAGAAATTAGTCATTTTGTTTTGTTTTACTTTTTAAAAAATCAGCTCCCACATGCATATAAAGAAGAAGGGTCTTTATTTTTTTTTTAGAGAAACTGGGAATACCTTTTCATCTTAACAATTGGCTCATACCAATTCTGCCTCTTATATGTGCATACAGTAGAAGGGATTGCATAGACAAACTTGCTGGGCCCACCTTTGACCCCTAAAATCCATTTGCAGAAAATGTTCCTTAATGAGGAAAAGACCTCTGCAGGGCTCCTGAGGAATGCAGTTTACGAACAACTCCTCTTTGCATGAAGAGGCTTTGGCTCAGTCCTAATGTGGAAGAACTGTATGTACAACCTTCTAAAATGAAACACCTGCCTGCTTATCAAAGTAAGGCCTGGAGTAGAACAGGTATATTTGTATTAAATACCTTCATAGTTGACTTACTGATAACTTATTTCACTTTTCCTCCACTGTGGCTATTATATTATATAATTACCAGCTATCTAGTGTAGGGCTGCAGCTCATCTGGATTTTTCCATCCCACATATGGCAGTCTTGGCAGGAGTGGCATATAAATTGAAAAACAAACAAAAGCAGTGCAGACAAAATGAGGTAAAAACAACCTGGTAGTTGTTTTACCTCATTCTTAAAACTGAATTATTATTTTGCTTTCAGGATCTGTTTTATTTAATGCCATTTAACCAATACTTCAGATACCTCTTAAGTTGAAACCATTGGTTTATTTTAGCTGATCTTATAAAACAAATCATTGCCCCAAGTTTCTTTCTTTTAACAATAAATGAACAGAATAGATGATGTTAATTCAATCACTATTGCTCTCTAGTGGTTGTTAAAAAATCACCCAACTGAATATACTATTCAAAAGAGGTTAGCCCAATATTACCAGATGCAGTTTGCTATCAGAATTAGAGGTTTAAAAGAGGATATTAAAGAAGATTTAAAGCAGCTGATCTCTGAGGCTCTTGAAGTGGTATCTGGAGAAGGAGAACATCAAGAGGATGAAACAGAGGAAAGTGGTGTTGGAGGAGATCAAGTTACAACTTCTTTGGATGATCCTAGAGAGCAAAGAGTAACGCGTGCTGCTTTAAAACGAGCAAAGAAAATAAAAGAACAAGATCAGCAAAAGTCTTCAGATTCTTCACAACGTACATATAGTCAAGCTGTGGGAGGAGCACGGCCTAAAGAAGTTAGTCCTATCAAAGCTGTGGTCCAAGAGCTTCTGGAGGATATGCATGGCAACTAAATTTCTAACTTGGAATGTTAATGGACTGAATTCACCGCAGAAGAGGAAGAAAGTTTTTCAATATTTAAAACAATTTAAGATAGATGTTATATGTTTGCAAGAAACGCATATTAGAGTTTTGGATCAAAAGCATTTACTGAACTCGAGACTGGGTACGCATTTTGTTGCCTCTGCAGAGAATAAGAAAAATGGAGTGGTTGTTTATGTTAAAAGTGCCTTAACAGCAGACTTAATTGAAGCAGATAAGCATGGAAGATATGTTATGATTGAGCTGTTGTTAGAAGGTAAAAAGACGCTTCTAGTTGGATTATATGCACCTAACCAACAACAAGCTGATTTTTTTAGCTTACTCCACACAAAGCTTACCCAGTTGGATTATAAATCTTTTATTTTTATGGGAGACTGGAATGGTGTTCTGGATGTACAGTTGGATAAGGCTGGAGCTTTTAAGCGCATTCCAAGTCATGCTAGACTGCCTAAATCTTTTTTTGAAATGAAGGATGACCTGGAATTGCGAGATATCTGGCGTGAGAGACACTTGCAGGAGAAGGATTATACTTTTTATTCTGACAGACACCAATCTTTTTCGAGGATTGATTTTATTTTGTTGACTAATGATTTTTTTTTGAGAACTAAAAAGGTGAAGATATGTGCAAGAACTATCTCTGACCACAGTCCAGTTTGGTTGGAGATTGATAAGGAGAAAAGAGACAGGCGCTCGTGGCGCGTAAATGAGAATTTGTTTAGAAATCAGAGAAATGTGGAAGAATGTAAACAGCGGATGAAGGATTTTTTTGAGATTAATATGAATAAGGGTACCTCTATGGATATGGTTTGGGATGCTAGCAAGGCCTATATGAGAGGAGTGTTGATATATATGAATAATAGACATAGACGTGCAGTGGAAACTAGAAGGAAAGAACTGGAGAATGAAATAAAGGAAAAAGAAAAGGCTTTGATTTTGAATTCAGAGGATGTGAAGATCAAGGAGGCTATTAGACTGTTAAGAGGACAATTTGATAAATTAATGGCAGATCAAGTGGCAACCAATCTGCGGTTTGCTAGGCACAATACTTTTTGCAACGCTAATAAACCAGGCAGATGGTTAGCCTATAGACTGAGGAAAAAACAAAGGGCCTCTAATATAGACAAGATTGAGTATAAAGGAAGGGTTGTGTTTCAACAGAATTTTATTAAGGATGCTTTTGTGGATTTTTATTCGAAATTATATTCTAAAGAGGAAATTAATGTAAAAGATATTGATAAATATTTGGATAATGCTAGCATCCCGGTTCTTACGCAAGCACAAAAAGAGGGGATTAATCAACTGATTACAGAAGAAGAAATTTTTATAGCAATTAAGGAACTGAAGGTTGATAAGGCGCCAGGCACGGATGGCTTGACTGCGGCCTTTTATAAAAATTTACAATTTGAGATGATAAAGCCGTTAAAGGAACTGTTTCAGACAATTCAGAGGGGGGGAAAGGTGCCACCGTCTTGGAAGACAGCTTTTATCTCTTTGATTCCGAAGGAAGACCAGGATGCTACTCAAGTTAAAAATTACAGACCGATATCGCTCTTAAATACAGATTATAAGATATTTGCTAAGGTTTTGGCTAATAGACTGATGAGGGTTCTGCAACAGGTGATTCATGGGGATCAAACGGGGTTTATTAGTGGTAGGCAAATGTAAAATAATGTGAGACATATAGTTGATGTGTTAGAGTTTTTGGAAAGGCACAACCAGATCTCTGCAGCGCTAATCTTTTTAGATGCTGAAAAGGCTTTTGATCAATTGAATTGGCAATTTTTGTTGAAAGTGTTAGATAAAATGGATTTTGGGGAAATTTTTTTACAGCCGATTAGGGCATTATATCAAAAACAAACTGCCCGAATTATAGTTAACAATAGCCTGACAGCAGCATGTAATATTGAGAAGGGCACAAGGCAAGGGTGTCCGTTATCGCCCTTGTTATTTGTGTTAACATTAGAGATACTATTGGTTAAGATTCGGAATTCGGAAAAAATTAAGGGGATACAAGTTGGAGATCAGGACTATAGATTGAGAGCATTTGCAGATGATCTGGTTGTTACAGTGACCCAGCCAGAGAACTCTGTTGTGGACCTGATGGAGATAATAACACAATATGGGAATGTTTCTGGATTTAAAGTAAATATACAGAAAACTAAAATTTTGGCTAGAAATATGACAGTTTCACAGAAGGCTCTCTTAGAAGGATTAACTGGATTTGAGATTGTTAAAAGGGTTAAATATCTGGGGGTGATTTTGTCGCCCTCTAATACAAAGTTATATAAAAATAATTATGAAAAACTATGGGGGAAGATTCAAAAAGAACTGGAGAGTTGGCAAAAATTGCAACTGTCTTTGTTGGGACGGATTGCAGCAGTGAAAATGAATGTCCTGCCCAAATTTTTATTTTTGTTTCAAATGATACCGATTCTTAAGAAAGATTCCAACTTGGAGGAATGGCAGCGTGGTATCAATAAATTTGTGTGGGCAGGGAAAAAGCCACGAGTTAAACTTAAGATTATGCAGGATACTCGTGAGAGAGGTGGCCTTAAACTGCCTAATTTTAAATTATATTATGAAGCTGCTGCATTAGTAGGAATAAGCGATTGGATTAATTTGACGCAATTGAGGTTATTAAATCTTGAGGGCCATGATTTGTTGTTTGGCTGGCATGCATATTTGTTGTATGATAAGAAGGTAGATACTGTGTTTAGGATGCATATTTTAAGACAGGCATTGCTGAGAGTTTGGAAGAAGTATAGACATAAGCTAAGCAGCAAGATACCATTGTGGGCAATTCCAAAACACGCAATAGAAAATATACATGCTGGTTTCAAACATGATGTGACTACGTACAAGGAAATTTTAAGCTTGGAAAGGAACGTTTGGTGTTTGAAATCATATAGTCTCTTGCGAGATGAGAAGGTTGTTCAAACTTGGTTTCAATATATTCAATTACAGGCCAGGTGGAAGAAGACCAGAAAAATGGATTTACAATGACTGATGAAAATTTGACAAAGCAGATTAGAAATCAGGGACCAGCACATATTAAACGGATATATCTTGCATTGATAGAGATTGACTCGGAAACAGAGCTTGTTAAGGATTGTATGATTAAATGGGCCCAAAACATCCAGGAAGTTATTACAATGGACACGTGGGAAAAGATTTGGGTGAGAAACGTAAAATTTACTCAAGCTCAAAATCTAAGAGAGAACTTTTACAAAATGTTTTATAGATGGCATCTAGATCCTAAAAAGCTTGCAAGTATGTATCCGAATTATCAGCCTAAATGTTGGAGGTGTGGTGATGAGGATGCAACATATTTTCACATATGGTGGACATGTAAGAAGGTTAAGGCTTTTTGGATAAAAATCTGGTGGAATATGCAGAAGATTTTTAAACAGAGGATAAAGTTTTGTCCGCAACTTTTTTTGCTGGGAATAATTGCAGACGCTACAGTTGTGGACACCAAGCTGATGTTGAACTTAATTACGGCGGCAAGACTTTTGATAGGCCAATATTGGAAGAAAGAGGAGTTGCCGACCACAGAAGAGTGGACTTTAAAGGTTTCCGACCTGGCAGAGATGGCGAAGATTTCGGCCTATTTGAAAGATCATTCGCAAGAACGTTATATTATGGAATGGAGAAAATGGATTGAGTTTATCCAGAACAAGTATAGGGTTAAGAAGTTTTATGTAGCATTCGAATAAGTCTTCTTTCGTTTCTCTTTCTTTTTTTTATTCTAGTTTTTTATATATATTTAATATTGTTAAGGTGTGTTTTATCCTATATAAGCTAGAGAGTGATGGATTTTAGAACTTATAGTTGTTAGTACATGGTTGTTTATGATTGCCTTTTTATATATATATACCTTGTATTTAGCTCTGGGAAGTCGGGGGGGGAGGGGGGGGTGGAGGGAGGGGGGGGAGGGAGGGAGGTTGGGGGGAGGTAGGGGGGGTATAGGGAGGGGGAAGGGGGTTTTTTTAAAGGAAAACTGTATTTTAAAACTTTTCAATAAAAAAAAATAGCTTTTAGAAAAAACCTGGAAAAAATCAGCAGAGATTTTTGTGACAGGTCATTTCACATTTCAGAAAGGATGTTATTTGCTTCCTCTTCTTCCCATGTTTATTTTTATTGGTAAACTTATATGTCACCCAGTTTTTGGATGGCTTACAATCAGTTGAAAACATTGAGATAAAACATCAATAAATATTATTCCCAGATCTCTCTTTCTCTCAGAGCAGACCTTGCAGTGGATTAAATACGTGTCCTGTTGTTGCAAGTGCAATCCAACAATCCACTACCTACCTCACCATGCTTAATCTGCAGGCAGTGTCCCTTCTTAGGGGAAGGAACAAGGTTTAACCATGGCAGCAAGAGCGAATGGCTTGGAAAGGTTGTATTCAGCTTTGCATGACTGTGTCTACATTTTATTTTGTGAGCTAAGAACGTAAGTAATGTTCAAATTAAAGCAAGAGAAAAATTGTGTCCACTTGATCTGGTGTTCAGTTTGACCCTTCTTTAGGTTCAAATAGGTCTTGATTACTACAGTTATTGAATCCCATGAAATGCTTGCATTATTTGAATTGACACTATTCAAAGTGATATTTCTATGGGAAATAAAGTAATTGGTAATTTTATATGATACTTAAATATGTTGCTGGTTGGTTTTTTTCAAGAATTGACCATATTTCGTCCACAGCAATGAAATATTGGAGGCCTTAAAGCCATTTTTTAAAAAAACTGATAAAATGAATACTGTGTCAAGATTAGGGGTTGAATTTCCTGCTTAAAAATGGTGCTGGTTGCTTTTGTTAAAAAATTGACTATATTTTGTCCACAGCAATGAAAATTCATAAAATTTGTGATGCCTTTTTCAAGGATGTAGGAGGCCAGGAATCCAATTTTTTCCCCCAACCTAAATGCTAAAAAGGATACTATGTCACATTTCGGAGATTTCTTTCATGCTTAAAGATCGTGTTGGTTGCTTTTTTTCAAAAATCAAATGTAGTTCGTCCACAGTCACCAAAATCTGTAAAATTCATGATTCCTGGTTGAGGGATGTAGGAGTCCTTGAAGCCAAACCAAACTGTTAAAATGGACAATGTGTCAAGATTATGATTGAATTTCATACTTAACAATGGTGTTGGTTGTTTTTTTCAAAAGGTGATCACATTTCGTCCACAGCAAAAAAAAATTCATAAATTTCATGGGATATAGGAGGCCATGAAGCTATCAAGGATACTATGTAAGATTCAGGGTTTTATTTCATGCTTAAAAATGGTGTTGGCTGTATTTTTTTCAAAAATCAATGATATATTTTCCACAGCTATGAAAATTCATGAAATTAGTGATTCCTGCTTCAGGGATGTTGGAGGTCTTGAAGCCAAAATTTTTGTCAACCGAACTGCTAAAATGGATACTGTGTCAAGATTATTGGTTGAATTACACGGTTAAAAATGTTGCTGCTTGCTTTTTTTCAAAAATAGACCATATTTCAGCCACAGTGAAAAAAATTCATAGAATTCGGGATGCCTACTTCAGGGATGTAGGAGGCTGAAAATCCATTTTTTTTTCAACCAAACTGCTAAAAAAGATACTATGTCATGTATCGGGGTTTAATTTCATGCTGAAAAATGGTGTTAGTTGCATTTCTTTCAATAATCAACTATATTTTGTCACAGTGACAAAAATTTGTAAAATTCGTGATTTCTGGTTCAGGGATGTAGGAGGCTGAGAAGCCAAAATAGTTTTTGAATCTAACTGCTAGAAGTTGTACTCTGTCAAGATTTGGGGTTTTATTTCATACTTAAAAATGATTGGTGTTTTTTTTTTCTCTAAAATTGACAATATTTCATCCAGTGCAATGAATATTTGTAAAATTTGTAATGCCTTTTTCAAAGATGTACGAGGCCTTGAATTAATTTTTTTAAAAAAAAACTGAACTGTTAAAGCCAATGCTTTGTAAAGATTATGGGTTGAATTTCATGCTTAAAGATGGTGTTGACTGCTTTTTAAAAAAAATGACCATATTTCATCCACAGAGGCGAAAATTCATAGAACTTGGGATGCCTAGTTCAGGGATGTAGAGGTCTGGGGTGGGTGTCAAAAAAGTTTCAACCTAAGTGTTAAAAAGTACACTATGTCAAGATTCACAGTTTTATTTCAAGCTTTAAAAAGGTGTTGGTTGCATTTTCCCTCCAAATCAATCATATTTCTTCCACAGTGAGGAAAATTAGTAAATTAGTGATGGCTTCTTCAGGATGTTGGAGGCCTTGAAGCCAATTTTTTTTTGAACTGAACTGCTAAAACGGATACTGTGTCAAGATTAAGGGTTTTATTTCATGGCTAATAATGTTTTTGGTAGCTTTTTTGAAGAAATGACCATATTTCTTCCCCAGGGACGAACATTGATAAAATTCAGGATGCTGGTGTCAGAGATGCAGGAGGCCAAGAGCCCCATTTTTTTCAACCTTAATACTAAACCAGATGCTGGGACAAGAATGAGGGTTGAATTTCATGCTTAAAAATGGTGTTGGTTGTTTTGTTTTGTTTTTAAATCGACCATATTTCTTCCACAGCAATGAAAATCCATAAAATTTGTAATGTCTGGTTCAGGGATGTTGGAGGCCTTTAAGCCAAATTTTTTTGAATGAAGCTGATAAAACAGATACTGTACAAGATTAGAGGTTGAATTTCACGCTTTAATTTTTTTTCCCAAAAATTGGCCATATTTCATCCACAGCGATGGTTCAGGTGTCCAAATTTTTTTTGAGCCTAAATGCTAAATAGGATATTATGTCATGTTTCAGGTTTTATTTCATAAAAAAATGTTGTTAGTTGCTTTTGTTAAAAAATTGACAGTATTTCATCCACAATAAAAATTCATAAAATTCGGGATGCCTGGTTCATGTACGTAGGAGGCTACGAAGCCAAAATATTTTTTGAACCAAACTGCTAGAACAGATATTGTGTCAAGATTTGGGGTTTTATTTCATACTTAAAATGTTGGTTGCTTTATTTCTAAAATCAACCATATTTCGTCCAGAGCAATAAAAATTTGTAAAATTCATGACTATTAGTAGCAACTCTTTCTTGAAGATCCAATTCCATTCAGCTGGCAGGAGTCTGAAATAAATTGCACAGGGCAACAGAGCATCACCCACAACAGAATTTGATGCATCAGTTTGCACAAAAAGGGTCAACTGGGAGCCAGATGATGCCACAGAGCCTGGAAGAAGAAAAAAAGCAAGTTTTACATCCTGAAAGGTTGTTTCTTCTTGAGTAGGCCATTTAAATTGGCTTCCTTTTTTTTCTGGAGCTGAGTTAGCCAATTTGCGCACTTGACAAAATCAGCCATGAATCACATGTAAAAGTTGGCAAAACCCCTGAAAGTTGGAGATTTTTAACCTTTCTTTATGCACCACTTCTCTAGAGAGCTGACAATAGAAATGCTGAAAGGCAGCTAGATCAAATGCCCACTTTTCCAATGTATCATAAAGCTTCTGTTTGCCTAGGCACGTTAAGACATTTCTGATGCAGAAGAATGCAGAAAAGGATGTTTTGAAAAATTGAAGATGTCATCCAGGTAAACTACTACATGTTTGTCCACAAAATATCTCATTGATGAATCTGGAAAAGACATTTGGATACTTAACTAGATCAAAAGGCATTACAGTGTATTCTAATATGCCATAATAAATATAAAAGATGGTTAAGTATTGACTGTTAAGTCAAGGAGAGAAGCAACCTAGAACTAAGGAGAAACTTCCTGACAGTTAGAACAACTATCCAGTGGAACAACCTGCCTCCAGAAGTGGTGAATGCTCCAACACTGGAAGTTTTTAAGAAGAGACTGGAAAGCCATTTGTCTGAAATGGTATAGGGTTTCCTGCCTGAGCAGGGGGTTGGACTAGATGACCTCCAAGGTCCCTTCCAACATTATTATTATTATTATTATTATTATTATTATTATTATTATTATTATTATTATTATTATTAATTATTTCTCCAAACTCTATGCTCCTCTCGATCCAATTTAATGAAAATGCTTGCCTTCTGAAAACAACCCAGAAGACCTGAAATAAGAGGCAATGGACAGTGGTCTCTAATAATTACCAAACTGAGAAGTTGAGGGTCATGAAGTGGTGTTGAGGAATTTTCTTTTTTCTTTTTTTAAAAATGGCACAGACGTAACAGATGAAAAATAGTGAATATATTGTTTCTTCAGATTGTAATCTGGGAATTCCTTTAAAGACGCTAATTCTTGAATAGCCATGGGCTGTTGCTATTTAGCTGGGATTGGGGCTTGATGCAACAAGTTGATAGTACAGTCACATGCCTGGTGGAGCAGCTTCCTGTTCTTAAAAACATCAGGAAAATTTGCATCCTTTTCTGGCAAGAAATGAGGTTTGGGCAACAGTTCAAAGGGGAGAGAAAGAAAAGAATCTAATGCCTGCAAGTGGTGTTTTTGTTATAATTGAGAAAGAAAATACTCCCTTGCTTCCAGCAGATATCAGCATTATGTTTCTGCAGCCAGTTTATTTCCAGGACAAAAGGAATGTGCAAGGAAGCAAACAAATGCAACTCCAAGAATTGTCTTTGGCAATTTTTCCTCAACTACAAAGGAGATGGACTTTGCAGTAAGGGGTTTGCACTGCTTAATTCTTACGACTTATGACTGCAGCAAAGGCTGCCGATTACCACTGCAAGTAGTGATGGCCATTAAGCGAGATGGCCTTGCTTAATGACCCCCACCCCCTGCTCTCCCTGATCCCATTAAATGAATGCATGGGTCACCAAGCACAGCATGGGTGCCTTGGGGTGGGGGAAGCCCTGGGAGGCCTGGTGCAGGCCCAGGCTATGTTTTTAGGGAAGCCCCATAAACTCCACAAACAAATCTTGTGAGAATAGCATCTGCTTGCAGAATAGCATGAGGTTGTCATGAGGTAGCCTCTGTAGGAAAGCTGAATTTTGCATTGTATCATTAGGAAGCCTCTGCAAAAACCAGAAAGGTAAATTGGGTGCTCTGGGCCTCAGAACTGGCTGAGGAGCAGACCAAGTTCTGCAAGTTTCCTGGGTGATGGATAGGAAGTAGGCCTCAGCCTATAGGCTGTAACAGCCCCCAGGCTTTGGTAGCTTCTGCTGCCCAGCTTTAGGCTCCCTTGGATGACTGAATGGGAGCAGGCCAAAGGCCTGTGGGGACTCAGCAGGATAGGTGGATGGGATTGGTGTGCGTGTGCATGGGGGGATGGTGCAGCACTCTTGCAGTCAGTTGTAAGGGGTAAACAACTATTGGGGCATTGTAGTGGTTGTAATTTTGAAACTGAATTGTAAGTAACTTTGGGGGTGTTCTCTTGTAACTTTGACCTTTTTTTAAGGAACTGCTTATAAGTTGAGGACAATCTGTAAATGTCAAGAGACACTTGAAGCTGGATTTCAGTTCAGTTATTCCTCAAGCCAGAATGTGAGTCAGCCACAAAGAACTGGCATGTTGGATAGCTGTCCAGGAAGGTGTGAAAAACAGCAGAGTGCAGAAATCATGGGTGGACTGTCCTCGCATTAGTGTGTTAGTGTGTTGGTTACATGGCTGTGTGGAATGTTAGAGCAATGTCTGGGGTCAACACTTAACTGGATTAAAGCTGGACTTGGTCTTGGGCCTAAATTTGTTTGGGCTGTTCAGGATCCAACTCCTGGAGGAGCAGGCTGGAGGACAGGCTACGCTTGCTGCACTGACCACGGCTGTGGCTCTGGTGGTGATGGTGAAAACAGCCTCTGTAAGTAGTGTGTGCTTTCACTGTTGACATCTCTCCCTCTGCAGAAGCCATTTTGCTTTCCCTTCTGCTAGTCCTAGAGAGGAAAAAGACAATGTGTTGATTATTCATCATTTCAGTATGGATTCCCTCTACTAGTTAGATTGCTATGTTTTGTGGAGTAAATAATAAAAACCTCTACCTATGGAAACCATAGATTGTTGCTCAGATTAAGTTGTTCTGTCAGAGTCTTTTTCATCCAATAAATAGATTTATAACTTCCTTTTTCCTTCTCTAATATAGCTACTGGAGCAACATGTAACCATAATCAATGGCTGATTGCAAAATTCTCCATATCGTTTCACCTTTGCAAGTCCGAGAAGCGTTTTTGACTCAGAGGAGATTGGCAGTGAGACACCTAGAAACATTTGAAGGATTTCAAAGTTTTTGATTCCTTTTTTTCAGAATTATGGAAGTCTTTGAAAAGGGTGCCATGATTTGAAGAAGATCTGAGTGAAGCTGGTTCACAAAGCACCATCCCCTTTGCTTTTAGGAAGAAAGTATAGTTACTTTATTATTTCATTCTGCTCTGTTTCATGGCTATTGTTCGATAAAGTACTTGACAAAAGCCTCCTCTGCTGGAGAGGTTTGAGGCTATGCTGTCTTCTTAAATTTCTCCAGTAGTGTTGCTGAATCTGTACATGTTTCTTAAGAGAAGTTGCTTTACTTCTTTGCTTTGATAAAGAAAGCAATATTGACTCAAAACTCCCCAAGAAAATCTAAGGCACCAAGCACACACTTTGTTACAACCACCCTTCCTTTCCTAGTTTCTCTTTGTGGCAATTTTTTATTTTGTTTGCAACATAGAGCATAGTCAATATTGATTTATTATTGTGTACCATTCTCCTGGGTGTATCCAAAGTTTTTTGATATCCATGGGTGGATTTGCAACATACCTTGCAAATCTGTTGTGAAACTGATCAGCGGTTGCTGAAGGAAATCTCATTCATTCAAATCTCCAGGCATATATAGCAAAGCTATTATGACAAATTCCTCTTAAACTTTATCATTTGAAACAATGGCAAAACAATGCAGGGAAAGAGATAAGATAAAACGATGTGGATAAATGCTACTACAAAAGGCAATTTATTTTGAATACAGAGGAAGCATTTCAAAAAGGAATGTGAGGTGAGAATTCAATAGTTATTTCCTCCCTTAAAAATTATAGGAAGATTAGAGTCATTTAATCATGATGATGTCACAATAATAATCATGAGGACATGGTTTATATGACTATGATGAGAGCTGGGTGATCCTTTGTGAAAATGGCCATACAGAAAGTAATCCACCAAGATGGCAGCTGCCCTTTAATTACGTGGGATGCTGCCCTTTCTTTGTATGGCCTTTATCTGGTTTATATTTAATTCTTCTTTAGATTATATTCCATGAGTTATGTGCCAGTAAACAATCCTTTTAGCTACTCTGAGTGAGGTTGTGTGTGTGTATGTGTGCGTGTGCATGTGTGTGTCAGAGAAGAATTCTGAGTCATTAAACTCTCATATTACCTTAACTACAAGGGACAGGTGACTTACATCCCCCCAAGCGAACCCTTCTCTCACATCAGCCTGTGGGCATTATGATCTCTATGACACCCTGAGATGGTGCCAATGATAGTGTCGCTCTTCCTTTCCTCTCTCAAATATACGAAAATACCATAAAGAATTCCAAAAGGAAAATTCCTCAAATAAGAACTTCTTTGTCTAAATCACTTCCCTTTGCCAAAATTAAAGAGACTACGTTACTAGGGGTGTTTTTTCTTCAATATGAGGATTCTGAGGCAACTTTACCTCTATATTCCCCACAATGTCATCAGTGTTGGACAACTGAACTGATTTATTCCATCTCATCTTTGGGTCTTGTAAGACAGAAGACGAAAGTGATCAAAACCTTTTCTATTGTCTTCTCACATTATTTCCGCATTTTTGTTGAAAAAAAATCTTACAAGACCTGACGTTCAATAGCCAGGACAATCTGGGAAGTAGAAGATTTTTCATCAGTAGGGAAATGTGTCCACAGTATCTAAAAAGTCCTCCTAGTTTTGCAGGGCTTTCAATTATACTGTACCTGAGATGAAAATAAATCAGCTCAGTTGTCTAACATGATGACATTGTGGGAATATAGAGGTAAAACTGACTCAGAATCCTCATGTGAAAAATCCCAGTGATTTATTATCTTTAATTTTGGTGAAGGGAAGTGATTTAGACATGGAAGCTCTTGAGGGATTTTCCTATTTGGTTTTTTTTTTTAACACGGGGATCCTGTATATTTATCTGTTGAAGCACATATTGTTTATTATGGAACCAAAGGTATTAAGAGTATTGGGAGTGCACTTTTTGTTTCATATGCTTATACTAATTAGAATATAAGGAGGATTGCATGTAGTGACTTCCTTGATAGGAATGGCAGCCAATCTTATCTTTTGCAGCTGAACGTTTTCTTTACCCTCTTAAATTGTACTTTAACAAAAAAGGGTTGGGCTAAAAAGGTTTGTCTTCTTCCAGTTGAAAGGGATTTATTTTGATTATGATGATGATGATGAAGTTATCCATTTAGTCATATCCGACTCTTGGTGTTTCTATAGCTAAGTCTCTATACCAGGGGTGTCAAACTCAATTTCATTGAGGCCGCATCAGCATTGCGGTTGCCCTCAGGGGGCTGGGTGGGTATGGCCAGGGTGGGCGTGGCCTACTGGCTGGGCGTGGCTAGATTGCATATGGCCTACTGGGTGGGCATGGCTAGAGTACATATGGCCTACTGGGTGGGCGTGGCCAGCTCTACATTGTTGGCATCAAGGGTGCCTATGGGGGCCTGGGCAGGAGTGGGACAGATCTGAGGGTCTCTGGCAGAAGGAGGGTCTCTGGGCCAGGGCCAAGGCAGTGGGGGCCGTTCCCTCACTGTTTCCAGGATGGCTTCGCGGGCCACATGAAAGCACTTCGTGGGCCGGATCCGGCCCCCAGGCCTTGTGTTTGACATGTCTGCTCTATAGCTTCCAATCTTGCACTGCTTGTTTGAGTTCTTATAGGCTGTCAATTTTTAATGGTGACATCCTGAATGATTCAGGCTGATCTAAAGATGAAGTGTATGAACCACAGGCAGTATCAAGCATGGGAAATCAGGAGTCCAAGCAGTTCAAATTAATATATAAGTTTATTGCAAACTTAAGCTCTCTATAAGAATCTGAATTACTAATAGTCAAAGCAAACTGGTGCTAGATAGAGTCAACAGAATTCAAGGTGGGCAAGATTTTAGATCTCTTGAGGGCGTGAAGGGACTTGAGACTGGTGATTGATGACCCCTTTCTCAGGCTTAGCCTGGTCATCTAGTAGACCACAACCTACTTACTTGATAAGATACAAAAATGGGGGCTAGACATCAGCACCACCAGATGGATTCATAACTGGCTGATTAATGGCACTAACTTGTAATCTTCAATGGAACTGCATCTGCATGGAGGGAACTAAGTGGGATATCCTAGGGCTCTGTCTTAGCCCTAATACTCTTCAATATTTTCATCAATGATTTAAATGAAGGGATAGAAGGGGAATTCAACAAATTTGTAGACAACACCAAGGTGACAGGAATATCCAACGCTCCAGAAGATAGGCTCAATATACAGAAGGATTTTGACAGACTTGAACACTGGGCCCTATCTAACAAAATGAAATTCAATGGTGAGAAAAGTTAGAGTCCACATTTAGGCAAGAAAAACCAAATGCACAGTTATAGAATAGGTGGTACCTGGCTCAATAGTAGTAACTGTGAGAGGGGACCTGGAGTCCTAGTGGACAATCACTTAAATATGAGCCAGCAGTGTGTTGTAGCTATCAAAAAAGCCAATGCAGTCCTAGGGTGTGTTAACAGAGAGATAGAATCAAGATCACATGAAGTGTTGGTACCACTTTAAAATGCCTGGGTAAGAACACACTTGGCATACTGCATCCAGTTTTGGTTGCCATTATATCAAAGAATTAATAATAAGAATAAGAATAAGTTGGAAGGGACCTTGGAGGTCATCTAGTCCAACCCCCTGCTCAGGCAGGAAACCCTATACCATTTCAGGCAAATGGCTGTCCAGTCTCTTCTTAAAAACATCCAGTGTTGGAGCATTCACCACCTCTGGAGGCAGGTTGTTCCACTGGTTAGTTGTTCTAACTGTCAGGAAGTTTCTCCTTAGTTCCAGGTTGCTTCTCTCCTTGACTAGTTTCCATCCATTGCTTCTTGTCCTGCTTTCAGGTGCTTTGGAGAATAGCTTGACTCCCTCTTTTTTGTGGCAGCCCCTAAGATATTGAAACACTGCTATCATGTCACCCCTCACCCTTCTCTTCATTAAACTACACATACCCAATTCCAGCAACTACACATACCCAATTCCAGACTCTAGAAAGTGTGCAGAGAAAGGGAACAAAGATGATCAAGGGACTACAGACTAAAACGTACAAATAACAATTGCAGTTAAATGTCTAATTTTATGTTTAATAAAAAGAAGGATTAGGGGTGACATTATAGCAGTGTTTCAGTATCTAAAGGGCTGCCACAAAGAAGAGGGACTCAACCTTTTCTCCAAAACACCTGAAGGCAGGAGAAGAAGCAATGAATGGAAACTAATCAAGGAGAGAATCAGCCTAGAACTAAGAAGGAATTATGTGACAGAACAATTAATCAGTGGAATGACTTGCCTCCAGATGTTGTGGGTGCTCTAACAATGGAGGTTTTCAAGAAGAGATTAGACAACCATTTGTCTGAAATAGTTAAAGGGTTTCCTGCCTGAGTAGGGGCTTGGATTAGAAGTCCCCGAAGGTCCCTTCCAACTGTTATTCTGTTTCTGTTATCTCCTACAGGCAACCTGTCGTAGTAACAGGCTGATTTTGTAGGACCATCATAGATGGGTCATTTTTATTGGCTTACACAAGAGTGTGCTGATTTAGTATCTCATTTAAAAAACTGAGGGCACTACAATTGGACAATGCAATTGGACAAACATATAATTTGCCAGTTGATATGATAATGGCCCTTACAACTCAGATCAGAAATTATGTCAAAATAATAAACACTTGAAATTTGCATATACAATCACTGCATCTGATTTCATTTTTATTAGGTGATTTATTTATTTTTTGCTGTTACTTTTGGAGTGTGTGCCAGGATAGTAAATTCCTGTAATATTTTCCCAAAAGAGTTGTTTGTTGTTGGGCTAAGATATGGCCTGATAAATTGTTAAGAATCTCACATTTCCTTTGCTCTTTTTAGACGTGTCAGCTCATAGATAGGCAAAGCGACACAAGAATTTCACAATTACATTTTTGAGGAGACCACAATAAAGTTACATTATCTCAGTCACTCCCAACTATTAGATTACAATTATTTCTGACCATGGGTACAATTGTGTAGTCAGTGCAGTGGCCAGAACTACACAAAAATTTACTTGAGATTGCTGAGATCCTACAAGATTTGGCCAATTTGATTTATATAATTACTGATGTTTAAAGATTTATTTTCCTACTACTTTAAGATGGTTAGAACAGTTTTTCTCACTAGTTTCCAGAATGACCAGCATAGTTGAAATAGGAAATGATTTTTAAAAAGAGATTGAAAATATTTAGCTGCTATATATCCTCACCCTGTAAATATAGGTAGTCCTCAACTTACAACTGTTCATTAAGTGACCTTTCAAAGTTACAACATCCCTGAAAAAAAAGTGACTTATGACCTTTTTCACACTTACAACCATTGCAGCATCGCCAGGGTCATGTGATTAAAATTTGGCAACTGGTTCGTATTTATGACGGTTGCAGTGTCCCGGGGTGATGTGATCCCTTTTTGCGACCCTCTGACAAGTAGTCAGTGGGGAAGCCAGATTCACTTAACAACCGTGTAACTAACTTAACAGCTGCAATGATTCACTTAACAACTCTGGCAAGAAAGGTTGTAAAATGGGGCAAACTCACTTAACAACTGTCTTGCTTAGCAACAGAACTTTTGGGCTCAACCGTGGTCGTGAGTCAAGGACGACCTGTAACACAATGCAGTTTTAAGTCTTTTCCACCATTACTGCCCAGATGCCAGCAACATGTGACTGTTTTTGCATTCCAGGACCATTTTTCACTCTTAACCACTGTTGCTGCATCCCCATGGTCATGTGATTATCATTTATGATGGTTACAATATCCTGGGGCCATGCGATCCTCTTTTGCTGACAAGCAAAATCCATGGGGAAGTCAGATTCACTTAACAACTGTGCTGCTAACTTAATAACTGCAGCAATTCGTTTAACAACTGTGGCAAGAAAGGTCGTAAAATGGGGCAAAACTCACTTAACAACTGTCTCGCTTAGCAACAGAACTTTTCAGCTCAACTATGGTCGTGAGTCAAGGACTACCTTTATATGATAATGATCATGCACAATGGTGTTTGTTGATCTGAAATGCAGAACCTGCACCTGAGGGAATAACTTTAAGATGATGATGATGATACACACACACAAATTTATATATACTGTATGTACAGACATAGGTATACACACACACACACACACACACACACACACACACACACACACACTCACTCACTCTAGCAGTGTCTTCACAAGTTACCTGAACTAAGTTCATATTGTACAAAAGATTGCTCACAGCAACTCTCTAAATGAAGTCTGTAACAATTATATCACTCCTATCTTACTTTTATTCACAGACTTGTGGGCAAGGGGCCATGAAACAGGACACCAGATGATATGTGATTAAGACTGAAATGGCTGATTAATACAGATAGTGTATATCACTGAATATTTGGCATTGCAAAGCAATTCTGATTTAATAACATATGGAATTGTGTTGCAATTATATAGCTTCTGTAAATGAACTGTAACTTAGAATATTGACCTAATATTATCCATCCACATATTTATATTTAAACATATTATCTAACTTTCATTATTTTCTGCTGTACTATTTAAGAAATTCAGAAAACCATTAGCAGAAACCACACAGAGATTTGGAGTATCTATAGGAAAATAATGCCTCCTTCTTTCAGGCGTTTGACTGCAGCAATCATATCTCCCCACCTCTTCTCTAGGCCAAATATTTCATAGATTTTTCCTCCTCGTATCTTTGTGGTTCTCTAGTTTGCTCTTATTTGACACAGTTCTTCCTAAAATGCACTGCCCTGGGCATAATATTCCAGTATGATCCGAAAGCATGGAATATAAAATAATAATGGCTTATTTTGGTCTTTCTATTCACAAAGATTAGGATTAATTTCCTTTTTTTTGCAGCTGTATTACATTGGCTTTTGTTTAGTTTGTGATCCACCAAGACACCAGATTCTTTTTACTCAATATGATTCTGTCACCATCTGATCTTCATGTCTTTTTTTCCTAATCATTTTTTTCTGTTCCTCTGTTGTAATTTTGGTTTTTAATTTGGTTTTAAAGGATGTTATTGGGCTTAATGATTTGGGGCTTGTGTTTATTGATTGTGTTTATTGGTTGTTTTTAATTATCTGAGCCATCTATATTCACAAAGCAAAATGGGCAGCTATACAAAAGGAAGGAAGGAAGGAAGGAAGGAAGGAAGGAAGGAAGGAAGGAAGGAAGGAAGGAAGGAAGGAAAGAAAGAAAAATGTGGATTTCTGAATGTGAATTTGAAGTGGAACTATTGGCTGAAGGAAAAGGGCCTCCTCTAGGTGGAGTAAAGGGACATTCCACTTTAGAGTCTGTTTGGGGGAAGAAACATCTGAGGTCAAACCCTTTCATCTACATCTGCTGTTCCCCCAAAGAAGGCACATAGTCTGGCAAGATTCTTCTAATATAGATGACCAGTAATAAAATATCTCCTTGGGCCTATCCTCAAGTGGTTCTGGTTACTTGTGCCTCACAGAAGCCAATCCATTCCCAGGCCTATTGGACAATGTAATGGCTTAAAGAAATTTAAAGGTAAGGTAAAGGTTCCCCCGCACATGCGTGCTAGTCGTTTCCGAGTCTAGGGGCCATTGCTCATCTCTGTTTCAAAGCCGAAGAGCCAGCGCTTGTCCGAGGACATCTCCGTGGTCATGTGGCCAGCATGACTAGACGCCAAAGGCGCACGGAACGCTGTTACCTTCCCACCGTAGTGGACCCTATTTTTCTACTTGCATTTTTACGTGCTTTCGAACTGCTAGGTTGGCAGAAGCTGGGACGAGTAACAGGCGCTCACTCCTTAATAATTGTAGTAGAGATAGAACCAGTGCCTTCTGTATTGGTCCTGAGTATAAGACCTGGGTATTAGTTAATAATGTTATGCCCCAGGAAATTGGATTGATTTAATGTTTAGTGCAATAAGAGTTTCTCAGAAATGGCCTTTAGTTGTAATTTCTAAGTCTATTTGGATCTATAGGCTAAGAGCAATGACATTTTGATGCAGAACTCTGCAGGTCTGGGCTACAGAATTTCTGGGTGTTCCAACTGTGAGTTTCTGAGCTTTTGAAGGACCGGACTGACCTGGATTTGAGCAAGCCAGATTTATGTGTTTAGACCATCTGCTAGCAAAACTCTCTCCCTTTCTCACAAGTATGACAGTTGATGCTTTACTAATGAGGTGAGCTGGGTATTAACAGGACACTCATACGTGATGTGGTGTGGTTCCCCACAGAATAAATATGTTGGTGCAACTTTTCTCAGCCAGATAGCAAAGCTGTGCTAATTCCCAGCTACAGGGTTTCAGTTCCCATAAAAAGAAAAAAAAAGGAAAGGAAACTGAAATAATAATGGCAATTTCCCTTCCCATCTGTATTTGGCTCCAATAGCTAGATTCATAGAGATAAAAGTTTCTGCAGAGTCCTGGCAAAGTGTTACTCTTGGATTGTATCTGCAAGTCCCTTTTTAACATGGCCAACTGAGATTCTTTTGTTCCAGATTACATTCTGGGCTAGCAAAGTCAATACTTGTACCTACCCACTAAGCTCTTACTTGGCTAGAGTGGCAGATGACATAGTTGATGCTTGATGGGATCACTGAGATTAACTCTTGGATGTGTCATAAAATTGACATACTTGTCGAAGACTGAGCTTTTTTTCTCCTGCTTATGCAACTCTCTTTGTATGAAGCCAAGTATAAACCATACCTCATGTCTTAGACTAAGCGAGGAAGATAATATATTTCCTAAGATTCCCATGAAGGAAGAAAATGGACATTTGATGTCTCAGGGCTATGGCTGATGCAGATTAGAGGGATTGCTATAGGAGATGTTGATAGCAGATTCTGTCCCAACTAGGGGGCCACCATAAGGGCTATCTGAACCATTTGGGTGATAATTTAAGTCTGATATTGAAGCAACACACTGAATAGTGGTCAATGGTTTGTAAGATTATAGGAAAATATCTATTATGTAAGCTTGACGTCAAGGCACATGCTCTTCAGCATATATGCACTGGGGCAAAATGTAGATCTTGTCATTCTGGGCTCAGCCAAAACTCTTAACTGTCTGGACACTTAACAACATACCCAAGTAATTGTTTACAGCAGAAGCCAAGACATTTGGCATTCTCTTCTCAGCCTTCTACGTACTCACAATGCATTTGTAAAAAATAATGGCTTGGAATTTCATTCTCCTTCTATAATCTCTCCCCTTTAAAAAATTGAAATATGTTCTTATTTCTATGTTTTTAAAGGGGAGAGATTATAAAAGGAGAATGACATTAGAAGCCATTATTTTATACAAATGCATTGTGAGTACATACAAGGCTGGGAAGAGAATGCCAAAATGTCTTGGCTTCTGCTGTAAACAATTCCTTGGATATGCTTCACATTGTTGTGATTGTTATTTGTAGTAATATTAGAAAAATGTTTATATTCAATTGTTATCTATTAAAATACTAATTTAAGGTTGATAAATGGGAATATTATTGGAAGAAGAAAAAATCAAGAAAAGCTACTATGTGTATTACGGAATTATAGAAACTAATTGTTATTAATTGTTTGTAATATAAACCCAGACAACATGCTGTTTAGCAAATATCAAGATGATTATGTTAAACAAATTAATAAAATATATTTTTTTAAAAAAATAAAAACATAGAAATATGTTTATGTCATTTGTTGTTATATAAAGTTGTAACCTTAAATTTATTTGCTAGGGATTAACATCAACTGGCCAGAGTAGGAACTTATTTCCAAGAAATTGTACATTAGGAAGACAAAATGGTGTTATCATTACATTTAAGAATAGAACAACAGGTCTATTATATTATCCTTTTTTGTAATGCATATGTTGATATAATGTGGGAAAAGGAGGAAATACTAGAAGATGAATATTACTGTTTATTTTATTTGTGGCAATTATATACAGTAATCAAAAATCCAAATATATGTTTTTTCCCCTCAAAAAGAAAATCTGTTTTACAGACTAAATTTAGATAGGAACATAAAATGGCACACATGTTATTTGATTAGTCTTTATCCCTGATCTTTGAAAATAAGCTGCAGGTAACCATAAAACAGCAAGAAAATCTAAATACGGCTCTTGTCTTATTTGATTCAAGCCAAATCAAAAACACAATACTTTGTATAATTCTAGTTATATGCAAAACAAGCATATAAGGTCACCTCCTCTCATCCTAACTGTTCAATAATGAAGTAATTTTTACAAGTACTATGCACACTGATTTGACAATAATGATAGGTCTTTATTTGCACAACAGTGGGATTTCATTGAATCAGTTATTCAGTTGTTTCCAAGCAAAGTATATAAAGAAAATTATGTATATTATGGCTCTAGATTCTTATGTATTTTGTAATCCTACACAAGTCCCATTTACCTCTGTGGGATGATACAGGCATCCATCAGTGGTTGCCATATTATATTGTTACAGAAAGTTAAGTAAATATGCCATGATCATCTTTGGGCAAAAATTTAATAATAGCTATGGTCAATCACTGAAATGATTAAAGATTAGTGCTACTGTACCTGAACTGCAAAAATCCAGACAAGTGAGTGGCAGGTCAGAGTTTTATGTCTGAGTGGTTATTAACATCAGATACCGTACCCTGATTTTAAAAAAGTGAAGCATATATTATTAGGTTTTTAGCAATGAATCTTACTAATATTTATATACTTCTTCAAAACTTATATGACAATTCCTTGCTCAATCTATCTATCTTTGCAGTCAAGGAAGCAAGACAAATGCATGATTTTAAATGGCATAGGTTGTAACAGTAAGTACTGTAATAGCTAAGAAATATTTAGTATATTTAGATGAATCATAAATAGAAACATCTGTTATTCAGGCCAATGTTTTAATTGAGATTTACATAAGTAAAAGTGGCCTAATAAGTTTTCCTTAATTACAGCTCTGCCTAGAATATTTTTATTTCAATACATGGAAGAATTTTTTGTCTCCAATTTTCTGAATTGGTTTCAGTTAGGCTTTGGGTCAGATGCTTTGAAAGCTGATCATTTAATTGGGAGGTTTATAAAATCTTTAGTTCTGCACAATGTACGATGCATATTTTTAAAGCAGCAAAAGCATTTACAAGTATTGTAGAGACGACAGGCTTAGCCTTTTCTCATTATAGAGAAAAGTAATATATGTAAAACTGCACCTAAAAATGGTTTCTTTAGTAACTTAAATGTCTCTCAATAATGTTGCTGTTTGTTTTCCCACATGTACATATTTTCCAGCCCTGTTATTTATATTGGAAATCTGCTTTCCATTGCTACAACCCCCCCCACCCTCCCACCCCCCCAACCCCCGCAACTTTGAAGATCCAGCTGAGCATTAGTTCTGCATCAGACAGAACACCTGGCATAGGTAAATGCAATTTTTGAAACTAAGTGTATGGATCATGAGGTCACCAGGATTTTTATGAAATATGCTTTCAAGACAAAATGTAGTCATAATCTGATTTGCTTAAATTACCATGAATTTCTGGATCTTTGTTGCAGTTGTGTTGTTGACATTTGTGGGACAGAATGGTGGAACTGCATGATTATGTTGACTGAGATATCAGTTGGGAAATGAAGGACAATTGCAAGGCAGGATTAGCAGATGGGGAAAATGCTTCATTTACAAAAGTAATACATAAAATAGACTACACAATTAGTTTGATTAACTGACTTTCAGGGGAACAGTTAAGTGTCTTGTTAATTTGGTAATCCCTCTAAACTATTGTCTTAGACTCATTTGTGCAATACAAAATAAAGACAGGATTGCCAATCCAATGTTTTTCTTCCAATTTAGGTTATATCTCTTAAGCACAACTAGGCTC
The DNA here is from genome assembly GCF_947247035.1 of Vipera ursinii. Lineage (NCBI taxonomy): Eukaryota > Metazoa > Chordata > Lepidosauria > Squamata > Viperidae > Vipera > Vipera ursinii. The sequence continues at coordinate 238,531,095 of NC_139512.1, forward strand.
AGGATTGCTGTCTTATCTATTGTTCTAGAAATAAATTAGAATAACTGATAAAGGAGAATGTTTGTAACTCAAGGTTGAAATGAGGGGTGCTTGATGCTTTCTGAGCTTGGTTGTTTTCTTGTAGACATTTCATTATTCAAGCACTGATGACATTACTTAGCTTAGATAATGAAATGTCTACAAGAAAACAACGAAGCTCAGAGAGCACCAAGGACCCCCTCAAATCAAAAGTAAGCATAAGACTCTATACAATTAAAAATAAACACACCTTTCTCACATTCAAGATAAAGTTCTTCCTCATTCAAAAATTTAGACATTTTTCTTTGTATTTTTATAAAGAGCTAATCTACTACATTTTAGTAATAGTATTATTTTAATAAAAGCTAATGTATCAAATAATAATACGAACTGTTAGTCCTCAGTTTACAGCCTCTGTACTTAATTGTATAAGATATTAGAATTATAACGTAGGAGAAATATACAACTTTTCTCTTGTAAATAGACATATTTACAAAATGTAAACTGAGTATTATAACCAACCTGGAAAAAAAATACTAGAATAGAATAGAATAGAATAGAATAGAATAGAATAGAATAGAATAGAATAGAATAGAATAGAATAGAATAGAATAGAATAGAATAGAATAGAATAGAATAGAATAAACAGCGTTCGAAGGGACCTTGGAGGTCTTCTAGTCCAACTTCTGCTTAGGCAGGAAACCCTATACCATTTCAGATAAATGGTTGTCCAATCTCTTCTTAAAAACTTCCAGTGTTGGAGCATTCACAACTTGTGGAGGCAAGTTGTTTCAGGAAATTTCTCCTTAGTTCTAGGTTGCTTCTCTTCTTGATTAGTTTTCATCCATTGCTTCTTGTCCTGCCTTCATACCCAATTCCAGCAACTGTTCTTTATATGTTTTAGCCTACTGATCATCTTTGTTGTTCTTCTCTGCACTCTTTCTAGAGTCTCAACATCTTTTTTACATCGTAGTGACCAAAACTGGATGCAGTATTCCAGGTGTGGCCTTACCAAGGCATTCTAAAGTGGTATTAACACTTCATGTGATCTTGATTGTATCCCTCTGTTAATGCAGCCTAGAACTTTGTTGGCTTTTTTGGCAGCTGCAGCACACTGCTGACTCATATTGAAGTGATTGTTCACTAGGGTGTTGAGATCCCTCTCACAGTTACTACTATTGAGCAAGGTACCACGTATACTATACCTGTGTATTTGGTTTTTCTTGCCTAAATGTAGAACCTTACTTTTTTCACCATTGAATTTCATTTTGTTAGATAGCACCCAATGTTCACGTCTGTCAAGATCCTTTTGTATCTTAAGCCTATCTTCTGGAATGTTGGCTATTCCTGCCAGCTTGGTGTCATCTGCACATTTGATGAGTTCCCCATCTATCCCCTCATCCAAAACTTTGATGAAGTTATTGAAGAGTACTGGATCTAAAACAGAGCCTTGGGGTACCCCACTGTATACTTCCCTCCATGTAGATGCAGTTCCATTGAAGACCACACGTTAAGTGCATTTGGTCAGCCAGTTACGAAGCCATCTGGTGTTGATGCTGTCTAACCCACATTTTTCTATCCTATCAAGTAGTAGGTTGTGGTCTACTTTATCAAATGCTTTACTGAAGTCCAAGTAAATTATATCCACCTTTCTCCTTTGTTTTTGAGAACTATCACATTCTGAACATGCTGTGACGTGTCATATCTCACCGTGCAATCTGCTCCTGGAGAAAAGTCTATTCTGAAAAGCGTTTTCAATGTTCCAGAATGAGGGGCCAGACAGATTGACTGTTCCTACTACAACCAATAGAACTCACTCTCATTAATGCACGATCAGAGGAGCAGACTTTCTTGGTGCTCTTGATTAGCATCTATGATAAGGCAGGGCTTGTCTTTATCTGTAACTGTCAATCAGCAAACATATGCCCAATATATTGTAATAGATAGATAGATAGATAGATAGATAGATAGATAGATAGATAGATAGATAGATAGATAGATAGCAAAGGTAGTATTTATTTCTGTCAGATCATTCAGCGGTGTCTGTATATAAATACAAGTTTTAGTAATAGGTATTTTTCAGCATCTTAGCTTACTAGTTTTTACCTAGACATCTCATCTTCTTAGTCTTTATGTTCTTTTGATCATGGCTAATTCCACTTATTAACTGGTCCTTCTGGGATGTTGCAGAATATTTCTTAATTATGTTTAGTATATTAAATTGAAATTTAATTTCTCACTAGGATTAAATAAACTCATTAGATACAGATATTTGAAATTGTCTATTGACAACTTTGTTCCATCCTGTCACCTAGCATTTGTGCAATTACGGCATGTGATAGAATTCAAACATAGCCGGAGGGCCTATGTTTATACACGTAGTAAGTAAATGCACTTGTCCATATCCAAGAAAAAACTTCAACAAAGCAAAGACATATAAATACTTACGTAAGCATCAGCATTTCAAATTATTATGGGCATTAGAATATATTTTGAAATGATCTCTAGAGTTTTAATCCAGGCTGTCTGTGTATAGATACTCTTAAATATATGCACTGGGATTGTGTCTTTACATACATGCATACACCCAACATGGCATGCCCATAAATAATATTTAGATCTGTGCAAAGCATTTGTAAACATGCGTTGTGAAATGAAGTAAAGCAACAGTGCATGTGGAGATGTCCAAGGAAAGCCCTTAAAATAGCCACAATAAGCCTTCTGTGGGAACAGGGATGAGGACAAGTGGTTTTCACTGCTCCTGTTATAGTTCTGTCAAAACATAAGAATATGTGCAGAATTATACAGTAAGGATGTTATTGATGTTCTTAACTGTTTTGTCCCACTTACTAGCAGGATCGGCTTGTTGCTATATTGTACTTCCTTGTTTTCAAAGCAAAGCTATCAATGCATAATGAGACAAGTTTTATTTTTTTGTTAGCGGGCTTAGCACAAAACGTCATGCTGAGTGTGGCTGAAAGAGAGTCACTTGCTCAAAGTCACCTGGCTACCTTCCATATCTAAGGTAGGACTACAACCTTGGTCCCTTGAACACCTTAACTACTATACTGTGCTGCTCTTTATATAGGAAGAATACTGGATTAATTTTCCATTGTTTAATGAGAGGAGAGCAATCCCAAATCCTAAGCAAACTTCTATCCTCTGGGCTATTATTTTGTAGCCACAGAGCTCCCAGATCATGATTGCTGACAAGTACCTGCATAGTTTCTGACATTTTGAGATGAGATGAACATTTTGGTGTGTGCCCTAAATAGCATAATGGAGTTAAAAGATCAAAGAAAACTTCCAACCATTTTGTGGTTTGTCTTCCCAAGAATTTTAACCATGGGTTGCCTAACATGTTTTCAACACGTTTTCACCTAGGCTAAGCAGGGCTTTTATGATTTCATATTCTAAGTGATCGAAAAACATACTCAATAATGTTCAAAAATTTTCATGAAAAGTTTTAATTAAGTGCTTTTCCTTATATTGCAATTAAACAAACCATTTTGTTTCAGCCCATTTAATTGCTTATCTACTAGAAACATTCTTTGTTTTTCTTCTGTGTAACCACAACTACCAATTCTGGTTTGCCATGAGCTTCTACCATGCTTGGTACAGTTAGGATTTTATATAAGAGAGCTGAATCTCAGTTGTGATAAAACTTTCAATGTATTAATTTGAATTTTGCATAATTAAATTTGTGTGGCAGTGAAAAAAACCAAGGGGTTAAATAAGGGGTTACAAGAGCAAAAGAAACAGGAGGACTGGGCTCACCTGACAAAATTGTATTTTGCTATTTTGTTTGGATGAAAGAATGAGCATTGCAGAAAAATAGAAACCTTTCGAATTAAGAAAGACATGGCATGAGATTTGGGTGGCATGGATATTTGTGGTACAATAAAGTCAAGGTTAATGTGGTTTTTAAAAATCATTACATTAGACCTGCCATACTGAGCGTTTGATACTGGGTTCGTTGTTTCAATGATGAGACCCTCCCTCCTAGAATGTACATACATTATAATAACAAAAGGAGAAAGATTACAGCAATACAAGCTTTACAGAGTTACAACAGTCGCATGCAATGTGCACATTTTTCCATACTTGCTAATACAGAGAGTTTCCTGGCTATCAGCATGTGAATGATACAACAACATTATAGCTCAGTTATTTCAGAACAAAATCTTGTAGATATGCAGGAGGCTTGTGAACCCTCGTGGAACGCCTGGGAGACCCAGGCCCCCCCCGGCCTACCAGCTTGCCTGCCAGGCTGGGTAGACCAGGGTCCATAAGTTCCAGTGAGTCTGGCTGACTCGGAATTCTCTAGCTAGCTTTTTCAGGTTGACTGACCCCAGAGTCCAATCGCTCCACAGAGTTAGCGCAGCGGCTGTAGTGTTCTGGTTGGCTTTCTCCATCAGGGGCCCCATGTTGCATTCCTGGGCTTTGCTCCTATATGGCCACCTCCGCATTGCTCTTACTGCTTGGTACCTTAGAGCCTATGGATTGATCAGCCTGGTTGCCGGTTTGCGGTCCATGGTTGGGACCTGGGACGAAGTCCTTGCTTTGTGGCCGTTCTGGAAAATGCTTCCTAAGCTGATCGATATGGCAATGGACAACTCGCCTGCCTCTAGGCCCACTTCGTATGAGAGAGGGCCTGATGTTTTGGTGATTTTCCCTGGCACCCACAAGTTCCCATGCCCATAGTTCCTGGCCCATACCCCGTTGCCCATTTGCAGTCCCCTTGGGGGTTTTGGGCGAGAGGCCTCAGCTGCCACCCAAACTGGGTGCAGCCTGTCCAGTTTTGTGATTAGTCGCCTCCCCCAGCGCAGCTCTGCTGGGCTTTTAACCATTGCCGTGCATGGCGTGGAATGTTGGCAGAGCAAAAAGTCGGCCAGTCTGTGGTGCCAGTCCCCAGTCACTATATGCTTCAATGATTCTTTCGTGGTGTGCACCATTCATTTGGCTTGACCATTAGTAGATGGGTGAAATGGAACCGATGTCACATGCCTAATGAGGTTTGCCCTCAAAGAAGCCTGAAATTCTGCTGCAGTAAATTGGGCCCTGTTATCCGGCAGCCCGTGCGTTGCAAAGAGTTTCCTAAGCACCTGGATGGTCCGAGCAGTAGTCATATTTGCGATTGGTATAACTTCTAGCCATTTAGAGTGGCTGTCGACCACTATAAGAAAGAGCTGTCCCTGAGGGACTTCCGGTGGTTCCGCGGCGCCGGAGACAGCCTTCCCGGGCTGCCCGCGGCTCAGCTGTGTGATTTTTCGCCCGAAACAGCGCCGATCAGCTGTTCGGGCGAATTTGAAGCCCCCTCCTCAGGAGAAGAGGAGGGGGTGAGCCCCCAGGTAGGGGTCGAGTTCTCCGGGGCCGCCTGAGCTTGGAGCTTGGGCGGCTGAAGGATTGAACTCCCCCGTAGCCTGGGCTGCTCCCAGCTGGCTAGCGTCTCTGTTCCGGACTTCATGGAGCAGAGCCAGGCGTCTGCGACCATCCCTGCTTGAAGGAGAGACTATGAAAGGAAAAGAGCAGGCAGAGCAGTACAAGAGGGAAAGATGAAGAGATGAAGAGGATTATTTTATTTTACTCTCGAGCTTGATGGACTTTGCTTAAAACTTAAAGTGAAAGTGCGTCACAATTGTAAGTAAAAGATGGCGGCTAAACCTCCTCCTAGAACTTTTCGGAGTGCTGGAAATTCTCCGGCGCAACAACAATCATTACTGCAGGCGTTGCATTCTCCCGATGTATTGACGTTGAAGGATCTTGAAAAACATACCCAGTTAATTCTGGAGTCAATGGGTGTTAAATTTGTACAGATGGAGGAGAAATTGGAGAAATTGGAGCAGAGAATGGAAGAAAGGATGGAACAGAAATTTAGAGAGATGAAGGTAGACATTTTGTCCTCAGTGCATAAAGTAGCTAAATGTGTGGAGGTGCTGGATGACAAAGTGGAAGATTTGACTCAAAAGAATGCTATATTAGAAGCAAAAGTATTGGAAATTGAAGATTTAAAAGACAAAATGGATAGTGAACTGAGTCTGGCTCAATTTTACCAGATGCAGTTTGCTGTTAGAATTAGAGGCCTAAAAGAGAATATTAAGGAAGATTTAAAGCAGCTGGTTTCTGAGGCTTTTGAGGTGGTATTGAACCATCCAGCATCTGAAATAAAACAAGGCATGGACAAAGTGTTTCGTGTGAACTCGTGGATTGCTAAACAGAGAAAGTTGCCTAGAGATGTGGTGGTTTATTTTGTAAAAAGGGAAATTAGAGATGAAGTTATACAAGCTGCCTATGATACTAAAGTTGTGATTGCTGGTCAAGAAGTTTTGGTTCTAAAAGAAATTCCTCCAAAGATTTTAAAGAGAAGGAAGGACTTTATATTTCTTGTGCAAGAGCTCAAGCAAAGAGATATAAGGTTCAGATGGGAGATCCCAGCTGGGTTGAGCTTTATGTATGAAGGCAAAAGGTACTGTTTGGGTACTGTGAAGCAAGCGCATGATTTTTACAACAATGTCTTAAAAGCAACCCCATCAACACTTTTGGAAGCTGCAGAGGGATCTGGAGAAGGAGAACATCAAGAGGATGAAGATGGACAGATAGACGAGAATGGTACAGGAGGAGATCAAGCTGCAACTCTTTTGGATGATCCTAGAGAACAGAGGGTGACGCGTGCTGCCTTAAAACGCTCAAAAAAGATAAAAAAATAAGACCAGTAGAAATCTATGGAACTTCCACAACATACTTACAGTCAAGTGGTAGTTGTGTTTTTAAGAGTTTTGGGATGATATGTATGGTAACAAAATCTTCAATTTGGAATTAATGGACAATTTACTACAGAGGAAGAGGAAGAAAGTTTTGTGGGTTAATGCGGGTTAATTTGTGTAAGAACTATCTATTATAGCCTATTTTGGCTAGAGAGGTTAATAGGGATAGGTGCTTGTGATGTGTAAATGAGAATTTGTTTAGGAAATAGTGAATTGTGGAAGAACATAGATGGGAATGACGCTAGTTTTCTTTTATTTTAGTTCTTTATACATATTTAGTATTATTAAGGATTGGTTTAAGCTAGAGAGTGATGGATTTTAGAGTTTATAATTGTTAGTATATGATTGTTTATGATTGCTTTTTAGATATATACCTTGTATTTTGCTCTGGGAAGTCGGGGGGGGAGGGGGGGAAGAGGGGAAGTAGGGGGGGAGGCAGGGGAGGGAGGAGGGAGAGGGGGAGGGGGGGAGATAGGGGGGAGGTAGGGAGGGGAGGAGGGAGGGGGAAGGGGGTTTTTTTAAAGGAAAACTGTATTTTTTAAAACTTTTCAATAAAAAAAAAAAGAAAGAGCTGTCCCTGAAAGGGCCCAGCAAAGCCTATATGAATCCTTGACCAGGGTGTGTGTGTTTCCTCCCACCTGTGGACGGGAGCATGTGGCATTTCAGGCTTAGATTGCTGGCATGTGTAACACCCATGCACTTGAGCCTCAATGGCTTTATCTAATCCTGGCCACCATAAATAGCTTCTTGCCAAAGCTTTCATGTGAACAATACCCAGATGACCTTCATGAAGTGATTACAATACCCTGTCCCTTAATGAGGTGGGAACAATGACCCTGTTTCCCCAAAGAATACAACATTTATGAGCTGAGAGCTCATGTCTCCTTGTGAAATAGCTCTGAAACTCAGGACCTGGGCTTTTATCTAGCCACCCTGTGGGTACCCAAGAGACCACTCTGCTTAGAGTCTTATCTGCTGCCGTTTCTGCAGCTATGTCCCCTGCGTGGAGGGGAAACTCCGGCAAGTCCTGAATGGACAAAACGCGGGCCGCTGGGGCCGGATCTGGTTCAATTTGAGGCAGTGGAAGCCTGTTCAGGCCATCTGCATGGCCCATATCCTTGCCGGGTTTGTGAATTAGCTTAAAGCTGTAAGCCGATAAAAAATGGACCATCTTAGCATCCTAGGGGATAAGATATGGGGTGTCTGTCTGTCTGTAGTGAATAACCCCAATAGCGGTTTATGCCATATAAGTAGTTGTGGAATTTTTTTACTCCAGCTACTATGGCCAGTGCCTCTTTGTCGATTTGAGCGTAATTATGCTCAGCGGAGGACAGTGTTCTTGAATAAAAAGCAATTGGAACTTGAGTTCCATTGCTCTCTAAGTGATTCAGGACAGCCCCCACCCCATATGGGGACGTGTCACATGCAAGGCATACCGGCATCGATTCCTTAAAGTGAGTGATCATGGAACTGCTGGACACAAGAGCCTTCAATTCCTGAAAGCTTCTTTCATGAACACTAGTCCACTTCCATGCAGCATTTTTGTCCAAGAGCTGGTGTAACGGCTCTGCCACTGCGGCCTTGTTAGGAAGGAACACGTAGTAAAAATTTAGGACGCCTAGGAATGCCTGCAGCTCTCCCTTCATTTTGGGGCTATCTGATTGGCTTTTACTTTAGACTCGGCTGGGTGGATGCCACCAGCATCTATACGGAAACCCAAGAACTCAGTTGAAGGGACTCCAATACTGAACTTATTCTTTTTAAGCTTGAGGCCTGCTTTGCGCAGCCTTTGAAGGACGGCTCTGAGCCTCCTTGCTAGCACCTCAGTGGATTCCCCGGTGATGAGCACATCATCAAAATAGGGGCAAATCCACGGAATGCCCTTGAGCGTCCGTTCCATAATGCCCTGAAAAATGCCGGGGGCTACGCTGACTCTGAATTGCAGGTGCTTTACTTTAAATGCCCCCTGTGGGTTACAATTGTCTGTGCCATGGCTGTGGCCTCATCAACAGGAAGCTGTTGGTAGGCCTGAGCCAAATCTAATTTTGTAAAAATTGTACTGCCTTGCAAAGATACCAGGATGTGTCTTACTACTGGCACTGGGTATGCATGCTGAGTGCACGGTTAATTGTGCATTTGTAATCGGCACAGATTCTGAACTCCCCATTGGCTTCTAGTGGTGTTATGATTGGGGTCTCCCATTCACCCCCATCTACTGGTGCAGTACACCCTGTTCAACAAGTTTATCTAACTCAGCGTCTGTCTTGTGCTTGAGAGCAAATGGCACCCTACGAGGTTTAATACTGACCGGCACTACTGTAGGATCTAGTTTAAATGTTATTGGTGGGCCAGTGTAAGTCCCCATAGCTGAATCAAACACATCTGCGAATTCCTCGCATACTGTTGCTAGACTCGCGACTTGCGTTTGGTTAATTCTGGTTACTTGGATGCCTAGTGCATCAAGCCAATCAAGTCTGATCAGACTCGTTCACTGATACCCTACTATGACAATATCCAGGTGCCCAGAAAACCCCTTAAATTTAATGGCTAGTGTGGCCTCACCCTTGACTGCGACTCTGGCATTCTGGAAATCAGTTAGTATAATGTCAGAAGGCCTCAGCTTGGCCCATCTCTTACTGCGATTGCAGACGAAATTAAATGCTCAAGTGAAATGATAGATACTGCGGAGCCTGTGTCCAGCTCCATCCTGCAGGGGACCCCTTGCAACTCCACCTGAAGTCTAAACTTCGGCTTAATAGGGCAGCGAGCTCCCGTACAGCAAATGCTTCTGCGGCTGGAGCAAAACCCCATGCTATACTGTCCCGGGGCCCCAGTACCTCTCCTGGTCGGGATGTCTGACTGGTGATTCGATGGCCAGTCCCTCTGGCGACCTCTGCAGATGGACACGATGTGGGAAGTCTTTCTGCAGGCCCGGCATGTGGCTTTATGGAACCTGCAGTCCAAACGTTGGTGGTGGCCGCCACACCCTGGACACCTAAGGAAGGGATCTGCCTTGTAAGTTGCCCCTTGTTGTCTGTCGCTGTGATGCTGTTGGTAATTGTGTCTTTGTAGCTTGTCAACTTCTGTGTCATCTTCGGGGTCTTCTGTGTGCTTGGCATTCTTGTGGTGGATGGCTTCCTCATGCTGTGCTGTTTTGGTGGGCTGCATGGCTCATACGGCCCCACCGGCGGCTTTGTCCGCCATGATTTCTTTCAGCGCGTCTGGAAACAACAGAGTCTCTTTGGCAAAGTTTTTGCTGTAACTCTCGATTCCAGAGACCGCAGACAAGTTGGTCTCGTAGTCTCTCCTTGACATTGGAGAACTGGCACAGGCATGCGGCCTGCCTCAAGTCCGCTATGAATTCAGACGCTGTTTCACCTGGTTGCTGAACTCTCTGTTCAAATGCGTGGCGCCAAGCAATTACCAACAGCTTGGGTTGAAAGTGGTCTCCGAGCTTATTCTTCAAGTCCGTGAATGTTACGGACTCCAATGGCGTCAGCATGAACAAGTTCTCCGTGATGTCGAACGTGGCTGGCCCACACACATACAGGAGTATAGTGGCCTTTAGGCCATCCTCGGCAACTTGATTCGCACGAAGATAGTTCTTGACCCTGGATAGATACGAGGACCATCTTTCTGGGTGAGCTATGTCAAATTCTTCCAGCTTTCCAACCTTGGTCATTTCTGCTGGTCTTTGTGGCTGGGACTCGTCTTCGCGTCCTGCTTCTCCGTGGCCCAGGGACTGGGTGCGTGGTCACTAGCATGGCTGTGCTAGGCCGACTGTAGGGGGGAAATTGCTTTTCCCACCAGGCGTGCTCAGCCTCTCACCTAGTGACTCTTCAGCTCAGTTGGAGGAGCAGGATCCACCCTCGTCACCAGTGTTTGATACTGGGTTCGTTGCTTCAATGATGAGACGAGGTGAGTGAGTTCAGCAAAGATCATTGTTTATTGCTTGCAGGAACTGAACTGAGAATCAGGACCGCGAATGCAGCAATTTATACCCTGGTCTCTAGGCGACGGCCAATAGGTTTAAAGCAACCTATTGCCGCCCTAGAGGCAGCCAATGGCGGTGCTGGAGACGGGTTGTTTGAGGAGCTGGGAGCCGTTAGCCAGCTTTCTGCTTGAGCCACCTTCCAGCAATTAACCCACGTGATATTCCTTTAGCAAGACAAAGCCCAATGCATTACACTGAGAATATGGAATAGATAGACCCAGAATGTGCCCCAAAACAGCTTTGTGGTTCTTAGTACAAGAAGCATTTTATAGATGAGAAATAATAGGCAAATACAAATAGCTAACTTATTGTGAGTTAGTAGAATTTTATCAAGGGGAATGTAAAATAAAATCAAGAAAGGAACTGGTGTCAGAGATATGTAGTTGTCAATGTTTGCCTTATTTACAGTTATTAGAAAGTTTTAAAGTAGACAAAATAATTTATGACTTTGAACATTGTAAGACTGAATTTGAAATATAATACAAATCTGTACATATAATGAATGAATAAATGATAAACATACAGTTGCTAAAATGTGTAAACTTTTATTGAAATTTGAAACAGAAGAACAAATGAATGTATGATAAAATGGGCTAAACTTTTTGGTTACAATATACATTATTCCGTTGGTACAGATGGAATAATGGGAAAACATGTGGCTTAAAGGATTGAAATTCACATTGTGTTATAATTTGAAAGAGAAGTCTTTTAACATTATGTGCCATTGGTATATGTCAACAGAAAAATTGTTTAGAATGTATAAAGGCACTTCAAATTTCTTCTAGAGATATAAACAACAAGAAGGGACATTTTATCATGCTTGGTGGATGTGAAAAAGAGCTACAAAAATTCTGAATTCAAATATACTGATTCAGAAGATTTTAAAGATTAATGTAGGTAGTCTTTGACTTACGACCACAATTGAGCCCAAAATTTTTGTTCCTGACACATTTCTTAAGTGAATTTTGCTCCACTTTACAAGCTTTCTTGCCACAGTTGTTAAGTGAATCACTGCAGTTGTTAAATTACCGTATATACTTGAGTATAAGCCGAATTTTTCAGCCCACTTTTTGGGCTGAAAAATTCCACTTCGGCTTATACTCCAGTCAACAAAAAAACTTACCGAGGACTTGTGCGCGGCCGAGGCTTTGGAGCTTCCGGGATCGTGCTCACCTCTCCCAAGCCGCCGTCCGGAGACCTGCCGAAGTTTGGGGAGGTTTGGGGAGGTGCGCGCGCACCTCCCCAAACGAAGCCGGGTCTCCGTTCCTCCGCCCCCTGCCTGCCTGCTTCTTTCCACAGCGGAAAGAAGCAGGCTGGCAGGGGGCGGAGGAACGGAGACCCGGCGATGTTTGGGGAGGTTTGGGCGCCTCCCCAAACATCCCCAAACGTCGCCGGGTCTCCGTTCCTCTGTGCCCTGCCTGCCTGCTTCTTTCCACAGCGGAAAGAAGCAGGCTGGCAGGGGGCGGAGGAACGGAGACCTGGCGACGTTTGGGGAGGTTTGGGCGCCTCCCCAAACATCCCCAAACGTCGCCGGGTCTCCGTTCCTCTGTGCCCTGCCTGCCTGCTTCTTTCCACAGCGGAAAGAAGCAGGCTGGCAGGGGGCGGAGGAACGGAGACCCGGCGACGTTTGGGGAGGTTTGGGCGCCTCCCCAAACATCCCCAAACGTCGCCGGGTCTCCGTTCCTCTGTGCCCTGCCTGCCTGCTTCTTTCCACATGGAAAGAAGCAGGCTGGCAGGGGGCGGAGGAACGGAGACCCGGCGACGTTTGGGGAGGTTTGGGCGCCTCCCCAAATATCCCCAAACGTCGCCGGGTCTCCGTTCCTCTGTGCCCTGCCTGCCTGCTTCTTTCCACAGCGGAAAGAAGCAGGCTGGCAGGGGGCGGAGGAACGGAGACCCGGCGACGTTTGGGGAGGTTTGGGCGCCTCCCCAAACATCCCCAAACGTCGCCGGGTCTCCGTTCCTCTGTGCCCTGCCTGCCTGCTTCTTTCCACATGGAAAGAAGCAGGCTGGCAGGGGGCGGAGGAACGGAGACCCGGCGACGTTTGGGGAGGTTTGGGCGCCTCCCCAAATATCCCCAAACGTCGCCGGGTCTCCGTTCCTCTGTGCCCTGCCTGCCTGCTTCTTTCCACAGCGGAAAGAAGCAGGCTGGCAGGGGGCGGAGGAACGGAGACCCGGCGACGTTTGGGGAGGTTTGGGGAGGCGCCCAAACCTCCCCAAACGTCGCCGGGTCTCCGTTCCTCCGCCCCCTGCCAGCAGGCAACCCTGCACTATTCAGCTCAGTGAAGTCACGCTTGGTTAAAAAACAGATTTAATAATAATAATAATAAGAAGAAGAAGTTGGGCTGATCAAATGTTTCAATAATGACTGAAGGAGAGCTGCTTGTACCTTGGTCTTTGTGCTGGTGTCTTGACATGCCAATACACTAGTACGGAAAGCTGCCGTTCACTTTCGGGGGGAGGAAAAAAAACACAACACCGCACGCTTTCCGCCCCGAAAATCAGCTGATCGGGCGTTTCAAGCCGTTTCAAGCGTGACTTCACTGAGCTGAAGAGTGCAGGGTTGCCTGCGTGTTTGCTTGTTCCGGGTAGAAAAAACGCTGTCGACCCCGGCATCTTTTGCGGGGAGGGGTGAGGTGGGGTGGAGGAAGCAGTTTGCGAAGCAGCCGAAGTGGGGGTGTCAAGCCGACCAGGAGGAGGAAGAAGAAGAAGAGGAGGAGGAGGAGGAGTGGGGGGCACGCGGCGATCCCGCTTCGCTGCTTTCGCCCGGCGCCCTTTTCCGACGTCCGCATCACTCCAGGCTCAAAGGGCGCCGTCTGAACGGAGAGTGCGGGGAAAGTGGACGTGCCGCCGGCGCCCTGCTCCCAGGCCCGGATTGGCTGGAAAACATGCCTGCTCGCGAGTAGGCAGGCGAAGATCTGGAAGGCTCAGGATGTAGGGAAGCGAGAGTCTCCTCGGCTGGTTGGTGGGCGGCTGCAACTTCACCCCAGCAGCCCGGGCGCGCAGAGATGCTGCTTCTCTTTCGGCTCCGCGTCCGCCAGCGCTCGGAGCGGGCTCGAGGTGCTGCTGGTGAACTTCCTTCCCCCTTCGCTTTTGCTTGCTCCGCTTCTGCTGATGTCACGGCCGCCGGAGCTCGGGAGGCTCGCTCGCCAATCACAGCCGGGAAGCCTGGGGGAGACCGGGAGCCAAAAAGCCAGCCGCCGCGAGTGCTGCGAGGGAGCGCGGCGTGGCGGGCGGCTTTTTAAAGGGAACGCCGCCCCCTTTTTAAACTTCCCCTCCTCCTCCGCCCAGCCTTTACTCTTCTTTCCTTCCACTTTCTGGATTAGGGCTGGGGAAGGAAGGAAGGAAGGAAGGAAGGAAGGAAGGATTTAGAGAGGAGGGAAAGGGGAGGGAGGGAGGGAGGAAGGAAGGAAGGAAGGAAGGAAGGATTTAGAGAGGAGGGAAAGGGGAGGGAGGGAGGGAGGAAGGAAGGAAGGAAGGAAGGAAGGAAGGATTTAGAGAGGAGGGAAAGGGGAGGGAGGGAGGGAGGGAGGGAGGGAACAAGCAAACGCTGCCCCAAAACTGGGGCGTTTCAAGCCATGGCTCCTCCGGCAACAGTCGCTTAAGCTGCAGTTCATCCGGTTCCCCCAGCCTTTCCAAATATTCCAGGCTGGAGCATTCACTCCCTCCGCAGTTCCTCCAGCCATTACGAGCCGTTTCTGGTTAAGTTCAAACAAATACAAGCAGATTCAAGCCGTGGCTCTTTCCGCCCCGAAAATCAGCTGATCGGGCGTTTCAAGCCGCGGCGTTTCAAAACGGCCACAATCTCCCGGCAAGACCTCCTCTGCAGTTCCTCCAGCCATTACAAAGCAACTCTGGTCAAATTCAGGCCGTTTCGGTCTAATTCAGGCAGATGCAAACAGATTCAAGCCGCGGCTCTTCCACCCGAAAATCAGCTGATCGGGCGTTTCAAGACGCGGCGTTTCAAAATGGCTACAATCTCCCGGCCAGACCTCCAGCTGCCTCACCTGACAATCGGGGAGGGGAGGGGAGGGGGGGAGGAAGGAGGAAGAAACCAGCGCACCCTTCGCCCTTTTATTGTCGCAATCGAAGAGGCAGGAGAATGCGGGGTGGGGAGGGGAGAGAGAGAGAGAGAGAGAGTAGAAATCCCTATTTTCGGAGCCGAGAAGAGAAGCGCGGCTACAGCAGTCGCTAGAGTTCCCCCCAAGGTGGCGGAGAAAGAAGAACTCTCGGAGCGTTTCTTTCGTAAATACGCGCGCAGGCACACACTCGCCCAGCCGCGCGCTTCGCCCAGCTTCTCGCGGGGAGTTTGCAAGCCCTTCGTTTCTCTTCAGGGCCGTCAGAAGGGCGAGCAAGTCTCTGCCCTGCCCTGCCCTGCCGTGGGGGTGGAGAGCCAAGCGCGCTTGACGTTCCTGGAAACGAGAAGGGCCTGCGGAGACTGACACCAACCCGAGTGCCCAAGCGGGTCTTCTCAGCGTCAGGCAAAGTAGCTCACATGCAAAACAAGCCCGGCAGAGGAGCCGGAGCAGCTCCGCTGCTGGGGGCGCGTCTCGGCCGGGCCTTGCAGGATCTGGGCCGGGCGCCTCTGCTCGCCGCTCCGGCTCCTCTGCCGGGCTTGTTTCGCGTGCGAGCTACTTTGCCGGCCGCTGCTGAGGGAAGATCTCTGGAGAGGAGCATAAGGTGCATTTCCCAGCCTCGGCTTATACTCGAGTCACCAACTTTTTCCATTTTTTGGGGGTAAAATTAGGGGTCTCGGCTTATATTCGAGTCGGCTTATATTCAAGTATATACGGTAGTTGTTAAGTGAAGTTACAAAGTGTCTGAATTTAGATCATGGGGATGCTAGAAGAGTTTTAAGTGTGAAAAATGGTCATAAGTCACTTTTTTCAGTGCTGTTGTAACTTTGAACCATCAATAAATGAACTGTTGTAAATTGAGAACTCCCTGTATATAATTGAAACCAGCGGTTTTATTTTGGGATTGATGGACAAAGAGTTGGGAAAAAAACACGGAATCTTGTTTTTGTAAATGATAAGATGAGAGATGCAGTGAGATTATTGTCTGCACAAAAATGGAAAGATTCAATACTACCACAATGGAGGCATGGTAGTTGAAGATGATGGAACTTTCTGAGTTGGTTAATTTCTTTGATCAGAGAAAAGACAATATCTATCTTTATTGCTGAGTGGAAACACCTTACATTTTTTTGCATAAAACAGAAAACAATGAACAAGTGATTTATAGTTTTGATGATTAGAAAGAAGAGATTATAGAAAGAAGAGAGTTATAATGTAGCCGCAGAGTAAGAGGCAAATTTATAATTATGCTTAAAACTGATGTAAAAGAGATCAAAAGCTTATATCTTTTTTCTTTTTTTTCCTCCTTTTTTGCACTTTTAGCTTTTTTTTAAAATCCCATTTATATCTTGCCCTTCTCTGAAGACTCAGGGCGGCTTACAATCTAAAGCACAATGTGCTTAGCAATAGCCTTCATTCTGTGTATATACCTGCTTATTAGGGCTTCCCCCCCCCAAGCGGCATTATTACAAAGTCAGCTTAATTGCCCCCAACAATCTGGGTCCTCATTTTACCTACCTCGGGAGGATGGAAGGCTGAGTCAACCTTGAGCCTGGTGGGATGCGAACCTGCACTAATTGCAGGCAGCTGGTGTTACTTAAGGAGGCATTAGCCCACTGCTCCACCAAGGCTCTTTTTCTTTTCTTTTTCTTACTTTATATTAATTTGCATTAGTTTCTCTTCTTTTTTAAAAAAAATAATAAAGTTATACGCATGCAAAAAAGCAGACATCAATTTGTAACTTTTTAATTGACTGTGAAGGCAGGAAACTAGGTCAATTAGTATAAATGTGTACAAATAGATTTGTTGAACGAGAATTTCTTATATTTTATAAAGGCTATTATGGTCTTTACATGTAACAACCATCACATACAGTATTTGTGTTGCTTTCTTACATGGTGGCTGTTTGCAAGTTGTAAGTAAAAAGCAAATTGACTTTTTTCTCTTATCTGCCATAAGGCCTGCATGAAAAATGCATGAGAGTTTAAACTAGCAAAGAAAATGAATCTCACCCCAACCTTTGCCTCCAATTTTTCAAAGAGCTATGGACTAGGACAGTCATGGCGAACCTTTTAGAGACCGTGTGCCCAAACTGCAACCCAAAACCCACTTACTTATCATTAGGTGCCGGGTGGGCATGGCCCATTGTGTGAGTGTGGCCAATTGGGTGGGCATGGCTGCAGTGGTAAAAGCAGACTGGGTGGGACCAAAAAGTTCAATCAATCAATTTCAACTTTGCGAGATCTTTTTTTTTCCCATGAGAAGTTGAAATTGATTGATTGAACCTTTTTTTTTTTTTGCACACGGCAGCGGAGGCCTAAAGCGAAAAGGTTTTATAACACCCAGCTGAAGGCCTAGGATTTGGGCAATGGCACGCGTGCCCATAGAGAGGGCTCTGCGTGCCACCTGTGGTACTCATGCCATAGGTTTGCCACCATGGGACTAGAAGAGAAAAAAAATCATTCTAGCAATTTAACAATATATAGTTACTGACTGAGCTGTAATTAGTTTACCTTTTAGTAAAAAATTAAGCAGAAATATTAGCTGAGAAGCAAATGACCACAAAAAAACATGCAAATTCACCAAGGTGCTGTTAAGTATAGACTCTCAGCTCCATTAATCTGAAGTCAGGTGCTGTTGTTTGTAAACATGATGTATTTTGCTGTTTGATTTCTGTCATGTTACATTGCATTACAATGAAGGTTTAACCTCCTCTTGCCAGCCCCAAATGCTGTCTTAATGCTTGCAATATAGTCACTTATGGCACATAAACAATAAGCTATTGCTCCCAACCAAATTGCAATGTATCAAAACTGATTATGGCAATTCTGTGCAAGCCCAGCATATATCACCTAACTATTGAGATGGGAAGGTTGATTTGACAAAAGTGAAAGATTAAAAGATCTTCAGGACACAACTTGTGCATTTCTGTGCTGCATTTTCCTCCCCAGCTATTGGCAAAGAGAATTTGAAAAGGTAAGGTGGTCACAGATTGAGAATTAATAACAACAACAACAACTCTAGAAAAAGGGGCAAGTAGACAGGATATTATAGGTACTTTAGGAGATTACGTGATTATGTCCCCATCAATATATGTTCTCAAGAGTTGTGGAGAAATGATGGGAGCCTAGAAATACAGAGGCCCCAATATTGAAGAATCACAATATAGGGGCAGGTCATGTGGTATCTGTGGAAATTTCTCTGTGTCCATCTAGCTTAATTTTTCATGAAGAAAAAGCTTACCAATGTAAACAAGTAACATAATGGGAATCTGGCACATTTTAAATCGAATTTATAAAGTGGGAAGCTAGGAAACTATCATCTGTAGCATTATTTTTATTTCCAACGAAAATCCTCACATCCTTTTCATATTGTTAGATAACACCACAAATAGGTGTCTGTAGTGTACTTGTTTTTAAAAAGTTCCTACCTACCTAGAAAAGTCACCATGGGAAATTGCATTGAAAGGGAGTAACCTGATAGGTTAGAGCTGGTGTCAGGATTACGGTTTGCCACTAAGCTGTTTTGTGGCCATCAGCTGTTTTGTTCAACAGGCAAACCTTTCCATGAGATCCATTTATGGAGTTATCTATACCATGTCTTTTGAAGGTCGCTATTGGCCCCGAAAGGTCATTTGCTCCTCATTTATTGATATTTAATAAAACTGAATTTCCAGAAGAAAGAAAGTAATACAATCAAACCAACAAAGGCAAATGTTGTCTTTTTAGGCAAATTCAAGGATGCATCCATAAGTAAATGGTCACTGGATGGCTTTCTAACTGTTGTACACCAATACTGGTAGTCCTTGACTCATAATTGTAGGTTGTGGTTGTAAAGCAAACAACAGTTATAAAGCAAACCCATTGTGCACTGTGGGTTGGCTTTCCTGAAAACCAGAAGTTAATGCCGTAAATGTGGGCTAGTTGCTGAGCGCTCAATATGCCATCATGTGATCATGGTTATGTGTGTGGCTGTCAGAACTTTGGAAATGGGTCATAAGTTGGGAAGGGGATCTGTTGTAATTTTGAACTGCTGCTAAGCAACATGTCATAAGTTTAGGACTACCTCATGGACAGTGTACAAATTATGTATACACGTACAAAAATGCAAAAAATAAAATAAAAATAAAAGATAAAAATGGAACAATCTGAAATCTTAGTCACTGTAGTATAGTTTTTCACAAACTCAAGCATGACAAGAAAGAACTTACTGCAGGTGTAATTCATACTTAAAAATACTTTCAGTATTAATAGCAGGTGCCTTATATCAACATAGGCCTTATGTACAAGAACTAAATCATCCAGAATTTCAATAGCAAACCTGAATTAGAATTACAGCTCAGAGTTAGCTGTACTCTCATGCATACGAATCTAGAATACATATAATACATGGAGATTTATCAAATTATGTCAGATGAAATCTGGCTGAAAATATATAGTAAGACTTGCTATAATCAGGCTTAACTATACTTTTCAATACTCTGCCATTGGATAAAAGTAATTATTCAGTCTGGATTATGACAGAACATTACACCACACCATAATGAAATTATAATATACTAAAAAAGGACAGAATACATCTAAACAAATTTTATTTTATTTCCTGGCACCTAAGTGTCTCTAGTCAAAATTATGCTCACAGACGTCCTACTGATTTCAGTGGAAGAACTAAGGAACTTTAGTGAAGGAACTTTATTTATTTTTATTTTATTTTAATTCCATTTATATCCCGCCCTTCTCCGAAGACTAAAGAACCAAGAAAAAACCATAATGCCCCCTCACTGAAATCAACAAAAATTCAAGTTATTAGTATGTGGCCCCATCATTTAGATAATATCTGCTATGTAGACCAGTAGTACAATCCTATATATGTAAATAAATAAGTAAAATTGAATTTATACAGACTTATTGCAGAGTATGTATGAGAGAACTGAAGCTTATCATATTTCATTGCTAAATTGGATTACTATGTATACAAGTCTTAGTCTACAGGTTAATCTGTTACCATCTTCAAAGCCAAGCTATTTACACAAACATTTAAATTACCTTTAAATTTCAAGTCAGAGACATTATGAATATCAAGAAATGTGATTTTGTTTTCCTGTTGTTTATTGTAGACAAGACAAGACAAGTAAAATAAAACAGAATATTCCGTGAGCTTCTATCTCAACTAAATAACTTTATTTCCATGATATAAAATATGCTGCTAGAAAGAACTGTTTCTCAAAAATACATGAAGATTGGCTCTTGTATTTAGAATGGAGAAATCTAAAGACCTTCTGGGTGATGCAGCTCTCCCTCAAAGTCACTCCAAGCTGGAGCAAATCATGACTTCTCTCCAAATTGCCTGGCTGTGCAAATGAAGAGACATTATTGTACTTTCTTCATTGTAGTGCAATATAATGTATGCAGTTCATAGTGGAGAACAGCTTGAGGTACTCTATCAAACTTTAGAGAGAAGCCACTATGGTGCAGCAGAAGGAATGAGAAGAGCATCCATGGAAATAAGACTTAGAGAAGCTGATATGGAAAGAATAGAATCTTTTTAGGAAACCATTATTGTTCTTGCAGGGATGCGATCGCAAGAACCATCAATACATGCACAGAGCCTGTTTTAAACACATGAATCTGGAGGTTTTACAGTACTAAAGAGCAAGATTATTGTGTGAATAAACAGTTCACAACAATATAGGTACAGTGCATCTGGTCATGGCACTGAAGTACTTGCTTCCACAGTTAAATCCCAGTGAACTATGGATTTCAAGCCTTCAAATGCAAAGTTCTTTATAGTTATGAATCCCTCTCCTCTTTATATTGAATTCATCCCATGCTAAATAAGTAGGCCGTTAGCAAAATAAAAATTGATTCATGTCCTTGATCCACCCACTATTTACATTTGATCATTGAAAAAGCATCACCATGCATTTCGTGCAATTGGATACAAGAATCATTAACAATGTCCAATTGTTGTTTTATGCTTGTTAATAAGAAAATGTATTTTGTTAATGTGAGACAAACGTTTTTTCTAAATAATATATTACGGGCTCCTTATTTCAGAAATGAATATTTAATAGTAGTTGTAATTTTTTTACCAAATAAAGAGGTAGGCGTATTTTCACACAATGAACAACAATGTAACAGACATAAGGGAAAAATTAGAACAACCTAATACAGCAATACTGTATAATTTAGACTAAGAAACTAAAAATTATTTAAAAAGAGAGCAAACCTCCCTCTCTATATTTTCATTGAGGGCTTTTTTTTTGCTTAAAACATTGATTAGAAATGGCAGAATTTGTAAGCTCTCTTTTTCAAAAAGATGTCTGTTTCGATAAATCGACTGTATCCTTGGTTAACTGCAATTTTAACCATTGGATTGACAGTAAATAATATTGCAGCAATTCTTTCTTACAATACCAACACCCACAGTCTAAAAGTTTACATAAAGTTAACGAATCTCAATAATTACATAATTACAAATAGGATTTTTGTTGTTAAAACAATCTTCATAAATAATGTTTTCTATCTCTTCAATAACCTAAAGGTCAATTGGTAAAGACAGGAGAGTATTTCCTTTTCTTTTATTATCAGATTGAAGTATCCTCACTGCTCGCAATGTTTAAGGCTTGAATCAAGTTACTCTCCTTTGGCTTTCTTCTGCACTTTTCCATTTCCCATAACTGCACCGTTTTCTGATTTGCTTATGCCATTTGCTATTAGGCCATTGGTGATCTTGCCGTTCTTTTCTTTTTGCTTGAGCTCCTTGGGCTCCTTGGGCATCTTGTATGTCCGATAGTAGAAGTTACCAAACAGAACAATGAAAGTGGTGGCATAGAAAATGACACCCCAATGCATCCATTTAGGAAAGGGGCAATCAATATAAATAGACATGGCAGTGTGGCCAATAGTCACATGGAACTGGGCCTGAAAGGTAGAATAAGAGAAGGTTCGTTAATCCTGATTAATAAATTTATGTTAGAGTTTCTGTGAGGGGTTGTTGTTTTTCCTCTCCTGAAAAAGTGCCTAAATATCTTTCCTACATCTCTTTATTTACTTAAAAGCATGATGGGCTCTCCAATTATTAGTGAACTACGGGAAGAAGGATCATCTTACATCAGGGGTGTCAAACTCAATTTCATTGAGGGCCGCATCAGCATTGCGGTTGCCCTCAGGGGGCTGGGTGGGTGTGGCCTGGGTGGGTGTGGCCTACTGGGTGGGCGTGGCTAGAGTGCATATGGCCTACTTGGTGGGCGTGGCCAGCTCTACATCGTTGGCATCAAGGGTGCCTATGGGGGCCTGGGCAGGAGTGGGACAGATCCGAGGGTCTCTGGCAGGAGGAGGGTCTCTGGGCCAGGGCCAAGGCAGTGGGGGCCGTTCCCTCACTGTTTCCAGGATGGCTTCATGGGCCGTATGAAACCACTTCGTGGGCCGGATCCGGCCCCCGGGCCTTGTGTTTGACACGTCTGTCTTACATTATATTGCTGAGAATGCAGTAAAGCGGTTGAAACAGGGAAATAATTGCCACCATTGCTTCAAAGGGGATGAGCAAGTGACTCCTGCCTTCCTCCTGAAGTTCTCCAGGAGAAGGAAGCATTTGCACATCAGAGTAACTCTGAAAAATCAGACTGATAGAGGTCACCGCTCTAGATGGAGCAGGTCTTAATTGCAGACACGAAGCCCCTGGATATGAATGAGAAATGAGAAGAGGAACAGGCTAGCAAGCTAACTGAACGTGACTTGGAACCCTAAACTTGATTGTTGTTGCTTAGGGGTGTGGAGTGGGGCTATTTTTAAAAATTATTTTTATATCCTTTTATCCTTGTAAGCTCCCCAGAGTCACTGAGAGCGAGTTGGGCTGCCATATAAAATTTCTTAACTAAATAAATAAATAATTTCTTTTCAAGGACTTGCCCATTCTTAGGGTGCTGTCCGGGGCCAGATATACGTACATATTTTTTATTATTATTTATTTTATTATTGGGAGTTATATGCCGCCCTATCTCCCGAAGGACTCAGGGCGGCTAACAACAATAAAGTACAATGATACAAAAGTTAAAAAAGAAATTAAATTAATAGCCCCAATAGAATAAGTTAAAATTAAAGTTAAAAATTAAAAAAAAAAACATTTTAAAATCCCTGTCAGTCCAGGTCAGCCTGATGGAAAAGAAGTGTTTTGAGGCTGTGGCGAAAGGACATACATTCATATTTATTGGAGGAAAAAAACTCATTAGGATTATTATTTTTTTTACTGAGAATTGAGAGTGTACCAGAAGCGTGTGTGCTTATATGAACTGTACTTACGTTTAGCAGATTTAAATAATTATAATATCTAAGCTCTCTCCCATTATTCTTAAGACATATATTGTCTGTACAGCCACTCCTCTTTTATTACCTTGGTTAGTGACCATTCACAAATACAATGGTAAAAAAAATCTAACTAATGTGCACATTTATGACAGCAAAAGCCTTTGCTGTGAAACTGATTAAGGTCTGATCCGTTTCAGGCAGTAGCACAGTTGGCTGGAGGGTTCTAATTAAGGTCACAGACCTGGGTTTGTTAACTTGTGATTAGCATTTTTTTTAGGGAGGTTGTGCCCTGGGGGAAAAAACAGCTCAGGAAGAGATAGCTTGTTTAAACAAAGACACCACCCTAAAAGGTGGTGGTGGTGGTGAATGAATGGGTCAGACACAGGACTTGAAAGGCAGAATTTTATTTGAATGAAAAAGCGTCAACTAGTGATCTTCACTGCATCTTTTTCTATCCATACATGCTCACTTAGTGACCCTTTTGCTTCATGACATGATCGTTGGAATGGAGTGCAGTCAGTAAATGAGGAGTGATTGTATGGGAAAAGGGAGAACAGCTATAAAAGTTCTAGATGAGCATCTTGTTGCCATTCTTGTAATTCTCTATGTGCTGATGGCAACACATAGAGAACAGGCCGGGGTTTCTTTTGTGTGAGTTTCCTCATGTTGAAAAAGAGACTCTCTAAAGGTGGTGTGTATGCGCTTACTACTTTCAAAGTTCTCACACGGGAAAGATCCCATTTAAAAATAACTGATAGATTTTAAAAAAACAAAAAAAACAGATATTACTTACTAATTGCATTATGGTCAAGTATCGTTTCCACCAAAGGTACTTGTGGAACTTTGGGCCACAGGCAGCTAGTCCATAATAGAGGTACATAACAACATGAATGAAAGCATTCATATGAGCTCCAAAAAATGCTGTTGGGTAGAAGAAACAAAAGAAGAACATTATCGAAATCATATCAAAGATAATCATATTCAATGATATTTAATCTTTCTCACCAAGGAGAAGAAAGCACAATGTCTTGATAGCAGTTTTTCTCACCGTCTTCTTATAATTTTGAAAAGTTATAATTTCTCAGCAGTAGATCAGAGGATAAGAAGAAGGAAAAAAAGCAAGACTCTTCTTTTACCCATATAAAAGCCCACCTATGGGATGCTATAGGTAGCCACTGTATAGCTTGAATGCATTGGTACAATTTAATTGCAAGCATAAATTGCTAAAAATATCGGAAAATGGAATCATGTTCCCGCATCACTTGTTCTATGTGAAATGTGTGCCTGGAAAACTTATTTTGGAATTTTACTAGACACAGAACAACTAAGAGTAGAAATGTTTGGTGATTACATGTTCATTTTCAGTCCAGTTGAGGATAAGCAATGAATAACTCTTCCATACTCCTAGTTGTACAGATAGTCCTCAACTTATGACCACAATTGAGCCCAAAATTTATGTAGCTAAGGAGTTTTGCCACAAGTGAATCATTGCAATTGTTAAATTAATAACACAGTTATTAAGTGAATCTGGCTTGCCCATTGACTTTGCATGTCAGACAGTTGCAAAAGTTGATCACATGACCCTGGGACACAGCAAGTATGAACCAGTTGCTAAGCATCCAAATTTTGATCATGTGACCATGGGAATGCTGCAAATAGTCATTATGAAAAAACTTTTCCCAGTGCTATTGTAACTTAGATGGTCACTAAATGAAAGGCTGTAAGTCATGGACTAGCTGTACTGATGACCTAGCAAAGAAATAGTCTCCACAGTTTTATTGTGCTGGACTGAACATGCAAATGTAAAACTTGATCATGTCAGAAAATTGATATTTGAGATGGCTCCTTTTTCTAGACTGGAAGGATTGTTGACTTCAGGCAAATGTACATCTTTTCAAAGTATTAGTTTACAACTTTAAAGTATATAGGAACTGCAGAATAAAACAAAAGGTTATACTATATAATAGAAAAAGTATATAGGAACTACAGAATAAAACAAAAGGTTATACTATACAATAGAAATTATGAATTTATTATTTAGTATGAGCATAAAATATCTGACTTATAGGGCAATCTATGGAAATGTATACACAGGGAAACATGCATAATTAAAGACAGAAAATGCAAACTAAGGCCAAGATTCTGATGTTGAGTAGTATGACTTAAGGAACCATAAAGAAATAATGGGAAAAGTGTGATAAGCATTACCACCTGATATCATAACCTTTATGTACAATTTTTATCCACAGAGTAAAATGAAACAATTAAAACTAGTTTTCACAGTGAACAAAAATAAAATAAATACAAGCGTTCTAAGCATAAGTGGAAGTCTTATTAAAATTGTTATGACTTAGTTGACTATTTATTTATTTTATTTTTATTACATTTATATCCCGCCCTTCTCCGAAGACTCAGGGCGGCTTACAAGCTTAGCAGTAGCCTTCATTCTATGTACATGCCTGCTTATTAGGGCTTTCACACACACCCCAAGCGGCATTATTACAAAGTCAGCTTAATTGCCCCCAACAATCTGGGTCCTCATTTTACCTACCTCGGAAGGATGGAAGGCTGAGTCAACCTTGAGCCTGGTGGGATGCGAACCTGCACTAATTGCAGGCAGCTGGTGTTACTTAAGGAGGCATCAGCCCACTGCTCCACCAAGGCTCTTTTCTAGATTAGAGTAGATTCTTTCATCACCATGCTAAATTAAGGAAGGCACAATCAAGAATTTATCTGCCTGTGGTTGCAGAATTTTAGCTAGGTAAGTTAGATCTATCTGTTGCTTCATGCAGTTCATAGACCTAAACACAAGGGGAAGAATGTGGATTTAAAATCTGAATCATGCATTTATGCTGGTGTGAAAAGAGTTTCAAAAGTCTATAGCAATATATCTTTACTCCCCCTCATTTCCCAGAGAAGGAAGAATATGCCCTTAAATTATTACCACCACAGAATTAAGCACACACTCATTTTTATAACTGTAGTTTAAAAAATATGTGCATGCTAATACTCTATATGAATATTCATTTTCCTTTCAATATTCATTTTCCACTTAGTAGACAACTTTACTCACCTTGTCCTCCTGCAACCCACTTTATGCCAATCCACCATAAAGTAAACATAGTGAAATGGTGATAGACATGAAGAAAGCTGATTTGATTAAATTTCTTTCTTAGGATGAAGAATATTGTGTCCAGATACTCAATCCCTTTGGATATGTAGTACCACCATAAAGCTCCTGCTATCTGTGAAACGAAACAAGAATATAAAGCCAGGGTCAGGCCAATGCACCATGTCATAGTATGTAAAGCTTCCACAATGGAAGCTTTAATTATTCATTTGTTTGTACTGGGTTAAAAAGTTCCTGCATAATTTGCACAGTATTTATCTCTTCTCCCTGACTATTTGTCTCAGTTAGTAGGTATTTAAATGAAAAGTTGAACATTACTTTGTCAGGTTAAGACAAGAAATATGAAAACATTTTGTACTTTATTCTATTAAAAAAGTCTGGTGTTAAAAAAAACCCAAAATCTCCCACATTCTGCTGATTTTAGGCATTTGAAGTCTTATTATAGAACAAGCAGCTTTTGTGACGTGGAAATTAAGATAAAATCAGATATGCACACAACTATATCAGCCCTAGCCATCTTATACTACAAGAGCAGAAATATGATTAATATTTTTATTTTCATTTACACATTCACTCTCTCTTTAAAAGATAATCCCGTGTGTGTGTGTATGTCTGTGTGTATTTCTCTCTGTGTGTTTGTGTGTATATGTGTGTGTGTGAGAGAGAATGTGTGTATGTGATTTGTTTTTATATTGCTATTTTTATTACTTCTAAGTTGTCCAGAATCAATCTGGACAACAAGGTGGGCAGCATATACATTTCATAGTAAATAAAAATAAATAAATAAATAAATATTATTGAAAGAATCAGAAACAAAATAAAAAATTAATACAAATAAAAATAGAGTAAAAATGAAAAAAGAAATAAATAAAAGAGAAAGCCAAAGTGCAAAAAACAAAGAAAAAATGTAGAAGAAAAATAGAAAAGAAAAAAAGATATAAAGAAGTAGTTTTTGATTTTCTTTATAGCAGTTATAAGTATAATTGTAGAATTATCTCTTTCTCTAAAGTTATACTGTGAATCTATTCTTTCTATAATCTATCTTATTTAAACATTAAAACCATACATTTTGCACAGTTTACAGGCAGCAGTAAACAGATACTGTCTTTTCTCTAGTGAAATTAAAAATATCTCAATATTCCAATCATTATGGTTTCTTAACAGTTATTGCCTGAACCAAGGTTAGCAACTCAAGCATTTACTACTTTTCAGTTTCTGCCCAGAGTATAAGAAGTCAGTGCCCTCAATTTACAAAAAAAGTGAGTAGGAGTGATGTTTATATGTAACAGGCTATCACTATGTGAAACATTTTTAAAAATGATTTCTAACACACTATGCAAATATTTAAAACTTTCAGGATCTATATATATTTCTGAAAAAGAAATATTAAGCTGGAAAACATGGAGCAAGAGTAGAGAATATAAGGTGTTATTTCAGAAGTATCTCTAAAATGTGAGTGTCCACAGTGGACATCTGATGGCTCTCTTTTTCTTAAAAACATAAAAGTTACAGTTCACAGCGTCCCTATGGAACAACAGCTTAACTGGTCTACAGCACTTGGTGTCCTTTTAACTCAAGTCACTTGCAACACATAACTAGAAGAAACAACCAGGCTTGGGAACCTGCAGGGGACACAAGAGGGGACAAAATGGCAAAATATGTGCGATGGACTCATTCAAATGTCACAACTTGTATGCTTGCATCAGATGGTGGCATGCAAGTAAGTAATGACAAAATCTGTACAATGCTGCTGCACAATGTTGTCATTTTGCTGTCATCAAGATTTACCATGGACACTTCCAATTACTCTTCCACATCAGGTTGTGTTCATAATACTATTCAAATATCGTTTAATGGCACAATGAAGACACAGTTAATCCTAATCGTAGGATCAGGAAAAGAATACTGACAAATGGATGAATCTTTCCTAAATATTTCATGTATCAGAAGACAATTCTGTTTAATTCTGATTATTTTATTTCAGGAAAATATTATAAACAATTGGTTTCCACTGATCCCCACTCCTTAGAAGCACACTGCATGATTTTGCCTTCAGTCATGCATGCATTAATACCTTGCCTTGTCACAATACCTATGGTTGAGCTGCTTTGGAAGGCAATTCATGACTTTACACAAATTTATTTATTTATTTATTTATTTTATTTTATTTTATTTTATTTATATACCGCCCTTCTCCCGAAGGACTCAGGGTGGTGTAAAGGGCAATAAATACCAAAAGTACAAAATACAAAAATTAAAAATAAATTAAACAATTGTGCCCAAATACAATAAATTAATTAAAAACAGTAATTAAAACCCCAAACCCATCAGACCAGGCCGGCTTGTTCAAATAAATAAGTTTTTAGATCACGTCGGAAGGAGCGAAGGTCGGGAGCCATCTGGAGCTCAACCGGTAAACGGTTCCAAAGGTCTGGCGTGCCCACACAGAACGCCCTCCCCCTGGGGGCCATCAGTCAGCATTCTCTGACCGGTGGCACCCTGAGGAGGCCCTCTCTGTGGGAGCGCACTGGGCAGAGGGAAGTTGACGCCGGCCGCAGGTGCTCCCTTAGGTACTCCGGACCCATGCCATGTAGGGCTTTATAGGTCATCATCAGCACCTTGAATCCCACCCGGAGGGCAACTGGAAGCCAATGCAGCTCACGGAGCAGAGGTGTAACATGGGAGTATCGGGAGACCCCCAACACAACTCGCGCGGCTGCATTCTTCTTGGGTACTTTTCCGGACCACAGGTTTATAACCACAATTAGGAGTGGAACTTCCATTGTTCAGCGAGATGATTATTAAGTCAGTCATGATGTTTTGATCACATGACTGTAGAGATGCTGTGATGGTCCTAAGTGCAAAGACTTGTTCTAAGTCACTTTTTTCACTTTTGAAAAGCCAGTAAACAAATGGTCATAAATCAAGGATTACCTACATGAATTTAGAACAGGTTGTGTTGTACCAGTACAAGTTTCAGAATAACATATTGTATCACATTGTATTAATTGCAGTAGGATTAATACATTAATACTATTTCTGGCATAATTTAAAACAGACCTAGGCATTTTACGGCCCCTGGGCTATATCTGCCCTTTGACTATCCCTGTCTGGCCAGCATGAAGTCAATTGGAAATTAGAAATCAAATGTAAATAAGTGCACTGCAGGGGGCAGGAAAAGCTTCCAAGTCAGGTCCCACTCTGCACAACTGCCCGTGCACCCCTTCAATTGGCTGGTGGCCATGGGAAGGGGAGGAGAGAAAGCACTTTTCTGCTTTTACGCAAGGCTCACCCCTCACCTGGAAGAGGAGATGAGGTGGCAGAGTTTGAGGACATCAAATCAGATTGGTTTGGCCCTCCACAGCAATCCCATTTTCTCATATGATTCCTTAGGAAAATGAATTGCCCAGCCCCAATCTAAAGGATTACTACATTTGTATAAACATTTTTTTAAATTAAAATTGGTATCAGAGGCCCTTCTTCTTTCTTTGCCTATCATTCATATGTCTTATAATTCCTTTAAGGACTTTAACATTGCTCAATTTTAAGCACTGTAGTTTTTAATTGAGATGATTCTGTTCAACATACTGCAGAGTTTAAAACTAATCATCTACACAACAATTTTACCATTCTCAACTTTTGAATGAATGATTTTGTAATAGTGAGCATTGTTTTCAATTTGATTTTTAAAAAAATACTTAATTTGTTTTATTGTTGTACTATTTAAATGTTCATATATCCTTGTTCTAGGTCAGTTTTATTATTGAACTGCAATAATATTTTTATATGTCTGTAAACTGGCTTGAACTAGGTAGCCTGGAAAGACAGCGTGAAAATCATGTGAATAAAACAAATAACATTTCCAGTTATTAAACAGCAATCTAGAAAGTTGATATTCTGCCACTATTTGAAAAAGCAGAAGTAATCTCTTCCTGATTTCTAAAACAGTATTTCATAGCCAACAATATTAATACACGGATGAAGGCAAATATACAAGTTTCAGGATAATGTTGCAAGATCCAATCTGGGTCTGTCACCAGGACCACAGATTTATCCTTCCAAGCCTTCAGACTTGGAGCCCATATTCAGGAAATGTCTCTCTCACAGAGTATTTGCTTTGTGTGTGGTATTTATATGGCGCCTCTTGTTACGTGGCTTTTTACATGTTGATTGGGGTGTTGATGGCTGGCTATGATTGACCACCAGCTTACCAAGTACTTAGGAGGTGAGGGCTTGGCAACAAAAGCAAACAACAGCCAATGACTTAATAGCCAGCCATCAACATCCCAATCAACATCTAAAACGCCACAAACAACAGGCTCCAGGGGACCAACCGAGATTGGATTCTGCAATATCAATACATCCTTTCCCTGCCCCCATGTAAAGAGAGCCATCATTAAATGTTACTGTAAAATGAGCTTGTTAGTATAAATCAAAAATCTGTGGAGTTCAGCACGCTGTTCCCACAACTGCCAATTCAATGCCTAAGGGAAACAGCCAAGTACAACAGCAGAACAGACTCTTCCCATTTGTATTTTTCATCAACTGGTATTAAAGGGCAGAATGCATCAGAGACTGGAGGCAAAATACAGCCCACACAATAAATAGGTATTTTAGGTGCATTTGCTCACTGCAATGAACTATGTGGTTGACTGGCTTGTTCTTTTGTCAGAATGGCATGATTTCCTTTGTTGGTTTGTCATTAAGAATACATCAGCAACCACAGAACGGTATTTTGAAACTGTATATTAGCTCACTGCAAATCCCTGAGAGTTTTATACTGACAACTTGTTTGTTGGGATCAGGGAGAGAAGGCTGGCGTAGAGTCCCACCCCCAAAGGAGTTCCATCTGCAGGCATCTGCAACCATCCCCACACACTATGCAACAACCCCTGATGAATTTTTTAGCAGGGTAGTTTGATGGAACATTTGGGGGACATTAACTTTAGGCCTGCCTCCTGTTAAAACAATCACAAAATACAAGGTGGCAATAGTGGTACTGTCTGATGAGGAGTATCACTATAGTCCCATTGTGGTTTGTTGTTGTTTTAAAGTTTCTGTTTCTGTTTGCTATGCAGAATTGTTATGGCATGACGGAAGGAAGGAAGGAAGGAAGGAAGGAAGGAAGGAAGGAAGGAAGGAAGGAAGGAAGGAAGGAAGGAAGGAAGGAAGGAAGGAAACTACCAGTTACCCTCCCCAGATAAATACATCAGGGAAATTTTTCTCTTTTTCTTTCTCTTTCTCTGTCTCTTTCTCTGCAGATTGTGGTTTGATCAGCCTCTCTTTCAAACATAACTATTAGTTTGCTAGCTTTTCTCCCCACATCAAACTGGGTCCTGTATTGTTCTGTTTTTTCAAAGTTTATATTTATATTTCGGATAGTTCTTGATATCGCTGTAAGGAATGCAGCTATGCAATAATTGCGTGGAAAACAGTTTTTTCTTTTGCTCAAATTATTCTTTCCAACCCAAAAAATGTTGGAAATAAATTATATAAGGAAACTCAGGAATTTGTCTGTCTGTACGTCTGTTCATCAGCAAGGTAACTCTCCAAGAAACACAACCAGAAAAAGTACGATAGGCATTGAGTTAAACAACAACAATAACAACAAACCAAAGTAATTCATTGTGGAGAAAACCATAATTGCTCCCTTCTAAGCCCCTCCCTCCTGGTCATGTGATCCGAAGCAAAGCATGCACAGTCTATTCTATGTTGTCTAAGGCACATATATCCACAAAACATTAGAGATACAACATGACGGGAAAGTAGAAACACACAGGTTACATCATTATAGAGTAGAAAATCCAGGTACCTCTTATAGCCTCAGCTGTCCTGCATGGTTTCCCTAATTTATTTTAAATTAGATACTGAATGGTTGCCACTTGTCTTAAATGTCTGTGATACTGATTTTCAAAACTATTGTTAATGCTGTATTTGTTCACATTATTCACTATTAGAGACAATTCTCTATATAAGGAGAATTGCTTCTTTCTATATACAGAGTTTTACTAGGGCTAGGCTAGGGGAACCTGAGTTTAGATCCCACTTAGTTATATTGGCTACTCATTATCTTTGATCCAGCCGCCTCTTCCTTCAATTTAATCTCCTCACATACAGTAATACTATGAGGTTAAGAGGATGTGAGAAACCATGTGTGAACTTTCAGGAATACCAGATGATTTGAAAAATGTTCCTCAACCTCAGCAATTTCCCGTGCTGGCCAGGAAATTCTGGAAGTTGAAGTCCATATACCTAAAAGTTGCTCAGATTGACAAACAGATACTATGGCACAATAAATCTAAAACGGAATAAAGACAATAAAATAAAGCATCAACAAATTTAGAAAATAATGGTTCCACCGATCACAAAGAGAGACCCAATTTAATCTCTATGGAGGAGAGAACTTGGAAACTCTCAACTGTAAAATATACTTTATGTGTATCAACTAACCACACTGCTAAAGGGAATAGAATACAGAGCATGAATTTATATTCAATTCAACTGTTAGATAACCTCCGCTCTCAATATGGAATATATATTTAATTTTCAATGTGAAGTACATTCAGTATTCATATATTCAATGAGAGCCATGGTGGCACAGTGGTTAGAACGCAGTACTGCAGGCTAACTCTGCCCACTGCCAGGAGTTCGATTCTGACCAACTCAAGGATGACTCAGCCTTCCATTCTTCCAAGGTCAGTAAAATGAGGCTCCATATTATTGGGGACAATATGCTGATTCTGTAAATTATTTAGAGAGTGCTGTAAAACACTATGAAGCAGTATATAAATCTAAGTGCTATTGCTATTGCTATTCAATATGGAATATATTTTTAGATTTGTGCCTACATTTTGAAGCTTTGAAAAGTATGCTGTTGAAAATAAATTTGGCAACACACAAATGTAAAAATTAAATTTACATTATTATCCACCAATTTATTGTGGAAAGTTCTAGCAACTTCTAAAGCAAAGGTCCCTAATCTATTGGGCGCCAGGGACTGGTTCCATGGAGAGAGGTTTTTCCACGGACTGGAGGGGTTGTGGTTTCATGTGCTGCCTGCATCCTGCAGATGGGTTTTTTGGCATGCTATGGCCTGGTGCCGGTCCATGGACTGGGGTTTGGGGACCCCTGTTCTAAAGAACATAATCTGTGTTAAGATTAATTAAGACAGGGTTACCAAGTTTGCAAATACCTGGATAATGATTAGATGGCAGCAAATGGGACAAATAACTTTATCTCTTTGCTTCTATCTAGTTATGGTGCAGATGCAGCCCAGATCTAACAGCCTTAATAAAGTGAGCTTTAGGACATAGAAATTAAAAAAAACACTGAGATCTATTCTATCATTATTATTCATACAAAGAAATTGTCTTATACTGTATGTAATGGTATATCTTGCTCTTTTCTTCAAAGTAAACCTGTCGAAACAAATTCTAACAGAAGAGTGAGACATACAAACCGCCGGGTAAATCTTTGACATAATGAGTTTGCAGGGGTGATAAAACTCATCAGATGGATTAATATCAGACAACATATTATACAACTGTTCCGTACATATCCTCCCATCTCTGTCCATATATAGTATAAAAGCTGCAACAAGGTGAGACTTTGCAAAGGCACAAAGTTCAAAATATCATCATATGTCATTTGCATCGCTTCTCTAAGATGGTAATTGATACCAAATTCTTTGAAAAAAATCTCTATAAATCAGAGTTCCAGAGGAAATATAGTGATCTGAAGACAGTTCTGTGGAAGCAGAGTCGACAACCACGGTAAAGACCAAAAAACTAGTGAGTAGAATGCCTCCTTGAAAGTTCTCCAGATAAAGAGAGGACAGGACATCATCTGCATGTGTTCAGGCTGGCTTCTCCCCATGAGGAGGTGACAGGACAGCAGTTTTCTGTGAGTTTGAGTGTGGGAAGATGATGGAACTAGCTATCTTGCTGCAACCATGATAGAGACTTTTAAAGGACACTAAACTCACAAACCTCACTTTCTAATCACTTTCAGAAATTGTTCATTAACTATTGGTAAGCCGTTTTAAGGGTCTTCAGAAAGAAAAATTTGAAAATACTGGGTGAGGCTGCCTTTAATCCTGAACAAAAGAAAATTTTAATCATCAGTGTAGGACTGTAAAGAATCTGAAATAAACAGCAAAAAGCTAAATAAGTTTTTCATCCTAGAAAGTTCAGATAAAATTGGCATATGGAAACTTTTACAATAAATTTTGGAATTAATTATCAAGTACAAACAGCATTTCTTGGGAATATAGAATATCAGAGTTGGAAGGGACTGTGGAGGTCTTCTAATCCAATCCCTGCTCAGGCAGGAGACTCTATATCATTCCAGACAAATGGATGTTCAATCTTTTAAAAATGCCAAGTGATGGAGCATCCATAACTTCTGGAGGCAAGCTGTTCCACTGATTGTTTTCATTGTCAGAAAATTTCTCCTTAATTCTAGCTTGGATTTCTCTTTGATAAATTTCCATTTATTAATTCTTGTCCTGCTCTCGGTGCTTTAGAACAGGGATCCCCAACCCCCGGTCTGTGGACCAGTACCAGGCCACGGCATGCCAGCAACCAGTCCGCACAAACAAGCAAAGCCCCATACACAGGATGCAGGCAGCACACAAAATCACGCACACTCCGGTCTGTGGAAAAACCTCTCTGCACAGAACCGGTCCTGGTGCCCAAAAGGTTGGGGACCTCTGCTTTAGAAAATAGGTCAATCCCCTCTTGTCTGTGAGAGCCCCTCAAATATTGGAAGACTGCTATCATGCCATCACTAGTCCTTCTCGTCATTAGAGTAGACATACCCTGTTCCTGCAATCATTCATTATATGCTTTAGCTTGCAGTCCCATAATTATCCTTGTTGCTCTTCTTTGCACTCTTTCTAGAGTCTCAACATTTTTTTTTGTAGGTGTTTGTATTGTGGTGACCAAAACTGGACAAAGTATTCCAAGTGTGGTCTTACCCTTGCAATATTAAGCAGTACCAACACTTGATACTATCTCTCTGTTGATGCAGCCTAAAATTGTATGGCTATTTTGGCAGCTGCAGCACACTGCGGGCTCATTAATAAGTTGTGGTCCACTAGAACTCCTCCTTCACAGGTACTGAGGTTGAGCCAGATAGGTTGAGTCTATTATATACCTGTACATTTAGTTTTTCCCAATTAAGTGTAAAACCTTGCTTTTCTCACCACTGAATTGCATTTTGTTGGATCTAGCCTGGTGTTCAAGTCTGTCAAGATCTTCCTGGATCTTGAGTCTGTCTTCTAAAGTGTTGGCTATTCCAGCTTGGTGTCATCTCCAAATTCAATGAGTTCTCCTTCTATCCCCTCATCTAAATTGTTTATGAAGATGTTGAAGAGTACTGGGCCTAAGACAGAACCTTGGGTACCCCACTGTATGCTTCCCTCCATGTTGATGTAGTTCCATTGAGAACTACAGTTGAGTGTGGTTGGTCAGCCAGTTACAAATCTATCTGGTGGTGATGTTGTCTATCCCACAGTTTTCTATCTTACCAAGAAGTAGGCTGTGGTCAACTTTGTCAAATGCCTTGCCAAAGTCCAAGTATACTATGTCTGCAGCATTTTGCTCATCCAATAATTTAGGCATTTTGTCAAAGAATGCAATAAGGTTTATCTAGCATGATTTCTTTTTGACAAACCCATGTTGATAAACCCATGTTGCTTAGTTTGTTTCATTCATTCATTTCATTTGTTCATTTCATTCTGAACCTTAGCTTTCCTGACTTCATCTTTGGGTTATATGTGGCTTTAGTTATATATCCCTCTTTCCAGTTTTTATTCTGTCCTTTTTGTTTTTCAGTTAATGAGAGAGTTCTTTATGGAACCATGCTGGTTTCATCTGGGTTCTCTTATTTTTAATTTTTCAGTGGTGTTGTGCTAGACTGGGATTTTATAATCTTAAATTTCCCAAGCTTCTTGAATTGTTTTCTCCTTTACGATTTCCATCCAAGGAATTCTTCCCAAGCCCTCTTTAAGCTTGTTAAAAGCAGCTGTCTTAAAGTTTGACTTTGTTTTAATAATTATGTCTGCATTGTGTTGAATTCCAATATGATATCATGACTCTCTCCCAAGGTCTGCACAACTTCAATCCTTCTCTCATTTCATCTCTGTTAGTAACGATTAAGTCCAATATAGTTGACCCTCTAGTTCCCTCCTCCATCTTTTGGGTGACAAAGTTGTTTGCTAGGTTTGTCGGAAACTTGTTTGATCTCCTATTTAGTGCAGACTTTGTCTCCCAGTTGATGTCAGGGTAGTGAAAGAACCCTATTACTATTGCAGTGTGTTTCCTGCACATCTTAGCTAGCTGATTAGTAAAACGTTCATCTATTTCATCTGTTTGGGTGGTCAGTAGTATACACCTTTGGCAATGTCATTTCTTTTTTCTTTTATATTAACCGAAATGAGTTCAAGAAAGTTTTCAGCCTGTTTTTTTAATAGCATTGCTATAGAGATGTAGTTATTTCTTATCTATAATTTATTTTTATTTATTTATTTATTTTAATTCCATTTATATCCCGCCCTTCTCCGAAGACTCAGGGCGGCTTACAAACTTAGCAGTAGCCTTCATTCTATGTATATGCCTGATTATTAGGGCTTTCACACACACCCCAAGCGGCATTATTACAAAGTCAGCTTAATTGCCCCCAACAATCTGGGTCCTCATTTTACCTAACTCGGAAGGATGGAAGGCTGAGTCAACCTTGAGCCTGGTGGGACTCGAACCTGCACTAATTGCAGGCAGCTGGTGTTACTTAAGGAGGCATTAGCCCACTGCTCCACCAAGGCTCTAATGCAGCTCCACATCCTCTTTATAGATCTTATTTTGTTTTTTACAATGTGAGATGGGTAAAAAAAAAATCATGACACAAAGGGGACTAAAGATTTTAGGTTCAGGAAAGCCCATAAAGGTAAGCAACATTTGTTTATAGATAAGAAATAGCATAGGGTATGAAGAAAGAAATGTTTGTACCCTGAGAGTGAAGAATTCGTACATTTGTTTATACTTATTGCAATGAAAATTGGAAGTCACTACTTTGTATATTTCTTTTTTATTTCTTACTTTTCATTTTTTTCTCTTTTTTCCTTGCACTTTTTACCCCTTTCTGTTCTCTTTTCTTTCTTTTAGTTTGCATTAGATTTACGTATGTGTGCGCGCGCACACACACACACACACACACACGTGTCATATAAATTAACAGGAAATGAATAAATTTCCAAGGATATGGGATTATTACAAATATATTAAAGAATTAAAGCTGTGAGTCATAAAACAATTACGTATAAAAACACGTAAAACGTTATGTTTTCTTGACATGTGAAAAGGAGTTGGAAAGAATGAAGCTAATGTATTTCATGTTAATTAAGAACAAATGCTGAAAAAGTCTTTTTAAAAATAATTAAAATGACTGCATTGACTTTGATGTTACCTACACTGCACTGCTAACATATTATCAGATGTAAAATGACATCATCTTAACATCTTTCTGCTTAGGAACATTAAAAATATGCAAAGCCTTTCATGCTCAATTACATATATTTTGTTTTTATCTACTAGTTGCTTAGAAAATGTCAAGTTTTAAAGAGAAATGCAAATAATTCAATTACAATATTATAGGTAGAAGCTATAAACAACTGTTTTTATTCTACTTTTCGTGTGAGAAAAAAATAAATAAAACAATAAATCTCAAAGCACTTCTTAAGCAATTGCTGAAAGCTAGAAAAATAATCAGTGTCACCTATGAGAACAAAGCAATTTACATTTTGCCAGGTGTGAATAGACAGGTTGCAATCCTCAGTCAACTCCCTGGAGAAAGTTCACTAAATTGAACACTGTACAAGTGGCATGTGGGAAAATAGTAGCCAAATGACTCAGAGTATAAAGAGGTGTGGTCAAAGACGTGACAGGGAGGAAATCACCATACCTGGCAGCCAATTATCCTCCATATGGGCAAGGCCACTGGTGAGCAGATAGAGACTCTTATCTACTATGATGTGCTCCTAGTTCTTTTATCTGCAGTCTCCAAGTGGGCCTGCTTGGTTCAGTAGGCCTGCTTTATGCAGTGATTAGGAGGAAATCAGCCTAGAATTGTTAGGTAGCCACAAGTGTGCTGTTGGCCCTTATTTAACTCTAACCAAATGTGGGCTGTTGAAAAGATTCATGTGCATAGGCTTTAGCAATAAGTCAGTTTAATTGAGCCTTCACTTGTGAACCTGGTCTTTCATGCCTGACATTACAGTAAGTATGCTGTAGAACAGGGGTGTCAAATTGCCGGTGTGTGGGCCAGATGCATCATAGCGAAACCGCGCCCACCCTATTGCTGGCAATAGAAAAAAAGTCACGATACGTTGTGACACGTCACATGACGTTGGAAGTTTGACACCCCTGCTCTAGAATGTACAATCTCTGACTGGGATGAATCCATGGCTGGGGAACCAGACATTATACAATCAGTAACCCAGGATATCAATTTTCTCATAATGGATTCGAGAGATACAACCTCAGGTCTTTCCCCTAATTTAGGACTACTAATTACTCTCATTGTAACTGTAATGAGTAAATTTATGGCCTCCTCAGACCACAGATTATTGAATAAACATCCACACTAAAAAAAAACCTGGAAGTATTCATTATTATATTCTGCTGTTGTCAACTACATATTGTATAAACTACTCATAAATATAAGCACCTCAACATTCTACATATAGTACATAAAACACTATAAATAACCTAACCAAATAAGAGCAGAAATAACAACAACAACAACAATGTTGGAAGGGATCTTGGAGGTCTTCTAGTCCAACCCACTGCTCAGGTAGGAAACCCTATACCATGAGCATCAAATTCGCCATGTCACATGACTTTTCGCGACGTATCACAACTTTTTTTGCATTGCCAGAGCCAGTGGGCGCAGCCTCTGCATGATGCAACTGGCCCACAGGCCAGCAGTTTGACACCCCTGCCCTATAACATTTCAGACAAATGGCTGTCCAGTCTCTTCTTAAAAACTTCCAGTGTTGGAGTATTCACCACTTCTGGAGGCAGGTTGTTCCACTGGTTAATTGTTCTAACTGTCAGGAAATTTATCCTTAGTTCTAGGTTGCTTCTCTCTTTGATTAGCTTCCATTGGTTGCTTCTTGTCCTGCCTTGCAGGACAATTATCAATTGCAGACTATTATCAACAAACATATATGTAAAGTTTGCTAAGACCCCAAATAATATAAAAATGTTTTGTTGACTATGAATAAGAGGCCAATAACCTCTATAATTTGTCTTCTAAGGATTTTTTTTTACATTTAAACTTATTTTAACTAAATAGCTCTTTTTGTCTTTTGGTTCTCTTATTTTATTCTCTTACTTTATGCTAAATATAAAAAGTTTATTTTTTTGTGTTACTTCTATAGCAGAATTAGTTGATTGATGATTCATGCTGAGAAGTGTGTGTATGTGTGTGTATATATACAGAGCCTTGGTGGAGCAGTGGGCTAATGCCTCCTTAAGTAACACCAGCTGCCTGCAATTAGTGCAGGTTCGAGTCCCACCAGGCTCAAGGTTGACTCAGCCTTCCATCCTTCCGAGGTAGGTAAAATGAGGACCCAGATGGTTGGGGGCAATAAGCTGACTTTGTAATAATGCCGCTTGGGGTGTGTGTGAAAGCCCTAATAAGCAGGCATATACATAGAATGAAGGCTATTGCTAAGTTTGTAAGCCGCCCTGAGTCTTCGGAGAAGGGCGGGATATAAATGGAATTAAAATAAATAAATAAATAAATAAATAAATAAATAAATAAATAAATAAATAAATAAATATATGTGTGTGTATAATATGCATATGTGATGGTGCTTTGCATCAAATTGGTATGATACATCAAATTTGTGTTTCTCTCTCTAAACATACATTCATTCATATATATATATATATATATATATATATATATATGTGTGTGTGTGTGTGTGTGTGTGTGTGCGCACACACACACACACGCGCGTGCACACTACACAAACACACACACACACAGATTGCATTGAATATTAGTGTGGAGTATTTTTTAACTTAAATATTTTTAAAAGGGTTCTTTGAAAGTCTCTAGCTCGTTTGCACTGGCAATTTATGATGTTGTTAAGCTATTGCAGAAGTGATACAATGTCACAATGATGGTGGGATGATGCTATAAATCCCTAGTGGGCTATTCTATTTAATTCTCATTTTAACTTTTGTATATTGTATTTTTATTGCATTTTATTGCTCTGTACACCGCCCTGAGTCCTTCGGGAGAAGGGCGGTATAGAAATTAAATAAATAAATAGATAGATAGATAGATAGATAGATAGATAGATAGATAGATAGATAGATAGAGATAGATAGATAGATAGATAGATAGATAGATAGATAGATAGATAGATAAATAAATAAATAATGTGTCTGCTATTACTGCTACTGTAGCAGATTTAACTAAAGGCTAGATGCTGGAGTGTACAGATTTTTTTTTAAAAAATATTTTTTTCTAGAATTTTGCTTCACAGATCTTTTATTTAGTTTCTAAAAAGACAGATGGCTAGAAAAATGCAACATTTAAAAATAACATTGAGGAGAGAGAATTCTTGATCACAGAATTTTTCTTATCATCAAGCTTTTAGTATTATCTGCCTCAAAAATATTTAAGAAATCAAATAAAAAGAAATGCCACCACTTTAATAGTCTCACATTTGTATGTGTCTAAAATTTTAGTTCATGTGTAATTTCCATTGTATACAGCATAGCTATTATTTGTTTCAATTCTCAATGAACAATCTTTTCAGAGTTACTTGATTGGACTGATGGGCACAATGAAATTAACCTAAGAAGCCTTTAGACATATCTATAAGAATGAAACTGGATCATGTTTTTATCATTATCTAGACCAGGGGTAGGCAATCTTGGCGCTTTTATGACTCGTGGACTTCAACTCCCAGAATTCCTGAGCCAGCATGGCTCAGCATGGAAACCCCTCCCTTCCCCTCAAAATGGCTGGCTCAGGAATTATGGGAGTTGAAGTCCACGAGTCATAAAAGAGCCAAGGTTGCCTACTCCTGATCTAGACTAACATCTAGAATTAAGGCTCATGCAAATATCTCGAAGGCAAATTCATACAGTTCCTCCCTATTATATTATCAACTGGTATGGAAGTGATAATAGTTGTGATTATCATTAACTTCTAGGGGACGCGGTGGCTCAGTGGGTTAGGACACTGAGCTTGTCGATCAGAAGGTCGGCAGTTTGGCGGGTTGAATCCCGAGTGCCGCGT
This sequence comes from Vipera ursinii, assembly GCF_947247035.1. Lineage (NCBI taxonomy): Eukaryota > Metazoa > Chordata > Lepidosauria > Squamata > Viperidae > Vipera > Vipera ursinii. The sequence continues at coordinate 238,572,698 of NC_139512.1, forward strand.
AACAGAGTGAGCGCCTGTTACTCATCCCAGCTTCTGCCAACCTAGCAGTTCGAAAGCATGTAAAAATGCAAGTAGAAAAATAGGGACCACTACAGTGGGAAGGTAACACCTTTGGCGTCTAGTCATGCCGGCCACATGACCACGGAGACGTCCTCGGACAAGCGCTGGCTCTTCAGCTTTGAAATGGAGATGAGCACCGGCCCCTAGAGTTGGAAACGACTAGCACGCATGTGCGGGGGAACCTTTACCTTTACCTATCATTAACTTCTAGAAGGAAATAAACTATTTTTTTCAAAAAAACAAACAAACCTTAAAGAAGGCAATATTGAAAATATTTTAGACAAATAAACTTTTAGGATTCTTACAACTCTTTTGCTCACATAATAAAGTGAACAGTCACTTTTCATGCATCCAGTAAAAACGCATTCACTTCCTTTGAAAATATGATTTTGCCTGCTGTTGATATCTACTGCTCTGATTATTTTGTAAAAGTCAGTGCTTATAAGGCCTGATTCACACTGGCAGCCTGTAGCTTAGCATGTTAACTATACATGGTTCCTGCATGGTTCAGCACATTTTCATCATAAGCCTAAAGAGAAATTGCAATGGTATGATGAAAACTGGCTTAAGCTATCAGCATCTTATTGTAAGATATGAAACGTGATTAGCATTTAAATCTGAATCTGAATCTGCGTCTTTGGGATAGCTCTCAGGAATAATCTCAAATGTCTTTAGATCAGAGACAGTCTATGAAATTCTAAAAAAATCAGTGTCAACTATTGTGTATCTCCATTAATTGGAACAAAGGGTTCTGGAAAGCTGTAAGAATATAGTATAGATAGTCCTTGATTTTCAGCCAAAATTTCCATTGCTAAGCAAGGGAGCAATTAAGTCAGTCGACTTACAACAATTCATTCAGTCACAATGGCACTTAAAAAAAAGTGACTTATGACCATTTTTTACACTTAACAACCATTGCAGCATACCCATGATCAAAATTCAGATGCTTGCCAAATGGTTCATATTTATGATAGTTGCTGAATCCCAGGGTCATGTGATCATCTTTTGTGACCTTCTGATAAGCAAAGTCAATGGGGAAGCCAGATTCACTTACTCAACAACTGCAATGATTCCCTTAACAACTGGGGCAAGAAAGGTTGTAAAATGGGGCAAAACTCACTTAACAAATGTCTGACTTAGCAACATAAATTTGGGGTTCAATTGTGGTTGTAAGTCAGGGATTGCCCTTTTTTGCCACAGTTGTTAAGCAAACAGCATGCTCGTTAAGCAAATCTGGCCTCCCCCATTGACTTTGCTTGTTGAAAACCAGTTGGCACAAATGGTGATTATACAACCCTGCAACACTGCAACTATTGTAAATGCATGCTGGTTGTCAAGTACCCAACTTTTGGTCACGTGACCATGAGGATGTTGCTACAGTCGTAAATGTGAGGACTGGTCGTAGATCATTTTTTTTAGTGCCGTTGCAATTTTGAATGGTTGCTAAATTAATAACTTAAATTAATGTAAGTTAAGGACTGTCTTGGCTAATGCAAATTGCCTTCAATAATAAGAAAATGTTACTTAATTGCAAAATAAATTATATTAGAGGCATTTTCCACTTTTGCAATTGATAATATTTAGATGATATACCTCTTAGACTACACACATTAACTTGAAGTTTGTTAGTACAGGGGATATTATTTGTTTCTAAACAATAAAAACACATAATTCCAGAAGCAGGACATTACCTGTTTCATACTATTTCTTATATAGTATTTAAACCAATTTGAAGTATATAGAAAAAGATAGGGAACATAATTTTAAATTTTAAATTGAGTGGGAGGGGAGAAATGGGAGGAGATATGGCTGGAAACAAGGGAAGAATCTCAATTCTTAAAAAGTCCTACATGTTTCTTTAAAATAAAGTGATCAGTTTAAACACACTTGTAAAAACTTCTTGAAAGAAACATGTAGCATAACTCTTACAATATCTATATGCTGAAATAGATTTTCACTAGAGGTCAGGAACAGACGTAGTAATATTAACCTATAAAAATAATTTAAGTGATACACATTATTTCTACTCACCCTAACTTCATGTTCATTGTCTGAGTAATCCACAGACTGGCAGATATAGCTGTATCCCCGAGCTCTTGATGACAAAAACAGCTGAAAGTAGGAATTCACAAATTAATATTGCAAAAATTTGTCACTTAAAAATAACCTTTCTAAACTAACTAGCATTGTTTAATAAAGTGTCTGTTTAAATTTCTGCTCTCCTTTTCCTCTCAAAGGGTGATTTAAGCTCAATGTGCCCCATAAGTTCTAGGTTGCTTCCTTTGATCTGGGGTACCCAATCCCTATGGAGGTACCATGGAACGCCATCACAAAGTTTTTGGGGGTGAGAGAATATGAAATATATGTTATTTATTCATTTAACTTGTTTTTTTCTATTCCATTGAAGACTTAAGCCTCTTAAGGCATCTTGCAACTATTACCACAAGAGGAAGAATACCTCAAATAAAAGCCTACAAACACCACAAGTGGAAGCATTCAAAGGATTGGGGGGAAAAGGGGCTCCTTGATGCTCTCTGAGCTTAATCATTTTCTTGCAAACGTTTCATTACCCAAACTAGATAACTAGGTAGCATTGACAGCACTGATGATGTTACCCAGTTTGGCTAATGAAACGTCTGCAAGAAAACAACCAAGCTCAGTGAGCACCAAGGACCCCTCATTCCAACCGTGAGCTACAAATATTCTCTTTTATTGGATTGGAAAAAACAGCTATCAGAGGCAAAAGAGACTAGTGGCCAAATGCAATCCTTACTCTGTGGCAGTTCAGTTTCTAAGCCACTTAAGACTTTCAATGCTGACACTTCAACACTTGTATTATGCCTTAAACCAACAATCATGTTACTCTAATTTATATATATGTAACTAGATCTGTCTGTCTATCTATATTCAAAACAAATCAAACCTAAGTTTTTGTCCTAACTATATTCCTTCTCCTAGTCCTTCACAGTGTTTGGAAGTGGCCTTCAGCATTCCATTCAAAAACCAAGCGGGTCTTTTAGCCTGAAAAATACTGCTAATCCCTGTCTTAACTTCTGGGGAGTTCCTGAATTCTAGAAGGCACAAGGTTGGGAAAGGGTGCTTTCAGCAACTTGTTCCTTTGGCATAGCCCTTCCCCTCATGTCCAGATTACTCAGCAGAAAGAGGATTACTGCTGTAACAGGATCTGAGCAAAAGTAAGCTTCTTAATGCTCTGTGGTGAAGTGCAGCCTTGCCTTCACATCAATAATTTAGAAGGATGGCGTGTAGTAATCACTGCAGTAAAACTGGACATTAAATGTATTAGTGAGGGATCATACCTTCTCTCATTATACAGGCCCAAATACTGGACTGTTGCCTTTATGTATGGGTGGGTTCATGCTAAGTTTGGTATAAACCAGGCCACCTTGGCTCTTTTATGACTCGTGGACTTCAACTCCCAGAATTCCTGAGCCAGCCATGCTGAGGGGAAGGGAGGGGTTTCCATGCTGAGCCATGCTGGTTCAGGAATTCTGGGAGTTGAAGTCCACGAGTCATAAAAGAGCCAAGGTTGCCTACCCCTGGTATAAACCATCAGTAATACAGCTGCCTGGATATCTTACCAAATGACATTATAGACCATGATCAGCTACATTATGATAGCTATTACTCCTCTTATTGGTATTCCAACCATCTTTGTGATAGCTACTTAGAGCACTATGTTTGTTTGTTTTTGTTGTCTTTGGATTAAACAACATATGATAATCATAGCATAACTAGGATATGAGACTTTGTGCACAATGTGACAAAATACTGAGGCTCTCCCTATATTCTTAGTATTCTCATTTTATCTACTGTCTACACAGTAATAGGCTCTATACCAGGGGTCTTCAAACGTGGCCCTTTTATGACTTGTGGACTTCAACTTCCAGAATTCCTCAGCCAGGCACGCTGGCTGAGGAATTCTGGAAGTTGAAGTCCACAAGTCATAAAAGGGCCACGTTTGAAGACCCCTGCTCTATACCTTGTTATGACCCAATAGAATGTTTTTGATAAACCTATCTGGATGACCTCCTCATTATTTACCCCTTCATACTAGATTAGTATGTTAGCTGTAGTACCTCTGAAATATGGTCAGAGAATAGAAACAGTTTGGTTTACTGAACCACAGGTTCATGACTGATTCTTCCCCCTGTTGCTACTCAGGGTCAATTCAGCATACTGTAAATGTTGTCATAAGGGCTCTTTAAGCAATTCACATGTCTGGGGGGGGGGGGCATCTAATGGGTCTGGTTCTAAATGTGACTCATAAGTGTATGGTTGGTTCCTTTTATTGCCACCACATAAAATGCTTAGAACAAATAAAAACATGTCAGGAATCTTAGTGGAACAAAGAAAAGAAGAAAGACAAAAAAAAATTGATACTAACATTCCAAAATGATTGTTTATCTTTTTTTAAAAAAACCTCGTGATAAAAATCTAATTATCTAAACATTTAATTAATTTAATTTCAAGAGTCAGGCAGCATTTTTTTTAATGCTGAAGACTAAGAGCAGCCCTAGATTTGCCTGCTCAGTTGGTAGAAAGTGGGAGTGCTGAGACAGCCATAGCCACCTGCTCTTCAGGTAGATGGCTCAGGATGTCTGGTTCCAAGTGAAAGCAAATTTGTTATGCTTTTGCATACTCTGCAAGATGCAATTACAAAGCACTGTCTGCTTATACTGTGCTTTGGTATAAGAATGTACCAAATAAAAATGCTGCCGGAATATTCTTGCAGATCTGATACTACACACTATATTTTGTTACCCTCAACCAGAGTTTGTTGATGAAACCTTAGGAAATTAATTCTCATATAATTCTTGTTTATCATAGTTTGTGGTTTATTTCAAGTAACTGTGCTAAGCTGAAACCAAACAAATCATGTCATGACTTAACATAATTGGTGGTGCTAAATAATTCATGCATGTTCCTGAGTTTCAAATGAGCATTATTGAAAGAATTCACTGCAATATTGTTTCTTCTCCTCTGCAATAAGAAGACAGTTCACAAACTTCAAGTCTGCACACTCCTGCATTCAACCCAACAATTTCAATGAAATCAATAACTGAGTGCAGAGACATCCACCTGTCCAAATATTTGTATTTTCATCTGAAATAATGAGTCACAGGCAGTGGTGGGATTCAACCAGTTCGCACCAGTTTGGCAGAACTGGTAGCTAATTTTTTTGTTGCCCAGGCCCAGAATGGACTTCCAGAAGTGGCATCCACACAGAGAACCGGTTGTTCACATATTTGAATCCCACCATTGGTCACAAGTACAGGTTGTCCTCGAGTTATGACTGTAATGGAGCCTGCTGATCCTAACCATAATTTATGATGGTTGTAAAGTGGGTCAGTCATGTGACTGATGTGATTTTATTATCTTTTTTTGCAGTAATTATTAAGTAAATGCTGTAGTCATTAAGTAAGAACCAAAGGTTTGCTATGGGCATGGTTTTACCAAAAATGGAAGTAAATGCTATTTTTCAGCAAAACCATTGTAACATGCAGTCATGTGACTGAAGGATGCTTTAAGTGACTGTAAATGTAGTCAACTGCTTGAACTACGGTAACATGATCATGTGTGGAGAGCACATCGGAACTTCAAATCCATGTAAGTGCCCCCTACGTATTTTTATTTATTTATTGATTTGATTTGATTTGTATACCGCCCTTCTCCCCAAGGACACAGGGTGGTGAACAGTGACATAAATATCAAAACGTACAAATACAGAAATTGAAAATAAGTTAAACCCTAATGCCCAAATGCAGAAGATAAGTTACATTAAAATGATAATTAAAACAGAACCCGTCAGACCAGACCGGATTGTTCAAACAGATAGGTTTTTAGGTCGCGTCGGAAGGAGCGAAGGTCGGGAGCCATCCGGAGCTCAACCGGTAAACGGTTCCATAGGTCTGGCGTGCCCACAGAGAAAGCCCTCCCCCTGGGAGCCACCAGACGGCATTCTCCGAACGGCGGCACCCTTAGGAGGCCTTCTCTGTGGGAGCGCACTGGGCGGAGGGAGCTTGACGCTGGCAGCAGGTGATTCCTAAGGTACTCCGGACCCATGCCATGTAGGGCTTTGAAAACCATTACCAGCACCTTGAATTTCACCCGGAGGACAACTGGGAGCCAATGCAGCTCACGGAGTAGAGGTGTAACATGGGAGTATCGGGAGACTCCCAACACAACTCTCGCGGCTGCATTCTGTACCAGTTGGAGCCTCCGAGTGATCCTCAAGGGCAGCCCCATGTAGAGAGCATTGCAGTAGTCTAGACGAGAGGCCACGAGTGCATGAGTAACCGTATGCAGGGCATCCCGGTCTAGATAGGGCCATAATTGGCGCACCAGGCGAACCTGGGCAAAGGCTCCCCTAGTCACAGCTATTATGTGGTCTTCCAAGGAAAGCTGTGAATCTAGGAGGACTCCCAAGTTGCGAGCCCTATCTACAGGGGGTAATAACTCACCCCCCATAGAAAGAGATGGAATGTTCTGAATATCCCGAGATGCCGGTACGTACAGCCACTCAGTCTTGTCAGGGTTGAGTTGAAGCCTGTTCCTCCCCATCCAGACCCGAACTACTTCCAGGCAACGGGACATCACATCGAGGGCATCACTGATATGGTTTGGGGTCGAAATAAAAAGCTGGGTATCATCAGCATACTGATGATACCCAACTCCAAAACCACAAATGATCTCACCCAGCAGTTTCATGTAGATGTTGAACAGGAGAGGCGAGAGGACCGACCCCTGAGGAACTCCACAAGTGAGAGGCCTTGAGCTCGACCTCTGCCCCCCTGCTAATACCGACTGCGAACGTCCCGTGAGATAGGAGGAGAACCACTGAAGAACCGTGCCTCCCATTCCAAATCCCCTGAGATGCTGCAGTAAGATACCATGGTCGATGGTATCAAAAGCCGCTGAGAGATCTAGTAGGACTAGGACAGAGGAACAACTTCTGTCCCGAGCTCTCCAGAAATCATTTATCAGGGCGACCAATGCCGTCTCTGTGCTGTGTCCGGGCCTGAAACCCGATTGGTACAGGTCCAGATAGTCAGTTTCCTCCAGAACCGAAGGGAGCTGATGTGCCACCACACTCTCAACAACCTTAGCAAGAAAGCAAAGGTTGGAGACCGGACGAAAGTTGTTTAATATAGTTGGGTCCAAGGTAGGTTTCTTGAGGAGAGGTCTCACCACCGCTTCTTTCAAGACGGAGGGGAAACAGCCCTCACTCAAGGAGGCAGATATCACCGCCTGGAGCCAGCTTCGTGTTCCCTCTCGGGCCGAATAAACCAGCCAAGAAGGGCACGGATCTAATAAACAAGTGGTGGAGCTCAGCTTCCTCATAATTCTGTCCACTTCCTTTGGGGTCACAGGATCGAACTCCTCCCAGATAACATCGACAAGACCACCTATGTCCTGATCATCAGACTCTGTCCAGTTGGAGTCAAAGCCGGTCCGAATCCGAGTGATTTTGTCCGACAGATGTTGACAAAACTCCTCGGCACGACCCTGTAAGGGATCCTCCTTCACCTCTTGATTAAGGAGGGAGCGGGTTATCCTAAACAGGGTGGCTGGGCGGTTATCTGTGGACGCAATGAGTGTAGCGAAGTAATTAGACCTCGCCATCCTCATTGCTGCGAGATAAGATCTAGTAAAGGATCTTAGTCGCGATCGGTCGGATTCAGATTGGGTGGATCTCCAACAGCTCTCTAGGCCACGTCTCCGACGCTTCATCTCCCGGAGCTCCTTGGAAAACCATGGAGCGCACTGGGATCTGCATCGGGTCAGGGGCCGCAAGGGAACAACTCGGTTAAGTGCATCCGTGGCAGCCTTTTCCCAGGCTTCCACTAAGGCATCAACCGAGCTGTGAGCAAAGGAGGCAGGTGGAGACTCCAGCGCTGCCTGGAACTTCTCAGGGTCCATTAAGCACCTGGGACGGAACCATCTTGATGGTTCCACAACTCCACAACGGGGGGTGGCATAGCAGAAGACCAGCCTCAGGAGATGATGATCGGTCTATGACAGGGGTATAATAATTGGGGAACCCCCACCAAGATCATCTAACCACCGTCTAGATAGAAAAACCAAATCAAGCGTGTGGCCCCCCACATGAGTCGGGCCCTGAATTATTTGTATCAGGTCCATGGCCGTCATGGAAGCCATGAACTCTCGGGCTAACTCAGATGATCCTCCCAGGGATGGTAGATTGAAATCACCCAAAACTATAAACTTGGGGAATTCAACCACCAGCCCCGAGAGGATATCGAGAAGCTCAGGCAGAGCCGCTGCTGTGCGACTAGGCGGAATGTATACCAGCAGTAAGCCTAACTGCGACCTAGGGCCACATCCCAGGAGGAGGGATTCACATCCAGATATTTGAACAATGGTGGACTCCTGAGGACAAAGGGTCTTCCTCATAACTACTGTATGTCCATTGCAATTTTTTATAGTGATTAAGCAATAGGTTATAAGTTGAGAACTACTTATAGCAAATCTGGCTACAGTCCTAAATATAAGCCCCTTGCAATTAGACATATTGTACTCAGTGGAACTGACAGGAGAAGAAGGAGAAGGAGAAGATCAGAAATATATGTAGCTATCTTTATATATCTATATGTGTATTACTGGCTTATCTTATTTATGTACAGCATTAAAGCAGAAATACCTCTTTGAAAATATAGAAGTTAAGTAGGACCATTCCAAAGTTGTAAAAAATCAACAAAAAGCGAAACTGGAAAGGCTCCCTTGTCTTCATCCATTTAGGCCCAAGCCAAACAGCGAGGAGGTAAAGTGTGCTTATTATCAAGGTTGGAAAAGGAGATTGCATCATAAGCCAGTTGTCAACACGTTTATCTGGAAGGAAAACAGAAAGAATATGTCTAAGAAAAGGCTTTTGCATCCTGTTTTAAAATAAATTCATATACAATAGGGAGCCTGAAGTGTTATCGTTTTAACCAATCAGTGGCATTTTCCCTCTTTCCCCTGGTTTTCTGTTTCCTCCCCTTTTTGATGGGACAATAATTCTATGGGCTATGTGTGGAATTTTGCTTCCTCCCTGAGGATTTATTTTTCCCAAAGATGTTTGATACGAAATAGATATTGCCATTCCATTCTAAGTCATATGGACAAAACTGCAAACTAAGAGTTTTATATTTTGGATTACATTATAAATGTTATTATAGGGACGTGGTGGCTCAGTGGGTTAGGACACTGAGCCTGTCAATCAGAAGGTCGGCAGTTTGGCAGGTCGAATCCCGAGTGCCGCGTAACAGACTGAACGCCTGTTACTCGTCCCAGCTTCTGCCAACCTAGCAGTTCGAAAGCACGTAAAAATGCAAGTAAGAAAATAGGGACCACTATGGTGGGAAGGTAACAGTGTTCCATGCGCCTTTGGCATCCAGTCATGCCGGCCACATGACCACGGAGACGTCCTCGGACAAGCGCTGGCTCTTCAGCTTTGAAACGGAGATGAGCACCGGTCCCTAGAGTCAGAAACGACTAGCATGCATGTGTGGGGGAACCTTTACCTTTACTTTATAAATGTTATGTAAATTTACAAATCAGTACCACAAATATTTAAGTGGCTTTATGACTTGTAGTGGCAATCCTTTTTTCAAACATTTTCAGTCATGTGAGCTGGCCTTGTACGCATTAATATTTATACATACAGGTCATTTTAGAGTATTAACTCTGCTTTTGACATTAGAACTGTCATATTCTGTTAAACTGATGAGAAAGGAAAGAACTTTTCTTTTTCTACTGCCTATATAAACCACATTATAAGAATACACATCGTTTGAGCTAAGCTACATTTTTCTTCCAACTATGTGAAACCATGTGACATGTTATTTGTAGCCTGAACATGCATTACCATTTGTGCCAGTGACTTATTTGACAAGCCAATGGTCTTTTTAAAAATCCCACTGGTCAGTACAGAGCACAAGAAGTTCAAAGGACAGAGATCAGTTCATAAAACATACATGCACATAATAAATACCAAAGAATTTTATCTGAGGATTACTATATGCTAACTGGTGGAGCACCATCAAAGCTGACATCAGCCTGAGCATAAAATAACTCAGAAAAGTACTGCAAGATCAGAAGATGTGGAGAGACCTGGCTAACAGAATCATCAAGAGTCAGACATGAATGAATGGATAACTTTATCATCATCAATTAGCGGAGGGGGAAAAATGCTTGGAAGAATAGTAATTCTTGGACATTCGTTCGGACTTGCTTAAAGAGAGCACCCTTTGACAAATGTTTGAAACTAACTGTAGCAGGAGGGATGTAAATTCTGGGAGGAAAGAGAAAGAGAAAGTTAAGGCATTAATATATTACTAATAGAAGGGGACCTGGTGGCTCAGTGGGTTAGGACGCTGAGCTTATCGATCAGAAGCTCGGCAGTTTGGCAGGTCGAATCCTGAGTGCCGCATAACAGAGTGAGCGCCTCTTATTTGTCCCAGCTTCTGCCAACCTAGCAGTTTGAAAGCACGTAAAAATGAAAGTAGAAAAATAGGGACCACTCCGGTGGGAAAGTAACAGCGCTCCGTGCGCCTTTGGTGTCCAGTCATGCCGGCCACATGACCACGGAGATGTCGTCCTCGGACAAGCACTGGCTCTTCGGCTTTGAAACAGAGATGAGCACCGGCCCCTAGAGTCGGAAACGACTAGCACACATGTGCGGGGGAACCTTTACCTTTACCTTTTAATAGAAGGGGAGAGACATCAATAGCATATGATTAACATAAACAGTGAAGAAAAGAGATTGGGACTCAATAACGCTATACCTGTGTGCCTGTAGTAGAGTTTACCTTGCTAATGATTTTCACACATTTTGATTATGCTAAGTGAATTCTGGGGAGGGTGATAACAGTTCACGCAATCTAACTAGGATATGAGAAATCAAAATTACTGTACAGTATATGAGAAAGAAGAAAAAGATATATTTCGCTCAACAGATGTTGCTGGAAGGAAATGCTGTAGTCACCTCTCATACAGAAACTGCTGTCAAATTCCATGCAGCTGGGCAAGAGCAAGGAACCATGAAAACAAAGATTGTTCATCTGGAGTCAATGTATAATCTCGGAAACTGTAATAGGAATTCCCAGCCTAACTTATGTTAAGCAATTATCAACTGCTGCAAGGCCCAGCAGAAGGAATAGCTTGTCCACAGGGATTTAACAGATTTTGAGCACCTGAAAGCTACATAGATCCATCCAAAGCTATATAATGTTGGGCCACAATATGCTAAGGGCAAAATGGGAACATGATTTCAGTTATCAATGTCTCAACTACAAAGGGAAAGAAAATGTACATTGTAATCTATTATTCTATGTTCACATTAAAAAAAACACCAGGTGCTGGTATTTAATCTCATTCATTTTGTGACTTCCTTTGCTGTCACAGATGACAAATCCTTCTGATCATCACTCAGTCAACAGACATAGTCAAAACATGATTTTGACCTAGCGAACTCTTATAATGTGGGGAATATATTTGCACTCTACTTTTCTGTTGGGCAAATAAAGCAGCTAGTAAAGTTGAACTGAACCCGTTAAAGAAAAATGAGAGCTCAGATATCCTATTCATTTTGGAACGTAAAGCTTAATTATATATTTACTAAGGAATAAATGCCAAGCTCAATGAATATAGGAATAAAGTCACATTTTGCGAGATGGGTGGCTATATAATGAATGAATAATGAGCTTTATTTGCTGAAAGTAAAGAACTCCTTTAAGTATGTTGATTTATCTTAGTCTTTCCAAGCAGGTCTCCTCTTGATTGTTGAACTGCAATAGTGATTACAAATTCTAGGAATTATTTCTGGAACTGCTAAATCAATCAAGAGTTTTCTTCAGCATTAGCTGACAGACACAGAGTTGCTCAATCCAACTCTGGCGATGGGCCTAATATAAGTCCTACCCCAAAAATAAGCCCTAGGTTTGGGGCCAGATGCACACCTAAAAATCAAGCTAGGGCGGGTTGGGGTGGGGGGTTGGAGCTTACCATTGCAGCCAGGCCTCCCATGGATCGACACTTTCCTCGCTGGCCTACGTCTTCTGCGGCCAAAGGAGCAGCTTCATTCTGCAGCTGAGAATGGAGCTCTGGCGGAGTACTGAGCTATGGATTCAATCCATAGCTCAGTTCTTGGCTGCATAGGCCTTCCAAAAAGGTCTCAGACTAAGAAATGCAGGCTGGAGCTCTATTCTCAGCTGCAGAATGAAGCTGCTCCTTTGGCCGCAGAAGAAGTGGGCCGGCTGGGCGGGGCTGTTGGTGAGTGCAAAAGACACCCCCACCGAAAATAAGACCTGGTTCCTTTTTGGGAAAATTAAAATTAAAATTAAAATAAGACCAGGTCTTATTTTGGGGGAAACACAGTAAGTGCCAGTTTTTGGCAAAATTGCCATAACACATAATCACATGACTGTGGGACACATAAGTCAAGGACTACCTGTAGAACTCAGGATGAACTAGCATCCTGAATCCCCTCAATGCAATAGGCCAGACATGTCAAACACAAGGCCCGGGGGCCAGATCCGGCACGCGAAGTGGTTTCATGTGGCCTGCGAAGCCATCCTGGAAACAGTGAGGGAATGGCCCCCACTGCCTTGGCCCTGGCCCAGAGACCCTCCTTCTGCCAGAGACCCTCAGACCTGTCCCACTCCTGCCCACGCCCCCATAGGCACCCTTGATGAGAATGATGTAGAGCTGGCTACGCCCACCCAGTAGGCCACACCCACCCGTCCCCCTGAGGGCAACCGCAATGCTGATGCGGCCCTCAATGAAATTGGGTTTGACACCCCTGCAACAGGCAGATAGGCCTATAAAATATAATAGTAACAAACAAGATTACAGGAGGGAACCTCAATCCATTTGGTTTTACTTTGAGGGGTTGGGATAGCTGATAATAGTTTGGACTATTTTCCAACAGACGAAAAATAGACAGTGTCTGCTTTTTATACTACAAATGCAGCAATGAATGTATAGATCCCTATTCTATGTTGCCATCAGAGTTTGGTATCCTGTAGCAGCCAGTGCACATGCAGGCATAACTTCAGTAGCTTCTGCAGTCACACAGTAAATGCTTGTTTCTCAAGTGGTGTATCAGCGTGATATGTAGAGGAAAAGAAACCTCACTCCTGCTTGCACAATGAGTTCTACCATTTAACTATGTCTAAAGAGTGTTCTTATAGTGTCCCACATGTGTGAGTGCCAAATAGTTGCATCTGAGATGGAAAGCCATTTTTCAAAAGTATTTTGTGTTTTGATATGATGTATCAAAACTTTTAAAAGATGTCATACTGAATATGTACCAAGGAAAATGTTGTTTGATTGCCTGAGGAGCATAAAGCATCAATCAATCAATTTTATGCTTAAAACATTTGTGAAATATTATGTTAGAAGTAAACTTTTAAATAATATTTTAAAATGTCTTTAAACTGGATTTTTAACTCTAGCATGCTTAATTTTATATGCTGAATTATTTTAACACAAAACAATAACCCACAATACAATAAATAAAATATTGATAAAAATATATACAACTAAAAATGATTTTGTGGGTGCAAGTAATCATGAGTAAATGAGGATCATTAGGTTTACTGGCCTAATAAATTTCTGAATATAAAACATATAAAACTTACAGAAAAACAGAAGCAAAGAGAGCCCTGGAGCGCTATGGAAACTCCTCTCTTTATAAACCAAGCAGAATCTCAGACAAGTCAAAAGAATACTGCCACAAGATAAGCAGAAAATAATTTTGTTCCCACAATAATGGTGTCATCTCCATGAATGGGGAAATGTTATTTCAAGTCAGCAAGTAGCATTTCTGAAAGAGATTGGTGTTCCTCCCTGTACTTCAAGGGATGATCTCTGCTGTCATTGGAAAGGGTGCTTGACTCAAGCTTGTCTCCTGGCATCCCATTATAACAATATGTGCCATATTTGGGGAAAAGAACCAAAATGCAGTTACTGGAAGGTCACCATTAGGAATTTTGAAGACAACAGAGGTCTACCACCATAGGGAGCACAAGGAGAACCATTGGAAAAGGCTGGTCATTTATTTTCTCTAGGGTCCACTAGGATTGAGGTGGTAGATGAAAGAGGATTTTTTAAAATCTCATGTATTTTATTATTTGTATATATTTTAGCCACCAAGGGTTGTTGAGCATCCACATGATTTTTTCCGCCTACTAAATAAATAAAAAATTACAAAACAGAACAAAAATTTAGAAATTTAGAAAACAAAACAAATATGAAGACAGGGAATTGATTGAGTATTTAAGCATAAACACATCATTAACTCAGAAGGGAGTTAATGATTGACAAGCAAACTCTGCTCAGCTGTTGGCTAGAATTGGCTGTTGTATTTGGCAAATTGCATAAATTTGCAAATTATAAACATAGCACTCCTCGGTTTGAATAAATCTGAAAATAGTTAAAACTGCTTGGGATCTTTTAAATTGGATTTGGAAGACTATGGGATGGAAAGACTGGCTTTCTTGAAATGTATGTTGACTATGCCTCACTTCTAACGTGGTGGTAGTTAGACTAGAAGCCTTCATCATATTCAGTCTCTGAACCACAGCTTCCACATGCTAGCCAAATCCTAATCACTTCCAAGCTTTTGTCTGGCCCGATTGCAGTTCAAATATCTAAGTAGGCCCAGAAGTTTGGACTTGAATCATGTAACATTCTTTACCTGATTTATCTTAATTCTCTCCCCAATGGTTTACTACAATTACTACAAGCCTTGGTGGAGCAGTGGGCTAATGCCTCCTTAAGTAACACCAGCTGCCTGCAATTAGTGCAGGTTCGCATCCCACCAGGCTCAAGGTTGACTCAGCCTTCTATCCTTCCGAGGTAGGTAAAATGAGGACCCAGATTGTTGGGGGCAATTAAGCTGACTTTGTAATAATGCCGCTGGGGTGTGTGTGAAAACCCTAATAAGCAGGCATATACATAGAATGAAGGCTACTGCTAAGCTTGTAAGCCGCCCTGAGTCTTCGGAGAAGGGTGGGATATAAATGCAATTAAAATAAAAATAAATAAAAATTATTTCTCATCATTAAATTCCAGGTGAAGCATTCCACTGAGCACACTGTACCTAATAATTACTGTTATTGTTTATCTTTTGTATTTTTGTTTATTTTTGTTATCTTTTTGTAAAATAAAATGAAAAATAGAAAAAATTGTATTCCCTGAATTACTTTTAATTTTCTAATTATTACTTTACGATAAATGTCTTCCTCAGGTATATTGAAATTATTCTTTTTGTTTGAAGTGATCTACTATGTTCAGATTCCATGATAAACAATGGATGAGACTAAATATTGTCCCATGGTAAGCTCCTACTGTATTCAGCATGCCAGCCAGCAGACTTCACTCTTCCCTAAGCAACTAAACTATTCTCAGAATTGCATTCCTCTGATTTTCTGTTTATATTTATTTTTTTATTTTTTTAATTCCATTTATATCCCACCCTTCTCCGAAGACTCAGGGCGGCTTACAAGCTTAGCAGTAGCCTTCATTCTATGTATATGCCTGCTTATTAGGGCTTTCACACACACCCCCAAGCGGCATTATTACAAAGTCAGCTTAATTGCCCCCAACAATCTGGGTCCTCATTTTACCTACCTCGGAAGGATGGAAGGCTGAGTCAACCTTGAGCCTGGTGGGATGCGAACCTGCACTAATTGCAGGCAGCTGGTGTTACTTAAGGAGGCATTAGCCCACTGCTCCACCAAGGCTCTATATCAATTCAACAATTAAGTAGTATTTGATAGCCACTCTTTGGACTGATTTTTGTCACACACACCCCTCCATTTACTAATTGTTGTCTCATATTTGCAGCAAACTTTATATTCTCAATCATTCATTAATGCCTCACATGATTTTTTTCTAACTAGTTGTCTTCCATAGTTTTGCACCCCAGAACTGGTAGCAAGGAAGGGCATTGCACTGGGCAGAACAGTTTTGGATTTATTTTTATATTATTATTAAATAGTATTATATTTGTATTTTAATATTTTGTATTTATAGTAGATAACACCAGAAATATGAGTGCCCCTAAACCAGTAAGATTGCATATTGTAGTAGTAATAAATTTAGTTGCCTCTAACTTTCAATCTATATTTTATTACTCACCCTTTATTTATAATCAATTTGTTAAGGAATTCCAAAATCCAGCTGACCTCTTTCAGATAAATGAAAAAATACAACTGATGAACAAATGAGGTAATTGGGCATATTCTATTTCTGCAACTTTTCAGAAGAAGGTTGGGAAGACAAGATGGCATGTTTGTCTTCTTATATTTTGTTTAAATGAGGTTCGTTGGACCTCTTTTAATGAAGAGCAAAATGGTATAAAATATAGTAAGGGCAGGTATTTCTTCTCCACTTCATACACAAAATTAATGACTGAGCAGATATCTCACAGTACAATGTATGCTTTTCTATACTTAAGACATAGGTTGGTAGGGACTAATGACTAAGAAGGCCAACATAAAAGTTTTACATTTTTTAAAAAATACTCCAGCCTTTTATAACATTCATAATTACACTAAGATATCTGACTTTTGTGATAATAGAAATTCAGGCTGGCTCAAGATACTTTGTTAACTAATGAAAAGATGGATTCTTCTCCATCCACGTAGAAACGAATTTCTGTAGGCCACTGATGGGATACATTATTTCTGGCTAGGTTAGATAATGCAGGAGAGACTGTAGGATATATACAGTTTTATTCTTCTAGAAAGAGAAGGGGCTGAGAAGCTCAGGTATAAAGGATAGGGGTTGCTGAAGTTGTACATCATTTAATTCTTGAGGCAGTTGCCTCATTGTGATAATGCTAGGGTTGACCTAGCCCAGGGGTAGGCAACCTCGGCTCTTTTATGACTCATGGACTTCAACTCCCAGAATTCCTGAGTCAGCTGACTCAGGAATTCTGGGAGTTGAAGTCCATGAGTCATAAAAGAGCCGAGGTTGCCTAGCCCTGACCTAGCCTATGCTTTCTTCATTTCGCAATTAATGGCTATTTTCCCTAATTAGGACTGACACAAAATAGTAGCAAAATAGTTCAGTGGATTAACTCTTCTCTTGATGGTGCAGTAAACTATGAACTCTCATAGTTCAGAGACAGGTCTGATACCTTTATCTGAGAGTAATCAAATTGGATCAATAAGACTTGTTTCTACATATATCTCATAGTATTAATTTACTAATTTTGAAATATCTTGTACAGTATTATTTTACTAATTTTGAAATGATGCAATACATTTTAAAATTAGTAAATTAATAAAATAAGAAAGCAAATGGAAACAAAATTGGTACTTGGGAAATATTTTCAGTCTTTTTCAATGTGTTGGGCATGATGGTGTGGGCTGTTGGGAAAGTAGATTTCATTTCAGCACAGAATTTCCTTGACAGAACAGCATCCATCAGTGTAATAGCTTTTCTCTCCCACCACAACTGAAATCTGCTCTAAAGAGCTGGGAGATCTTCGGAAAATATCCGGGGAGGCCACATGGGAAAGAAGAGCACGGGAAAGACCTTTTCTGCAAATGAAAATATTCTCACACAACACTGACAATCATCTTCAGGATACTTTCATGCAAAGCATTTATTGTGTAATTGCTCTGCCTCATTCTGGACTTTGATGGAATGTGAGTGTCCAGACGGGGTCTTCTCAGTTGTAATCCTCCTGTATTTTTCCACCTTTTTTTCCTTTCATCCGTTTAAAAAAATAGCAGAATAGTTAAAACAATTTGGTTTGGCTGGTAGTGTTTGGAAGCAGTATAATGAGCTAAACAAAAGAAATCAAAACTTTAGCCAAGTGTTTTAATTTCTACTAGTTTGGGGAAATTTAAGCATGGATATAGTCTTCTTAAACAAAAACTGAGAATTATTTCAATGAATGAGATAGTGGTAAGTTAAATAAATAAGTTAATAAAATAAATGCTGAATTCCAATGTTGGCTGGATTAGAGCTGGAAATTACATCAGGCATATTTTTTAAAGCTCTACTTCCATATCACTCAAAAGTGAATATTTTTAAAATGCATTTGGCAAATGTTACTATGCTATGTTAATTCAGCGTTTGTTGGTTCAATTTTAATTGAAGTAAATAAATTCCTAGCCATAAACTTCTACTTGCTAATTCACATGTGGAGCTTTACCAAGTATTAATAGCTATGGCTGCTATTTTTAGCACAAAGGCATTTACAGGGACAATCTAGCACACCTTTTTATTCAATCAGCATGACCTCTTCTAATATCTGCAGTTGAATCACTAAGAGGGAAACATTTATTATAAATAAATCTCTATAGGTAGAGTTTGCTTTTCTCAGGAACTGCTTTTTCAAATTGTTGAGTTTCTCCCAGCAAGTATTACAGGTCACTGCAGAAGTTCCCCGAGATGGAATACCTTAAAACATTTTATTACACTACTATACAAATCCTGCTTAGATATTTTCCAGCTCCTTTCATTAATTTTGTAACTCCACTGGAAATTTGTAATAACAATTATATCCCAATGATTCATGATAGTATTATATTCACTACACAGGCAGAAATGAATATTTGCTGTTGACTTTAACACAAAAGTTTTATAAGTTTCAACTAGCATCCCCTAAATCAGGGGTAGGCAACCTTGGATCTTTTATGACTTATGGACTTCAACTGCCAGAATTCCTAAGTCAGCATGGCTGGTTCAGGAAATATGGGTATTGAAGTCCAGAAGTCATAAAAGAGCCAAGGTTGCCTACCTGTGCCCTAAATAATTTTACATGTACAGTATTTATAAGAACATATTTCCTTACACTTCTGAACAATTGGGCCTAATATGCAGTCGCAATAATAAATCTTCACAATAAAATCTACATGCTTATTATAACCTGAACAGCTCATTGTAGAAAAAATATCTCTTAATGATGAACATTTTGTTTCTAAGAGAACCAGTAAACTTAGCACTGGTGCCAATAAATACCTGTGATGTAATTTTATCTTGACATAGCTGTTCTTTGATCTATAAGGTTCCCCCGCACTTGCGTGCTAGTCGTTTCCGACTCTAGGGGCCGGTGCTCATCTCTGTTTCAAAGCCGAAGAGCCAGCGCTTGTCCGAGGATGTCTCTGTGGTCATGTGGTCGGCATGACTAGATGCCAAAGGCGCACGGAACGCTGTTACCTTCCCACCGTAGTGGTCCCTATTTTTCTACTTGCATTTTTACGTGCTTTTGAACTGCTAGGTTGGCAGAAGCTAGGACGAGTAACAGGCGCTCACTCTGTTACGCGGCACTCGGGATTCGACCCGTCAAACTGCTGACCTTCTGATCGACAAGCTTAGCGTCCTAACCTACTGAGCCACCGCGTCCCTTTCTCTGATCTATATTTTACTACTTATTTTATTATTTTATTTTGTAAGAGGCAACTGCAGGGAAGGCCTGCTACTGTGTCTGTACCTCAGAAAGTAAGAGCTACCCTATCTATACTTTATGTGCTTCAGAAAATAGGAATTCTCCCAGCTAGTTATACTGATGATACTGAGGCAGGTTCTTTTATATGCCAGGATATTGCCCATTTAATCTGATATTGCACTGTTTGTGGTATTAAAATGAATAACTAGCATTAGGCCTGGAATTCTACCAGTACCCCAGGCAATGATTTTAAAATAGGATTTTTGCACTGGTGGGACTGACCAGGTGGTATTCTAGCCTTGTGTTTTATGCCAGCTACAGCTTCTAAATTATCTCCAATGGCAACCCCACACAGAGTATGCTGCAATAATCCAGATGAAAGGTGATTAGGTTTGAATAAGCTTTCATGTGCTATTTAAATAGGAAGCCCAAGTTACGACCATGGAGACCTTTGCCCAACTTTGATTGTTGTTCCCTTGGATTAGAATTGTTGTTGCTTGGATTAGAATGTCCCAAAGACAATGTCTCATACCATAGTTACTATTTCAACAAATATGCATAGGACTAGATATGCACCTACAAGAGAAAGTATGTATTTTCTGTATCAAACCAGAATAACTAGTGTTGTTAGGATAATCACAGTTGTTAAAATGCCAAGTTATTTATTGATGAACAGTAGGTTCCTCTAAGGGACGCTGTGGCTCAGTGGATTAGGACGCTGAGCTTGTCAATCAGAAGGTCGGCAGTTTGGCGGGTCGAATCCCGAGTGCCGCGTAACAGAGTGAGCGCCTGTTACTCGTCCCAGCTTCTGCCAACCTAGCAGTTCGAAAGCACGTAAAAATGCAAGTAGAAAAATAGGGACCACTACGGTGGGAAGGTAACAGCATTCCATGCACCTTTGGCATCTAGTCATGCCGGCCACATGACCACGGAGACGTCCTCGGACAAGCGCTGGCTCTTCAGCTTTGAAACAGACCCTAGAGTCAGAAACGACTAGCACGCATGTGTGGGGGAACCTTTACCTTTACCTTTACCTTTAGGTTCCTCTATTGTTCTGTTATTCATTTGTTGATGGACAGCCAGTTCATCACTGAAAGAGTTAATTTAAGCTGTTTTGCTATATCCAGTTCCTCACAACCTCCAGGAACTGGTTCAGGACTTCCCTAGCATTTCTACCTCAGCCCAGAGGAAAATCCATGGGTGGATGTCATTAGTATATTGATGACACATTACCCTGACAGATCACCTCCACTATTGGTTTCAGGTAGATATTAAATGGCATAGAAGACAGCTCTGAGCCCTAAGGAACATCATAGTGGAATAATCAAGGACATAAGTACTTCTCCCAGCACTGGCAGGCCAGAATTGCCTGCTTACATAGCAGTGGGATCACTTTACTGTGGGACTTGTCTATTTACCTGTCTCTGGGATATTCTAATCCAAGTATGACTATATCTGGAGCAGCAGTCAAAATTGGGCAAAGGTCCCTCCTGGCCGTGGCTTGGGCTTCCTATTTAAATAGCACATGAAAGCAAATGTCCCTCTCCTAATCCTTGAAAGCGGCCAGAGGATTTCATGGTTGATGATATCAAACACCACAAAGAGCTCTAAAAGTATCAAAAGAGCCCCATCTAGGTCCTGATGTTAACAATATCTACCTAACTAATTTCTGCCTCATGTCTTGCATGGAATTGTGAGTGAAATCCAGATAGGTTGTTTCATGTAGAACCCTCTATAGATGTATCCCAGTTTTACTGCTGAGAAATTCCAGCATCATATCTATCATCCACAAATATACATGGCACACTGAGGAAAAACCTATGCCTAGCAGGCTTGCGTGCCAGAAGAGTCTGGTTTAAAAAGGAAATTCTACAAAAATTTGGAGCAGCTTTAATGCAACAAACTATTAGATTAATACATTCAATAGGTGTGGTTTGCTTCTAATGAACATATTTTGCTCTAACTTAATATTCCTTAGCAAACCAGAACAAAGACCCATGTCTATGACAAATTTTAATAATAGTTGTAAGATATTGCATGAGCCTCATATTATAATTAAAGTATACCATGTACAGGTATTATATATTGCTTAGTCAGTATAACGAAATCATTCATATATCAATCATTTCCTTTATCTATTCCAGCAGTTAGTTTCATACTGCTGAGTATAGATGTTATCTTCATTTAAAGAATAGGCAGAATGTTAGGTGTGATTTGTTCATTCATCAGATAGTATTCTACATTATCTCTCAAATAAATCGAAAGTTGGAAGCCAAGTTGTTGGAATAGCAAGAAAACAGAGTTGAGTTACCCAATACTAATTTTTGCCTCACCATCTTCTCCCAAGCTTCCTCATTAATATTAAACAAATTCTGGCTTTATGTTTTATGCATGTATGTTACAAGCTAATTATAATTAACTGGCAGAGGGAATATGGAGACTTGATGATGTACCTCTGTACCCATAATTTTTAAATGGGTGGGCAACCCACAGTCACGGACCACATGAAACTCTTCAACACTCTGAGATGAGGATTGGATTCTGCAAGAGCCTGGTGGTTAGAATACAGAAATGCAGGCTAACTCTGTCCACAGCATGGAGTTCCAACCTGACTGGCTCAAGGTTGACTCAGCCTTCCATCCTTCTGAGGTTGGTAAAATGAGGACCCAGATTGTTGGGGGCAATAGGCTGACATCGTAAACTCTCAGAGAAAGCTATACAGCACTATGGAGCGGTATATAAGTCTAAGTGCTATTGCTATTGCTACTGGATTCTGTTATGTCTTGCAATACCAAACCAACTCGTTGTATTAAAATAAGGCTGATGTTATAAGAATGATGTGAATACAACAATGCCAGCTTTAAGGTTTTTTATCTTTTATTATTTATATATTTATACTTTTGTAAGTATAAAAACTTTTATTTTCCATTTTTGACCTTTGCTTAGGAATTTGAAAATGGATTGATTTTGTAATGATTTGAACTTACTCTTCTCCTTTCCAACTTTTTAAGAAAGAGGGAACTCTTTTGTTCTTATAGGAATCAAGCAATATTGTAAAATGGCGAGGGTCCGGGATATCTGAGGGAACACCTGCTGCTAGCATCAAGCTCCCTTCGTCCAGTGCGCTCCCACAGGGAGGGTCTTCTCAGGGTGCCGCCGGTTAAAGGTTGCCGGCGGATAACACCCAGGGGGAGGGCCTTCTCAGTGGGTGCGCCAGCCCTGTGGAACCAGCTGCCTGCAGAGCTTAGGACTGTCCCCGACCTCCGTTCATTCCGCCGGGACCTGAAGACCTGGCTCTTCGAGCTCTCTGGCGCAGGCTGAGAATTTTTTTAATTTTAATTTTAACTGGGTTTTTTTATTTTTCTCAGGGTTTTATTTAATCTTTTTAAATTTGTTTTAACATTTGTATTGATTTTCTTTTAAATGCCCTGTAAACCGCCCTGAGTCCTTCGGGAAAGGGCGGTATATAAATCTAAATAAATAAATTAAATAAATAAATAAATAATATTTTCATTTCAGTTTTCTGTGGCATTCTCTATACCTCAACAGGCTAATGTGGTACACTAATAAAAAGACGTCTAGACAAACTGAAGTACCTAGATAATAATTAGCATATTATGTTCCACATTAGTTCAGAAGAAGGCCCAATAAATATAATGGGAACTACTCCTGAGGAAACATATGTAGGATACCATTTGATAGCAGGGATTTAAAAGTTGCCCACCAAGCCCTTTCAGAGTTCACTATTGAAGACTAATTTTTACTGGGACAAACCAAAAATCATTGAATACTGTGGGTCAATTTTATTAACTGCAGTTATTAATTGCAATTTAATTTAATTATATCCAATTAATTGCATGCCAATCACATTAAGTTTAGTATTTGTCCTAGCCCCACTTAGTGCACTTTTTAGCATATTCACAAAAGTTAAGAAATCATCTGTGCACCATTTTTCTAAGAAATTCATGCTGGCATGATACTAACCCTCAATTTCTCAAGGCATGCATTTTGTTTAATATTTATAATAGTGGGAACTATTCCCAGGATTTTCAAGTTCACTCAACTGCTCTCAGTAGCAATAAAGAGACCCCAATTAATAATAATAATAATAATAATAATAATAATAATAATAATAATAATAATAATAAGAAGAAGAAGAAGAAGAAGAAGAAGAAGAAGAAGTTGAAGTTGGAAGGGACCTTGGAGGTCATCTAGTCCAACCCCCTGCTAAGGCAGGAAACCCTATACCATTTCAGACAAATGGCTGTCCAGTCTCTTCTTAAAAACTTCCAGTGTTGGGGCATTCACCACCTCTGGAGGCAGGTTGTTCCACTGGTTAGTTGTTCTAACTGTCAGGAAGTTTCTCCTTAGTTCTAGGTTGCTTCTCTCCTTGACTAGTTTCCATCCATTGCTTCTTGTCTTGCTTTCAGGTGCTTTGGAGAATAGCTTGGCTCCCTCTTCTTTGTGGCGGCCCCTGAGATATTGGAACACTGCTATCATGTCACCCCTCACCCTTCTCTTCATTAAACTACACATACCCAATTCCAGCAACCGTTCCCTATATGTTTTAGCCTCCAGTCCCCCAATCATCTTTGTTGCTCTTCTCTGTACCCTTTCTAGAGTCTCAACATCTTTTTTACATCGTGGTGACCAAAACTGGATGCAGTATTCCAGGTGTGGCCTTACCAAGGCATTGTAAAGTGGTATTAGTACTTCACTTTCTTTCTCTTGTTGGAAATAGTTTCTCTAGTCTAGACCAGGCTCCTTGTATAAAATGTTGCTATTGTATGTTATAGCAGAATATTTTGAGCTGTTGAGCAGAAACCCAAATTAAATGAAGCCCCAAACCTGTACCCAGTTCAAAGAGAACAATAAGAACAAATATTTTCAGCACAGAATAGAAAAGAACAGAGAATCTTAATAATTCTCAGAAGCGCCATTCTCATATGACTCATGACCAAGTACACATGGTTATAGATATAATTTGCATATATAAAACCATTGTACAATGGTCAGAAATCAGTAGTATGTGAAGTCATTTAAATTGTGGCATATTTTGCATGCTTACTGGTGGTGTTCACAAAAGTATCAATGTCTATGGAGATTCTCAGTCATCCAGATCATGGTTGCCTCAAAGAAGCTTTTTCAAAAGGCAACTCAACAAAAAATGTCTTCAAAGAAAAACAAATAAAGTTCAGTTGTCTTTTAAAAAAGCAACTTTGAGACACAAAAGTATCAAGCTTTTGAAAAAAATATATATTGTGTTTTATTGTTTTTCCTGGCACTGGAAACTTAGAAGTGAATTTAAATGTCCTTGCAGTAAACAATTTTAAATTAAATTTTTAAAATGAGACAATTCTGCAAAATTAGCAGAAATAATCAACATATACACATTGACAAATATTTTCATAGAGTAATGTTATAAGTACATTAAATAAATGAATAACATATTATATCCTACAAAGTGCCACAATAATTTTTTGCATAAATTAGCCTCACACATGCATTTCCCTGAAGAAAAAGTTTCATTCATATTGCCTCCTTCAAAACAAAAACAAAATCAAGAACAAAGGCAACCTCTTAGATAAAAAAATATAGATAATCCACTATTAACGTTGAAAAGTACTGAAAAAAAGAGATGGAGGGTAAATATGCACATCAGTACTAGTTAATCAAGCAGTTGGACAGTGCCATTAATACTATTCTTGTTTTCATCTGAAAAAAAAAATCAGGCATCCATTCCCAAAGCAATTGTAAGATTATTTGTAAAATGAAACTAATTGGACTTATTGGACTAATTGGACTCTGTAACTTTGATCCATGCCTAGAGTTTAATTAATAAGAGAAGGGTTCAGAAATATTTTTGGGCAAAATCTCCTCAGTGTGGCATTTTCTGATGGAGAATATTTTGAATATTTATGTACTATATAATATCAGCCCAATGGTACTCACTGACAGAAGAGGTTAGACATTTTATTTGCTCTTTATTTATTTTATTTATTCTTTTTATAAACAATACAAGATGGTGAACATATCTAATATTCCTTGTGAGGGAGAGAGCGGGGGGGGGGGGAGAGGGAGAGGGAGAGACTGGCTCAAGGTCACCCATCCAGTTTTCATGCCTAAGGCAGGATAGGAACTCATGGTCTCTTGATTTCTACTCTGATAGCCTAACCACATGCCCTCTAATTGTGGCATAAGTGTAGTAGTGTACAATTACAAATTTCACTGAGTAATAGCTCTGTGACAATACCTACATTTTAGATCTTTATGATTTTTTAAACAGAAAACAGGTTAGTTTGATATTAATAATGAAGCAATAAATTGGATGACATTTAGCATAAGTGTCACTTTTCTTGCAGAAAAGAATTTCATTTTTAAATTATTCATTTTTTGGAAAAGTCATTTTGATTTATATTGCTGCCTACATCATACATTCATTCTTGAAGCTAATTTCAAAATGATTTCTGATATTGCTTAGAATTTTGGTTATCTGTCTTAACACTACTGAAAGGGATCTTATATAAAAAAACCCTCTTAAATGTTTTTATATATTAAGCTTTATACATACCGGTAGAAGACCTATGTTTTTCAGAAGTCTGTTTTGGGGGGCATTTTGAAATATATAGAACAAAATCAGTCTGCTGTATCACTTCAAATAATGTTACAAATCAACACCATTACATTACTGACATATTACTAATCTGTAAGCTATTGAATGTTTTTCCCCCAATACTTTATGATTATCTGCACCCTGCAAGTTTTTAATTTATAGAAACAGTGGGAAATAAATAAATAATTTTGAAAAATAAGAAATGAACTATCCATAGATTTGGACAAGAAGTAAAATTCAAATCTTATATACTAGACTTAAAAGAAGAAAGTTCTCTTGCCTGATTCACTTCCATCCCTTCTATTTCATCATAAAAAGGTTAGGAAGTACAATAATTACTCGAGATGTCCTTTTAAGCCTAGACCAAAATTTAAGCTGAAATTGCAGGGAAGCGGAACCATGACACACTCTTTATAACCAATTTCCAATTATTACACCATCATCTCACCCCCACAACCTAGTGAGAACACAATTGCATGAATTGGCCCTCTGGCATCTGATTAGAGTTGGGAAGGAATAGTTTGAGAATCTGATTTTAGAACTATAAGAATGTTGAAAACAATGAAGAGAAACTGTGTAGGTGTCTGAGAATAAAATTTCTTCATTTGTTGTGCAATGTGGCTGTACAGGGATGTTTGCAATGTGGTGAAATATTTCATGAGTTGAGCAATAGCTAAACATGGCCAGACCTTTATGATAGAGTTCCTGGGCAAGGCAAGAAAAGTCTTATGTTATAATTTTAAGATGTTGTTGATTGCAAATGTTGTGGTACAGCAATAGGTGTTACTGATTCATCCATTCAGCAGCACTATTGCGATTATCAGAGAATCCTATAATCAGGTTCAAAGAAAGCCACATTACTGCAGTCAGATACTTTGGGCATTTTGTTTTCAGAAGATTATATGGAATGTGTTCCTTTTTTCAATTGGTTAAAAGTGGAAGGTTGGAATCCAAAGAGCTGTTTGAAGGACCAAACCTACTACTTGTCCAGGGGAAGCTTCATTCAGATTAGTCTACTTTTCTAAACTCTCTCATGATAAAATAAAAAGAACTGTAGGAGCAAATCTATGGTGAGATTACAGGAGAATCACTCTTTTTCCAAAATAAAACTTAGACAAAGTAAAACTGATAACAAAGGACAGCAGTAGTTAAGAATATGAAGTTCTAAATAATAATAATAATAATAATAATAATAATAATAATAATAATAATAATAATAAAAATCTTTAGCTATGAATTCACTGGGAAGAGTTCAAAAAACTATTTGTCCTATCCACTCTGCCAAGCCCCTTGTTAAAAATATATATTAATAATAATAGGAATAATGAATGGAATTACTGTTAACAATTATGTAAACAGCATTTGATGACAATGTCTAGAAGAATATTATGTGATTGGGCAAAGTTAATAAAGGCCAAAGTTGTTATTTAGAACAATAGGAAACAATCACTTCATTACTGTCATTCACACAAACAGATTTGTTTTTTTTAAATTAATATCATTAATTTCAAAAGTCGATATAAACAGAAGTCATGCAACTCCTCCCATATCATTATGAAAACATTTTTATAACTCTATTGAATAGTACAAATATAGTTTTGAATATTACACACACACACACATACACACACAGATATAGAAGCTATATTAAGAATATACTGTAGAAACACACATACCCTAATAGCCTGAATCTACTCATATTCCTAATATAATTCCTTCATAATGAATCTAAAGTGTTTTTTTCTACCACCAGAATTCAGTTTTAGAGCTGCTCTCTGCCTGCTCCCATCTTCAGAACGGAAGGAAAGATTTTTCTTAAATGTCCTACCCATACCAACCATACCATCATCTTCTTTATTCTCTGGAAGCTTTCCAAATCTCTGGAGCAGACTTTCAAAGGATTGCAAAGGGAAAGAATAGTTGAATGTATTATTTCTTGCCCACTTCAAGCAGTGAAAAGGTTTTACTGGATCAAAAGTCTTCCACAGACCAAAAAAAAAAAAGTTTCTTTCTGCAATAAGATTTTGCTAGATCCAGCCTAGGAATACAATGGAAGTTCTGTTTTTCTCCATCTAAATTATATCCACCTCATTTCAAGAGCTTCAAGATAACCAATACACTGAAAAATGTGTTTTAAGTATTGTAACTAAACATAATAAACTTTGGGAACATCAGATTATTCCAGATATACATGTACCAGTCTCAGATGTTGCTTTACTACTTAATGGAGTACAAATTAGTCTGCTCAGCACGAGATGTTAGGCAACTTTTTTTAAATTATCCAGATGACAGCTAGGCTTTCTAAAGAGAAGGAAATAATACATTGTTTTCTAGCAGAAGACCACATTATACTACTCCTGACAGTTTAGAATTGTTATAGTTCATTGAGATTCTGGCAATGTAGTATGGAGTACTACAAAGTAACAATCACAAGGTAAAGCAGTTATTTAAAAAGTTGATAATTCCATATTATTAACAATTTGTTTTCAGAAATTATTAACATGGCTGTGAAAATGTCAAAAGCACAAGAAAGAAAGTGGCTCCGTGTAAACACATCACTATTTCATTCAGTGTTTAAAGTTTTGGAACAGTGTTGATGTTGGATGAATATATCTGAAGTATGACTAAAAGCAAAAGATAATACAGAATAGATGGTACACAAAACAAAGTCCCTGAAGTGAGAATGGCTTTGTCCAATAAGTGCCAGAATTTACTTATGAACTCTTAAAATTTATAACCCACACTGTATGAATTTTATTATTCCCTGTAGTGAAATCCATACAGTATGTTGCAGAATCATCCTAGCATTTAAAATTAGGTATTGGCCATTCATATATAAAATGCAGTCCTGGCATTTTATATCTGCAGTCATAAGCATGAAAATGTCAAACATCTGGTTATCCATGTATTGTTTCATTTATCATGCATGCAGAACAAAGCTATTTGCTGATGTATAAGACAAGAAGCAATCTAAGGCTACAACCTTAGGTAATTTATCTGGGGGTAAAACTCACTGAACAAAGTTATTCTTCAGAATAAACAAGCCAAGTGATCATCTTGTTCTACTGTCTTCTTGCACCTGCCATACCAATCCTGAAAGATACCCTTACCCTGATGTAAGTCTATTAGCTATTTTTTGTACTTTTCATTCCCTTTTTTAAATAAACTGTTAGTTTAGGATTAAACTTAACTGCACCATGAAACTTAGAATGTATTATCAGGAATGATTTGACTACCATAAAAAAAGACAAATAGAAACATAAAACGGGGGGGGGGGTTTAGGGAGGAGGGAGAAGGAAGGAAGAGCATACCTAAAGATTTATTAATGGTACATTCACTTCACAGTGCAAAGGATGCCACTGGATCATACTTTTAGTATCATTTTCCCCAATTTGCATTTCCCGGTTTTCAGATGTATTGACTATCAATTTTCAGTAATTCCCAAGCAGCATAGCTAGTCAGCGTGGCACCTCCCTAGACATGAAATTTATGGCTTGTGGAATTATGGTAAGCATATTTCAGATGTTACACTTACAGTAATATCTCTCTCTCTCTCTCTCTCTCTCTCTGTCTGTCTGTCTGTCTCTCTCTCTCTCTCTCTCTCTGTCTCTCTGTCTCTCTCTCTCTCTCTCTCTCTGTCTCTGTCTCTCTCTCTCTCTCTCTCTCTCTCTCTCTCTCTCTCTCTTAGAGCAGCTTGTCAGTAGCAGCTCTTCTTCCTTGGCATGTTCACAGTTAATAGGGTCAGTGTTTTAGAATAGCTCTGCCGCAACCACTAGCAGTCTTTGGCTATGATTTAGCACGAACTCATTGTAAATGCTCGGTTAAGTGTCCACTATCTACTCTCATTAGAAGGCTTGTCTAATACAAAATTTAAAAAGGAGACGGAAGAGCATCCCTGGCCACAAACTGAAATGGAACGGCTATTTCTTGTCTACTTATGACCAGGGTTTCCCCCCCCCCTCCCTCCAAATGTGAGGATGAGGAAGAAGCCCCCCCCATGTCTACTTAAAAGGATTCCATTTGAGTTTGCCGCCTCCTGTCACGCAGCCACCGGGTTTAGACGAGATAAGAAGGAGACACGGAGCCATTTTGACCGTTGTGTGACAGTGACAAGCGAAGGAGGAATTGGGGATGGGGCCGGGAAGGAAAGAGTCCCCTCTCGATCGCCTGGATGGGAAGGTGGTGAGGAAGGCAGAGACGGCGGCGGCGGAACCGATCGCCGGGGTGGGTGGGTGGGTGGAGAGGAGACGGCAGGTGCTGCATAGCCAGGAGCGCTAACGGGGGAAAACAGGCCAAGTGCCGGCGCATCGGGAGGAGGCTGAGGAGAGCGTAACAAAAGCTTGGCGCTTGGTTACCTCGGATGCTCCAGCTCCAGCGGTAAAACTCCAAGGTGTCGTTCACCACGTTGGCTATGAGGCCCGGCTCTCCGGCGTGACCCATGGCTGGCCAGCTGGCAGGCACGCAGGCAGGCAGGCGGGCGGGCGACTTTGCAGCAGTCGTAACAGCGGCGGCGGCGGCAGCAGCAGCAGCAGCAGCAGAAAACCGGCAGGCTTAAGCTTAGGTCAGCTCCGAAACAAGCGAGTCTCTGGCTCTCCGCCGGGGCTGCTGCTGCTGCTGCTGCTCCCCTCTTGGAGGTGGAAATGAAATTTTAAATCTCTTGTCTCTGGGTGTCTATCTTTAAGCCCCGCCTCTCCGGGGACGACTCCCGTGCCCGGGGCAGGGAGATGGAAAAGGCAGAAGAACCGGCACCGAGCGAGGCTGCGGCACCCTTGGGGATGGACCGGCCGCTTACGCACGTGACGCCTCTCTTCTCCCGCCCCCTCTTTCCGGGTGGCATCTCCCGGCGCAGGCGCCCGGCCCGCGCTCTTCGTCGTCGGGGCGCACGGGATGCTCGGGCGGAGGGACGGGGTCAATTCCGGCCGCCTTCTCTGAGGTTGGAGGTGGGGCGCCGGGTCCTCGAGGTCCTTCGCGGCGTCTTGCGAAGGCTCGCAGGTGCCTAGGCCCGCGCCCCCGCCACGGAGAAGCGTGTGGGTAGGTGGGGGAACAACCTTCGGGAATGCTGGACCTGCAGCCTTTCCCCTTTGTATTAATCCTTATTTATTATGTTTTTATTTTATTTTAATTCCATTTATATCCCGCCCTTCTCCGAAGACTCAGGGCGGCTTACAAGCTTAGCAGTAGCCTTCATTCTATGTATATGCCTGCTTGTTAGGGCTTTCACACACACCCCCAAGCGGCATTATTACAAAGTCAGCTTAATTGCCCCCAACAATCTGGGTCCTCATTTTACCTACCTTGGAAGGATGGAAGGCTGAGTCAACCTTGAGCCTCTTCCTCCGTCTCTGATTAAATAAAAGGCAACAAACCATAAAGGGACAATATCTGTATTTGTACATTTTGATATTTATGTCACTGTTCACCGCCCTGAGTCCTTAGGGAGAAGGGCGGTATACAAATCAAATCAATCAAGCAAGCAATACATCACGTCTATGGACAAATATTGTCTTGGCAAAAGCCCTAGAACATCTTCTTCGAAAGGCTGTTTATCCTTCCGCCCACTCACTTGGTTCCACCTAAAAGTAAACCTTTAATGCCTTAAATGGCACAGCACCCAAATATAGTGATATACCCGAATTAAACCCCACCGGGTCCTGTCACCGAGAGAAGTCCTGCTGAAAGAAGGTTCCATTCCCATTCTGGGGCAAGGAATAGCTCCCCCCCCACACCCACACACGCACTTTATGGAATACTCGCCCGCACAAAGTATATGCAGCCTTCCCTTTTCTGAAGTTCTCTAAACAGATTAAATCTATTTTATTTCAAGATGCTTTGGGTTTCCAACTGATCGAGGGTGCCAACCTTGCGTTTGATCCTTGTTTTTCTTTGTTGTGGATGATGCTCATTTGGATTTTTTAATGTGGCATACGCCCCAAAGGCCTTTGGGATTTCAATCATGTAAAATAAATAGAAAAATATAGGGACCCATCAAAGAACTTGCCTCAGTGCCTTAAGGGGCTCATTTAGATACCCCAAGCTGTTTAGGATTTTAAACATTAATAACAATGCCTTAATTTGAGATAGGACGGGAATAGACAGCCCACATTTATTCATCAAAATTGGTATAGTGTACGACTGGTGAAACATGGTGGAATTTTTGCCCAATATTGCCCTATGCTGAAATTTGCTGGACTGTCAAAGAAGCAATGGAGCAGTTGCAGGAATAGCTAATATCTGCATTTTTGCCTCTTGCCAGTGCTTATTGGTGGAAAGTACACTTGGACACCATCAGAAGAGTTGAGCAGGAGAAAGATGGTAATGGCTGCTTATGAATTTTTTGCAAAGCATTTGGCTCAACCTTAAATCAATTTTATTGTGCTTTACTTTGACCCACAAGCTGTGGCTTTCTTCTTGACTTGGGCCTCTCAGAATCTGGTCTCTGCAAAAATCTGGTAGATGGACCAATACGTTGACTTAATTCTTAAGAAATCAATATCATGTAGTTAGGACTACATACTTAGACATCTGTTCTTCCAACATCTTAAAGCAATAAATCCCATTAAATATTCAGTGTAATTTGGATTATTTTGATGATGTTTATCAATTACATGGTGTGTCCATATAAGCCTTTAAGATGTAAAACCATCCAATCATGCCAGTATAGTAACATTTCAGTCAACATAACAAAATCAAAATCAAGTTCCTGGTATTTTCTACATAGACATACAGCAACATAGTGTACATAAACACTAGATTTTTAATCACTAGAATGGTGCTACAATTAGATTGATATGTGTTTTTCTTTGTCTTTTTCTAAACTTGGCAAATACACAATATCATGTCCAATTTCAATTGCACAGCAGCAGAAGCATTAAATGATGTAATCAGATATTGGTTTAGTTTGTCCAGTGTTCCTTTAAATTAAAAGGCTTAACAGTAACCAAATTCGATTTTTAAATTCTTATGGAAATAATTCTGGCTTCCAGTATAGCTTCTCATGGAAACATATGAACTTTCCACAGTTATTCTAGTCCAGAGATATTTAGGAGAACCTATACCATCTCAAACAAGTGACTGTCTAGACTCTTCTTAAAAATCTCCAGTGATGGAGCACCCATGATTTCTGAGGGCAAGCTGTTCCACTGGTTAATTGTCCTCACTGTCAGGAAATTTCTCCTTAATTCCAGGTTGCTTCTCTCTTCGATCAGTTTCCAACCATTGTTTCTTGTCCTTCCCTCTGGTGCTTTGGAGAATAATTTGACCCTCTCTTCTTTGTGGCAGCCTCTCAAATACTGGAATACTGCTATCATGTCACCCCTATTTCTTCTTTTCTTTAAACTAGCCAAACCCAACTCCTGCAGCCGTTCTTCGTATGTTTTAGTCTCCAGGCCTTTGATCATTTTAGTTGCTCTTCTCTGAACTTTTTCCAAGGTCTCAACATCTTTTTTTTAGTATGGTGACCAAGATTGGTTGCAGTATTCCAGGTGTGGTCTCACTAGGGTTTTATAAAGCGGCACTAATACTTTGCATGATCTTGATTCTATGCCTCTGTTTATGCAACTCAGGACTGTATTAGCTTTTTTGGCGGCTGCTGCATATTGTTGGCTCATAGTCAGGTGATTGCCCACTAGGACTCCAAGGTCCCTCTCACTGTTTTTGAGGCAGGTCTCACCTAATCTGAACTTATATCTTTGATTTTTCCTGCCTAAATGTAAAACTCTGCTTTTCTCCACATTAAAACTCATTTTGTTGGATAGGGCCCATTGTTCCAGGCAGTCAAGATCTTTTTGGATCCTTAGTTGGTCTTTTGAGATGTTGGCTATTCCTGCCAGTTTAGTGTCATCTACAAATTTAACGGGTTCCCCTTCTATTCCCTCATCTAAGTCATTGATAAAGATATTGAAGAGTACTGGGCCTAAGACAGAGCCCTGTACCCCACTGCTTACTTCTCTCCATGTGGATGTAGTACCATTGAGGACTACTCATTGAGTACAGTTTGTTAGCCAGCTAACAAACATCACACTGGTGATGATGTTGTCTATTCCACCTTTTTCTAGCTTATCAAGCAGTAGATTGTGATCTACTTTGTCGAATGCCTTACTGAAATCTAAGTATACTATGTCCACAGTGTTTCACTGGTCTACTAATTTGGTCACTTTATCAAAGAATGAAATAAGATTGGTTTGGCATGATCTGTTTTTAACAAACCAGTGCTGGCTACCAGTTATAAGTTTGTTTGCTTCTAGTTGTTCTCAGATCTGTTTTTTGATTATCTTTGCCAGGATCTTCCCAGGTATTGATGTCTTTGCCAGGATCTTCCCAGGTATTGATGGTCTGTAGTTTCCTGGGTTTGTTTTTTCCCCTTTCTTGAAGATGGGAACCACATCAGCTCTTTTCCAATTCTTTGGTACTTCCCCAGTGCTCCAAGATTTTTAAAAGATATGATACAATGGTTCTGAGATAACATCTGCCAGCTCCTTCAGAACTCTTGTGAGGGATGTTATATAGCAAGGCCCCTCCATAACACCAAGATGAATTCAAATGCAAAGGGAGTTGTAGAAGACAAATAATGGAGGATAGGTAGTAGAATGGAATGGAATGGAATGGAATGGAATGGAATGGAATGGAATGGAATGGAATTTTTTATTGGCCAAGCCTGATTAGACACACAAGGAATTTGTCTTCTGTGCATAAGCTCTCAGTGTAGATGCAAAATAATAAAGTAATAATCATAACAACAAAGGATAATAATCATAATACAAATAGAGAATAAACAGTGTTCAACACTTTATTACGAAGAATCATTCCAAATTGTCATTGAAAGAGGACCTGGGAGAAAAACGCATTCCTCACTTTGGTGATAAATAGCGCTAATAAAAAATGAAAGATACAGAAAAGGTTATGATGAGTCCCTGACCTAAGACTGAATAGTAGCCTGAGTAAAAGCTTCCTTTGCTTGTTGCAGAAAATAAAAATACTTATCCTATGTCTGTCTACAGCCTATGAGGAGGGAACTCTATCTAAATAACTTTTCCTTTATGACTGAGCCTCATGGACACTGATATAACTTACAGTACCTAACATAGCAATAAGGATTGATGCATTTTTATACTGAAACTAAGTTTTAGTGTAAAATTATCAATTAATAATGCTAGGGAAATACATTTTATTTATTTATTTATTTTATTACATTTATATACCGCCCTTTCCCGGAGGACTCAGGGCGGTTTACAGGGTGATTAAAAAACCAAAATACAAAGTTAAAAACAATTTTTTTTAAAAAAATATATATGTGTCCCTGTATAAATAAAACCCCAGTTAAAATAAGATTAATCCTCAGCATGGGCCAGAGAGCTCGAAGAGCCAGGTCTTCAGGCCCCGGCGGAATGAACGGAGGTCGGGGGCAGTCCTCAGCTCCACTGGCAGCTGGTTCCAAAGGGCAGGCGCCCCCACTGAGAAGGCCCTATCCCTGGGTGTTACCCGCCGTCAATCTCTTACCGGTGGCACCCTGAGAAGACCCTCCCTGTGGGAGCGCACTGGACGAAGGGAACTTGATACCGGCAGCAGGTGTTCCCTCAGATATCCCGGACCCAAGCCATTTAGGGCTTTATAGGTCATCACCAGCACCTTGAATCTCACCCGGAGGGCAACCGGAAGCCAATGCAGCTCGCGGAGTAGAGGTGTTACATGGGAGTATCGGGAAACCCCCATCACAACTCGCGCGGCCGCATTCTGCACCAGCTGAAGCCTCCGAGTGGTCCTCAAGGACAGCCCCATGTAAAGAGCGTTGCAGTAGTCTAAACGGGAGGTCACGAGCGCATGAGTGACTGTGCATAGGGCATCTCGGTCCAGATAGGGTCGCAACTGGCGCACCAGGCGAACCTGGGCAAAAGCCCCCCTGGTCACAGCTCCTATATGGTCTTCAAAATTGAGTCGTGAATCCAGGAGGACGCCCAAGTTGCGAGCCCTATCAACAGGGGGTAACACCTCACCCCCCATCGTTAGAGATGGAATAGTCTGGTTGACCCGAGATGCCGATATGCACAGCCACTCAGTCTTGGCGGGATTGAGACGAAGCCTGTTTCTCCCCATACAGACCTGGACCGCCTCCAGGCACCGGGACATCACGGCGAGGGCATTGCTGGGTTGGTTCGGGGTGGAAAGAAAAAGTTGGCTATCATCAGCGTACTTATGATACCCCACCCCGAAACCACGAATGATCTCACCCAGCGGCTTCATATAGATGTTGAACAGGAGGGGCAAGAGAACCGACCCCTGAGGAACTCCACAAATGAGAGGCCTCGGGGCGGATCTCTGCCCTCCCGTCAACACCGACTGCGAACGGCCCAAGAGATAGGAGGAGAACCACTGTAAAATGGTGCCTCCCACTCCCAACCCCCTGAGACGCCACAGTAGGATACCATGGTCGATGGTATCAAAAGCCGCTGAGAGATCTAATAGGACCAGGACAGAAGAACAACCCCTGTCCCGAGCCCGCCAGAGATCATTCACCAGCGCGACCAATCATCGCATAACTGCATAATGAAGTTGCATGTAGTTGAATGTAGAGTACACCAGGATAGATTTATATGGACCTATCTTTGTATAATAGCCCAATTTGGGGAACAACTTTTCTCCAGATACCCATTTACAGCTTGCTTCAACCTTATCATAGTCATCACTATCATTACCATCACCTCCTCCTTTTATCCTGGATGTTCTGAGATTTATAATTCTTGCCTGTGCTGCTGTCATAAAAGGCCACCAATCCTACAAGCTCTTCCCACAGATACTCCTAATCATAGGTGGTAAAAGCTTGGAAATTTCCAATTAATTACCCTAATCCATACTGCTAAATTGCATAAAGCTTGACACACTGTAAGTAATTCAATTGGCAGCAAGCAATGTTCCTAATGTTTCCCATCCCGTTTAACATTCACTGTATCTTAATTATAGGGACGTGGTGGCTCAGTGGGTTAGGATGCTGAGCTTGTCGATCAGAAGGTCAGCAGTTTGGTGGGTTGAATCCCGAGTGCCGCGTAACAGAGTGAGCGCCTGTTACTCGTCCCAGCTTCTGCCAACCAAGCAGTTCGAAAGCATGTAAAAATGCAAGTAGAAAAATAGGGACCACTACGGTGGGAAGGTAACAGTGTTCCGTGCGCCTTTGGCGTCTAGTCATGCCGGCCACATGACCACGGAGACGTCCTCGGACAAGCGCTGGCTCTTCGGCTTTGAAACGGAGATGAGCAACGGCCCCTAGAGTCGGAAACGACTAGCATGCATGTGCGGGGGAACCTTTACCTTTATATGTTAATTAAGATGGCCATGAATGTATGCATCCCAAGACTATAAGATCAAGGCTATAAGCACCGCCAAATTATTGGCAGCACTTCAAATAATTCTCTCAAATTAAAATAATTTCTCAATAGTGTTAAAGACACAGGTCTAGTCTAAAAAATACTAGTCTATTAAAAGGTTAAAGAAAAAGGACTTTGCAAAAAACAACAACAACCTACAGTGTATCAGCAAATGAATACAGTGAGGTGGGGAACTTTAATAAGAATGTGTAAACCAGGAGTGTCAAACTTGCAATGTCACGTGATGCGTCGCGACGTATCACAACTTTTTTTGCCATTGCCGACAAAAATGGGTGGACGCGGTTTCGCCATGATGCATCCGGCCCATGGACCGGCAGTTTGACACCCCTGGTGTAAACCAAAGCTTCCCAATTTTTTTCCCTTCATTACCCAAATCTGCTTATCAGAAAATCCTTATTTAAATGTCCCTGCTGGGTAATGGGTTTCTGTGTCATTATCCAAAGAAAAACATTTTTACTCAATTTTGGGTAATTTACCCCAACATTGGAAGCATGGTATGAAAGATCTACTAGCTTGAATGCTTTGAAATCGCCAGGCCCTCAGGAAATGCACTCTAACAAAAGTGGTTGGGAACTCTGTCATTTGTCTCTTAGAAGAATTTGGGACTGGAGGGGATTGGAGAAAAGCAAATACAGTCTTCCTCTTCAAGAAATGAAAGCTGATTTCTGCAATAATTAACAAGTGGAAACATGTCTGCTAAAAACACACAAGAATACAGAATGCCATCCCATCTGGACATGTTTCTATCTATGTGGCTGTTAAGAGTAGACACCAGTTTGATGAGACATAGTCAGTCATGCTTGGATAAAATAGTCTGTTGGCAGGTGTGTTTGATTCTTCTCATTGTCTCCTGATTTTAATTAAGATCAGTGCATCTGGACTGTTTTGGATTGTCCAGGTTAGTGTTATGTTTAAGTACACTTCAGGGCTCTTTACTAGCTCTCTGTTTGACCCAGAACTGAGTTTTCATAGAATCAGTGTGCTGGAAGGGACCTTAGATGCCTTTAGTCCAACTCCCTGCCCAAGAACATTGTGGACAAATGGTTGTCTAATCTTTTCTTGAAAATCTCCAGTGATGGAACACCCACAACTCCAGGAGGCAAACTGTTTCATTGATTAATCATTCTTTCTGTCAAGAAATTCCTCTTTATTTCCAGGTTGAATCTCCCTCTAATAAGCTACTACTCATTTGCTTCTTATCTTGCCCAAGGTACTATGGAGAATAATAAATCAACGTGCTCTTTCCTCTGATAGTCCTTCAATTATTGGAAGGCTGCTATATGTCTCCCCTGAGCCTTCTCTTCATTAGGCGAAACATGCCTAGTTTCCCTTTGCTGTTCCTTATAGCCTCTAGATTCCGTATCATCATGGTTGGTCTCATCTGCACTTTTCCTAGGGCCTTCACATCTTTTCTGAATTGTGGTGACCAGGACTGGACAAAGTATTCCAAGTGTGATCACCAGTGCAGTATAAACTAGTACTATCGTTTCCTGTTCTCTTGATGCTGCTATTGGAAAAGATTTTTGTAATCACAAGGTGGTTTTGCCCTGTATGGCATCTTGGTAAAGGCTGGTAATAACTAGTTAATAAACATTGTTATTGTTATCTCCATCCAAAATTGTGCAGCGGAGTCCAAAACATCTTCCCCTATCTTCTTGTCATGTCAATGTATCACTGCATAGCCCCTCCAATCCCATTATCAGGTCTCAAGTTTAATTTGTAGATTAAAAAGACATTGTGCACACCTTTCCACTTCCAAAGATGGGGAAAGAGAACCTACCGTTCCAGGAAATTGGAGGTAACTAATCCATAGTGCTTAATTTATACCCTTTGAAGATGCCTAGAAACTGTGTTCAAGGCATTATTAAGGACACAGCTTCCATTTCATAACTTGATTACATCATGGGGTATTGTGACTACATTTGTCCTGTCCCAGTCCACACACGCATACACCCAGGAGTTTTAATGCAAGCCCCGAAAGTTATTCCCCAGGTCCCACTCACAAGAAACAAGTAATGTCCCAGTGAGTCAAAGTTTGCACCGCCAAGGCACAAAGTTAAAGTCAAATACAAAGTCTGAGGGCAAGGCACAAGTCTGTAAATCCACACACGAACTCCCAAAGTTCAGGCACAAACCCAAAGTCCAAGCACAGCCGCCAAAGCTATGGTCGAACAAAATCCAAGGTCCAATCGTGAGGTCAGGAAACACAGCACAGATCAAGGAATCACAAAGTCAGAAGTGTTTCTGTGTATTTACACCTTCACTCTTGAGTTCTTTAAGCATTCTGGGGTTCATTAAGCCAGTGAGGGTAACAGGAATTTCGCTGCATGCCACACAACATCATAGAAGATTACTCTATTATCGTACAGAGATTTTATTTCCCCCCCCCAAGTAATTTTATTAAAGATCATAATTGTGATAGTAAAAACTAATGGAAACTAAAAGTAATATAGAAAAATAGAAAGGAAATTAGGCAAAAAGAAGAAGTTTGTCTATGGAGATTCTCAGTCATTCAGGTCATTGTTGCTTCAAAGGTGCTTTTTCAAAAGGCAACGGGACTTTCTTTGTTGAAGAAAGTTTTTCTTTTCATCCAAGTAGCTCAGGGGTGTCAAACTCAATTTCATTGAGGGCCGCATCAGCATTGTGGTTGCCCTCAGGGGGCCGGGTGGGTGTGGCCAGGGTGGGCGTGGCCTGCTGGATGGGCGTGGCTAGAGTGCGTATGGCCTACTGGGTGGGCGTGGCCAGCTCTACATCGTTCGCATCAAGGGTGCCTATGGGGGCCTGGGCAGGAGTGGGACAGATCTGAGGGTCTCTGGCAGGAGGAGGGTCTCTGGGCCAGGGCCAAGGCAGTGGGGGCCGTTCCCTCACTGTTTCCAGGATGGCTTCGCGGGCCGCGTGAAACCACTTCGCAGGCCGGATCCGGCCCCCGGGCCTTGTGTTTGACATGTCTGAAGTAGCTTCATCAGTTCTGACTGGATGGTGATTGGGGGTATGGAAGGATTAGTTCTTCATTTGAAAGACAAGGGTCATTCTTTTGAAGACAGCAAAGTCTGCATTTTGGATAGAGAGGACCATTGGTTTGAAGGAGGCCATCTGTGTTAGAACTGAACAGCCCTCCTTCAACAGAGGGGGAGGAATGCAACACCATCTACTTTCTATCTACAAGACAGTCATTTCAGCAACTGAATGAATGAATGAATGAATGAACCTTTATTATCAAAGTGCAACATGTGTACAATATTAAGAAGATTCCAGACTCTGTTTGCGTTCTGATTCAGGTGACCCTGACGCGGCACAGATAAACCCCCAAGTGGCCTCAATGACTCTCAGAGAGTATTAATGACCAGATGACTGCAAAGAAATATAATCCTTCCACCACCACCCCATCCTTTCAGAACTAATCCTTCCATCTCCTCCACTATCCAGTCAGAACTGATGAAGCCTCTTGGATGAGAAGTGAAATGTCTTCAATGAAAAACAAAGAAAGTCCTGTTGCCTTTTGAAAAAGCATCTTTGAGGCAAGAAGAAAAGTTTAAAAAGTAAGAAAAAGGTAAAGAAAAAGGAAAGAAATATATAAAGAAGTCACTCCCAAACTTCATCACAAGTATAAATTTTACACTTCCTCTTAAATTACAACAAATAATCTCTTCTTCCCAGATCCCATCTCTTATCTATAAACAATTCCATAAAGCATTGTCATTTCAGTTTGGGTGCTATTTTTTTTAATGCCAGTTAATATCAAAAATAACAACATAAATCTCACACAGAGATTTTTAGTGGTTGTAACCTAAGTGAATTATCAATGAAATTCTACGCATGGCAGCATTGAAGACAATTTCATGGGGGTTCAAACGAGTTTATTCCTTGTAACTGTATGCAGAATTGCTACCAAGTTTAAATAATTATTCATGGTGATAGAATAGTTCAGCAAGGAATGAAAGTAATTGTCATATTGCTGAGATGGAAATTTATGTAGACAACTTCAGAAGACAAGCACAAATGCAACTGAAGTGAACACAATAAAGACTAT
Source organism: Vipera ursinii (assembly GCF_947247035.1). Taxonomy (NCBI): domain Eukaryota; kingdom Metazoa; phylum Chordata; class Lepidosauria; order Squamata; family Viperidae; genus Vipera; species Vipera ursinii. The sequence goes on from NC_139512.1 coordinate 238,614,208, forward strand.
CAAACTGTGGTTCAGTCATTGTTTCATGATTGGAAATGGAGCAGTTCTATTTACATATCAAGCTATTTAGAGCACAACTTGGAAGGAGTTGTGTAGCAGAGGTCCTCATTTATATTTATGCTATGTTTGTCAGAGTTAATTAATCTCTATAAAGCTCTTTCCTTCCCAGTCTGTCAAAGTACAGGATTTGATCGGATGCTTTTATTCAGGGTGTTAACAGTTTTGCTACAAGATTTGGCTCCTTTTTGCAGTTTTGCACAGTAATCAAAGTGCTATTGGTGGGGTAAACTACAATCAGAAACAGAGCCAAAATCAAAGAATCACACACATTCCTCTTTTCTCCAGTGTGTTGACAACAAGGGCTTGGATAATTATATATGATTCTATGGCAAAACATTTATTTAAAGACTTTTTCTTCCTTTAAGGTAGAAGCAGATCTCTTCCTGTGGCCTAAGATACCCACTGAATAAGTGGACCTAGAGATCATGGCACTGTTTCCAGAGAGGCAGGCTACAGTTTTCAGTCCTTGTCTATCAGACACACCCACTCACACACCATTATTTTCAGAATTTGTTTTGTTGAAAATAAAATAGACATCATAAAACTTTTGTAGGCTTATTGCAATGCTAATGATTTGACTGGGAGATTCGCAAGGAGGAACTGGATAGTGGTGTGTACGTAGTAGATAAAACTTTTTTATTGCCATGTAAGGGTTGAGTATGTAATACTGGATTGAGTAAGCATTTATTTTTAGTCATTAGAAGATTACAATCTCTTTTGTCCTGTCCTGGATATGGAACACCTGTGTACAGTAGGATGATCTTTCCCATCCTGTCTAAAACCTTAGAATAGTCTGATCCAGCAACAACCCCCCGACCCCCAGTATAAACAAATACTTTTTAACTTTGTGATGTTCTCATTCTTCACCATTTGAAGAAGAATCAGATGAGATAATAGAATAACTGAGTTGGAAGGGATCTTGGAGGTCTTCTAGTTCAACTCCCTGTTCAGGCAGGAAACCCTATACTATTTCAGACAAGTGGTTGTCCAATCTCTTCTTAAACATTAGTGTTGGTGCACCCACAATTTTTTGAAGGCAAGCTGTTCCACTGATTAATTGTTCTCACTGTCGGAAAATTTCTCCTTAGTTCTAGGTTGCTTTTTCCTTGATTAGTTTCGATCCATTGCTTTTTGTCCTGGCTTCGGGTGTTTTGGACAATAGGTTGAGCCCCTCTTCTTTATGGTAGCCCCTTAGATATTGAACACTGCCATCTTTTCACACCTAGTACTTCTTTTCATTAAACAAGACATTCCCAATTCCTGCAACTATCTTCATATATATTAACCTTCAGTCCCCTAATCATCTTTGTTGCTCTTCTCTGCACTCTTTCTAACGTCTCAACATTTTTTTAATATTATGCCGACCAAAACTGGATACAATATTCCAATTCATATGGCAAGGGAATAAACATGAGTAAATACAAAGTCCCCTTCATGGATTACTGCCTTGTCGTGGTGAAGGGGCTTGCGTAATTCAATGAAGCTATGAGCTATGCCGTGCAGGGCCACCCAAGATGGAAAGGTCATAGCAGAGAGTTCTGACAAAACATGATCCACTGGAGAAGGAAATAGCAACCCACTCCAGTATCTTTGCCATGAAAACCCTATGGACAGTACCAAAAGGCAAAACGATATGATGCTGGAAGATGAGCCCCTCAGGTCGGAAGGCATCCAATATGCTACTGGGGAAGAGCAGAGGGCTAGTACTAGTAGCGCCAGAAAGAATGAAGCGACTGGGCCAAAGCCGAAAGGATGCTCAGCTGTGGATGTGTCTGGTGGTGAAAGGAAAGTCCGATGCTGTAAAGATTTTTTTCTCCATAGGAACCTGGAATGTAAGATCCATGAATCAAGGAAAGCTGGACGTGGTCAAACAAGAGATGACAAGACTGAACATCGACATCTTAGGTATCAGCGAACTAAAATGGATAGGAATGGGTGAATTTAATTCAGATGACCATCAGGTATACTACTGCGGGCAAGAATCCCTCAGAAGAAATGGAGTAGCCTTTATAGTCAATAAAAGAGTAGGAAAAGCAATACTGGGATATAATCCTCAAAATGACAGAATGATCTCAGTTTGAATCCAAGGCAAACCATTCAATATCACAGTAGTCCAAGTCTATGCCCCAACCACCGGTGCTGAAGAGGATGAAATTGACCGGTTTTATGAATTCCTACAGCACCTTATAGAACTAACACCCAAAAATGATGTTCTTATCATCATGGGGGATTGGAATGCTAAAGTAGGAAGCCAAAAGATAACCGGAATAACAGGCAAGTTTGGCCTTGGAGTACAAAATGAAGCAGGGCCCAGGCTGATAGAATTCTATCAAGAGAATACGATGGTCATAGCAAACACTCTTTTCCAACAACCCAAGAGACGGCTCTACACATGGACATCACCAGACGGTCAACACAGAAATCAGATTGACTATATGCTCTGCAGCCAAAGATGGAGAAGCTCTATACAGTAAGTAAAAACAAGACCAGGAGCTGACTGTGGCTCAGACCATGAGCTTCTCATTGCAAAGTTTAGGCTTAAACTGAAGAAAGTAGGGAAAAGCACTAGGCCACTCAGGTATGAATTAAAACATATCCCTGTTGAGTATACAGTAGAGGTGACAAATAGATTTAAGGAATTAAATCTGATAGAATGCCTGAAGAACTATGGACAGAGGTTCACAACATTGTACAAGAAGTAGCAACTAAAACCATCCCAAAGAAAAAGAAATGCAAGAAAGCAAAATGGCTGTCTGAGGAAGCTTTGCAAATAGCTGAGGAAAGGAGGGAAGCGAAAGGCAAGGGAAAAAAAAGAAAGATATGCCCAATTGAATGCAGAATTCCAGAGAATAGCTAGAAGAGATAAGAATGCCTTCTTAAATGAACAGTGCAATGAAATAGAAGAAAACAATAGAATAGGGAGGACCAGAGATCTTTTCAAGAAAATTGGAGAGATGAAGGGAACGTTTAATGCAAAAATGGGCATGATAAAGGACCAAAATAGCAGGGACCTAACAGAGGCAGAAGAGATTAAGAAGAGGTGGCAAAATTAGGAACTATACAGGAACTATACAAGAATGAGCTTAATATCCCTGATAATCACAATGAGATGGTCACTGACCTCGAGCCAGACATCCTAGAATGTGAAGTGAAGTGGACCTTAGAAAAGCTGAGCAACAACAAAGCTAGTGGAGGTGACAGTATTCCAGCTGAGCTATTCAAAATCTTAAAAGACGATGCAGTAAAAGTGCTACACTCAATTTGCCAGCAAGTTTGGAAAACTCAACAGTGGCCACAGGATTGGAAAAGATCAGTTTACATCCCAATTCCAAAGAAAGGCAGTGCCAAAGAATGTTCAAACTATCGCACCATTGCACTCATTTCTCATGCTAGTAAAGTTATGCTTAAAATCCTACAAGCTAGACTCCAGCAGTATGTGGATCGAGAACTACCAGAAGTACAGGCAGGATTTCGAAGAGGCAGAGGAACTAGAGATCAAATTGCCAACATATGCTGGATCATAGAGAAAGCTAGGGAGTTCCAGAAAAGCATCTACTTCTGCTTCATTGAGCCTTTGATAAAGCCTTGGTAAAGCCTTTGATTATGTGGATCATAACAAACTGTGGCAAGTTCTTAAAGAGATGGGAGTACCAGACCATCTTATTTGTCTCTTGAGAAACCTATATATGGGCCAAGAAACAACAGTGAGAACTGGACACGGAACCACTAATTGGTTCAAAATTGGGAAAGGAGTCCGGCAAGGCTGTATACTGTCGCCCTGCCTATTTAACTTATATGCAGAACACATCATGAGAAAGGCAGGGCTAGATGAATCAAAAGTTGGAATTAAGATTGCCGGAAGAAATATCAACAACCTAAGATATGCAGATGATACCACTCTAATGGCAGAAAGTGAAGAAGAACTAAAGAGCCTCTTGTTGCGGGTGAAGAAGGAGAGTGCAAAACTTGGGTTTGAAACTTAACATTAAGAAAACCAAGATCATGGCATCCGGCCCTCTCAATTCCTGGCAAATAGATGGGGAAGAAATGGAGGTAGTGACAGATTTTATTTTCCTGGGCTCCAAAATCACTGCAGATGGGGACTGTAGCCAAGAAATTAAAAGACGCTTGCTCCTTGGGAGGAAAGCCATGGCAAATCTAGACAGCACACTAAAAAGCAGAGACATCACCCTGTCAACAAAAGTGCGTATAGTCAAGGCTATGGTCTTCCCAGTTGCAATGTATGACAGTGAAAGTTGGACCATAAGAAAGGCTGAGCGCCAAAGAATTGAGGCCTAACTATGCTGCTGGAGAAGACTTCTGCGAGTCCCTTGGACTGCAAGGCGATCAAACCAGTCAATCCTAGAGGAGATCAACCCTGACTGCTCTTTAGAAGGCCAGATCCTGAAGTTGAAACTCAAATATTTTGGCCACCTAATGAGAAAGAAGGACTCACTGGAGAAGATCCTAATGCTGGGAAAGATTGAGGGCAATAGAAGAAGGGGACGACAGAGAATGAGGTGGCTGGATGGAGTCACTGAAGCAGTAGGCGTGAGCTTAAATGGACTCCAGAAGATGGTAGAGGACAGGAAGGCCTGGAGGAACATTGTCGATAGGGTCGCGATGGGTCGGACACGACTTCGCAGCTAACAACAACAACAAAATACAAAGTATCACAAGATGCAAAGGGAAGAGGAAGACTGACAGGATTGAAGGCAAATATACATGTCCCAGAATAATATTGCAGGATTCAATCTGGATTGGTCACCAGAAGCAGAGGTTTAGTCTTGTGAGGTTTTGGACTTGTGCTGGCTCCAGTGACCAACCCAGATTGGATACTGATAGAATTTCTCAGCACATGAATGAATGAATCTTTATTGTCAAAGTACAACTATGTATACATTGAGATTAGCTGTGTTGTATTGAAATTGATGACAGTGGGAAAGTGATTCAGGAGATCACAGATAAAATGATTAAAGTAGCTCATGTTCCTGTTCAAACATGGAATGGTTTTAACTTTCAGGAATTATTTGGCTCCTGGTTTCCCAAATTACCTGGTTTGCAAGCTATTATAGCTTTAATTAGTATGATTGCTTTAGGATGTATTATTTTGCCTTGTATTTTACCTACTTTTGTTAGAACTATTTCTAATAGCATTTCATTTATAGCAGAACAACGTGCCATCAAGCATGTAAATGCCTTGTGGGAAAAGAAATATCAGTTATTGCCTCAAGAAGACCTTGAGTCAGATACTACGGACCGTGCCATTGAAAAGGCCTCCTTCGTATTAGACACAGATAGCGAGGAGGGCCAAAAGAAAGCCTTATGCTTATCACCGGAATGCACCACATCTCTGTCCTACTGAGCCCTTTGGGTCAAAAAACAAAAAGGGAGGAGATGTAGGAAACCTGTCATATTTCCACCTTAGGCTCACATAAAATGGCGCAGGTCTGGCTCAGGGCAGAGATAAGTTTTGTTTCTGTGCATAAGTTACAGTTTACCAAAAATCAGATGACCTTGCTACGTGCAGACGGACACCCGTTGGAACACGTACAAGAAAGTAACACATACAAGATAGTTACAAGAACAAAGACATTCCATACAGATATGTAGCTGATTTATAACCTTAAGATAATTGCTTAGTGCATGGCTGAGATGTAACCATTCGCAACCTTAAGATAACGGTTTCATGGATAGCTGAACGCTTAGATAATTGTTTGTTGCTAATTGCTTGTTGCTGATGCGTTGCTGGTATCTCAATAAAAGAGAGCTTGGGACTTCGGTCTGGGCCCTCATCCCGAGAAAGCTCAGACACGTGTCCTCATTCATCGGCAAGTTCATGAGGAGCCCGCAGGGTGCGAAAAAACCCACAAGCTGAGCCTCCCTTTGTGCTCCCACCCCCCAACACACAGTGACAACAAACCCTTCATCTTACTACACCATGTGAACCAACTACAGCACACACACATTATTGTCAAGCTGGAGAAATATACCCTAGATTTGCCTGTTTTGGATTATGTGGGCAGACATGTTTTTCCTGATGGCATTCAGATGGATCTATCCTTGTGACCTCCTAAAATGACAAAAATATGTGATGGGGGCATAGGAGAAGGTATTGTAACAAAATGCTTTATGCCCTACTCTACAGCTTGCACAAAGATTTTTATGTAATTTACAAAAAAAAGACCTCCCCTTCAAGTGAATGCTTGAAGTACAAGAATCTTTAAACCTCCCATCTCCTATTTCACCATCTGGATTCAGATCATCTGCTATTGTCCAAAGAAAGGCTTCAAATCTAGTCTTGGGAAAAATTCTCCCCTGAACAATTGGTGACTTGAATAAAGATCTAGAACAAAAGATGTCTTGCATTCTTTGTTCTAGACCAGGGGTGTCAAACTGGTGGCCTGTGGGCCGGATGCGTCACGTGCAGGCCATGCCCACCCCAGCTCGGTAGGGACAAAAAACATCGCGATATATCACGATACATCACGTGATGCAATCGAGTTTGATACCCGTGTTCTAGATGACCACTGCCTGGTAAAAGTTAGGATAAGAAGGAACTCTCAAAAGTGAGACATGACTTTCAACGTTCAACATTTTATACCTTTTGGAAGAAGCAAAATGCCCTATTCAAATCTAGATCAGCTACGAAACTGGAACAGCTACAAATTTCAGAGAAACTCATGCAATGTCAAATCAAGTATCCAGATTTTTACCCTTTATTTTGACAAATATACAACCTATGCTGCAGTACTGGCTCAAAACGTATTTTATTTATTTATTTATTTACAAGTTTTAGATGGCTGTCCATCTTAAGCAACTTTGGGTGGCAACAATAAAATAAATAAATAAAAACAGTAAAACAATAAAACAAAACCTAGCTATCAAATACCTTGACTGATATGCTATTCTGAAAGATGATTACTTTGCCTCTTATGTCTTGCCTCCTGCCTCTGTCAGGAAAAGCAGAAAATTTTGTCCTCCAACACTCAACATAATAATCAACCAGTGAGGTTGAATGGATGGATCACTCTTGACTTTGATGGTGTTACAGTAATACCTTGTTCACTGCATATGGGCACACCCAGGTCTTTGAAACATTTGCTGTACACCTGTCTGATCTAATCATCTGGCCAAGATGAAGCATATATATATATATATATATATATATATATATATATATATATATATATATATGGATCCTTGGTTTTTCGGGTTTTTCCCCGCATAGAACTAAAGGTGTGGGCGCAATCGACGGAGTCTCATCCGTCATCATCAGGCTTTAGCTTCCTTCTTCTGGGAGAAGCATGTGGCTGTTAGTTCCTCTTTTTTAAACTGCCAGAGGGGGTGTGTTCTGTGGAGGTGTGCTCTGATTGGGTAGGGGACCAAGTGTGTTCTGATTGGGTGGGAGTGTGTTTTGAATGGTGGGTGTGTTCTGATTGGGTGGGGGGGTGTTCTGAGTGGATGGGCTGGTCTCAGCTGCCAGCTCCAGAACTGAGCTGGTGAGTTATGCTGCTTTTGTTCGGCTTCGTGTTTGTGGTGGTGCCATGTTTTTATAGTGGGTGTCAGTTTGCTTATTGTGTGGTTTGGAGGGGTTTAAAGTGGCTGATGTTGCAGCTGTAGTTAGGTTTCTGTTTTGTGGTTGTGTGTCTTTATCGTTGTGGGTTCGGATTTGCTTTTTGAATGGTTGTGTGGTGGTGATGTAATGTGATGTTATCATGAGTTTGGGTCTGGTATCATTCTTGGTGGTTGGGCCTCGTCTGTCAATCAAGGCGGGTTTCCAAATGGCTGGTAGACGAGAGGTATCATCTCGTGTATTCATGCTGTGGGGGCGTTTTTCTATCTCAATGGCTTCTCTGATTATTCTGTTGTTAAAATGTTCAATTTTGGCGATAGTTTTTTTTTCCCCCCGCCAAAATTGAACATTTTAACAACAGAATAATCAGAGAAGCCATTGAGATAGAAAAACGCCCCCACAGCATGAATACACGAGATGATACCTCTCGTCTACCAGCCATTTGGAAACCCGCCTTGATTGACAGACGAGGCCCAACCACCAAGAATGATACCAGACCCAAACTCATGATAACATCACATGACATCACCACCACACAACCATTCAAAAAGCAAATCCGAACCCACAACGATAAAGACACACAACCACAAAACAGAAACCTAACTACAGCTGCAACATCAGCCACTTTAAACCCCTCCAAACCACACAATAAGCAAACTGACACCCACTATAAAAACATGGCACCACCACAAACACGAAGCCGAACAAAAGCAGCACAACTCACCAGCTCAGTTCTGGAGCTGGCAGCTGAGACCAGCCCATCCACTCAGAACACCCCCCCACCCAATCAGAACACACCCACCATTCAAAACACACTCCCACCCAATCAGAACACACTTGGTCCCCTACCCAATCAGAGCACACCTCCACAGAACACACCCCCTCTGGCAGTTTAAAAAAGAGGAACTAACAGCCACATGCTTCTCCCAGAAGAAGGAAGCTAAAGCCTGATGATGACGGATGAGACTCCGTCGAAACGTTGCGCCCACACCTTTAGTTCTACGCGGGGAAAAACCCTAAAAACCAAGGATCCACATACAGGCACCCGTGAAAACCTCAGAAAACATATATAGATAGATAGATAGATAGATAGATAGATAGATAGATAGATAGATAGATAGATAGATAGATTATATATATATATATATATATATATATATATATATATATATATATATATATATATATATATATATATATATATATACATACATATATACACACACATACATATACACAGTATGTGCTCATATTAAAGTTTTAAAAAGCACAAATTCAGCTCCTTACTCAATAACATTAATTTAAATTATAGGCATTGTATAGAAATTGTCATTAATGTCAGTTTTGTTGTTGTTGTTAGTTGCAAAGTCATGTCTGACCCATCGCGACCTCATGGACAACATTCCTCCAGGTCTTCCTGTCCTCTACCATCTTCTGGAGTCCATTTAAGCTCACGCCTACTGCTTCAGTGACTCCATCCAGCCACCTCATTCTCTGTCGTCCCCTTCTTCTCTTGCCCTCAATCTTTCCCAGCATTAGGCTCTTCTCCAGTGAGTCCTTCCTTCTCATTAAGTGGCCAAAGTATTTGAGTTTGAGCTTCAGGATCTGGCCTTCTAAAGAGCAGTCAGGGTTGATCTCTAGGACTGACCGGTTTGATCGCCTTGCAGTCCGAGGGACTCGCAGAAGTCTTCTCCAGCACCATAGTTCAAAGGCCTCAATTCTTTGGCGCTCAGCCTTTCTTATGGTCCAACTTTCACAGCCATGCATTGCAACTGGGAAGACCATAGCCTTGACTATACGCACTTTTGTTGGCAGGGTGATGTCTCTGCTCTTTAGTGTGCTGTCTAGATTTGCCATTGTTTTCCTCCCGAGGAGCAAGCATCTTTTAATTTCTTGGCTACAGTCCCCACCTGCAGTGATCTTGGAGCGCAGGAAAATAAAATCTGTCACTATTTCCATTTCTTCCCCATCGATTTGCCAGGAATTGAGAGGGCCGGATGCCATGATCTTGGTTTTCTTAACATTAAGAGTGTCAACTTAGTAATTGCTAATGATATATTATTTTATTTATTTAAAACATTTATACACCTGCCCACCTTCTAACCCACTCTGTGAGGCTCCCAATCAAACCTTAAAACAGCATATTAAAACTACAACATGAAAAAAGGCATATTGTACTATATTTATTATATTATGTTTCATATGATGATATTATAATTAAATTATTAGTATTTCCCGTGCTTTATTTGTCATAGAATGCACCGGAATGGCGCTCCGTCACCTTTTTTTTTTTTTTTGAAAGGAGGAACCGGCTTCTTCTAAGCCCCTAGCGCAGGGGTCGGCAACCTCGGCTCTTTTATGACTCGTGGACTTCAACTCCCAGAATTCCTGAGCCAGCATAGCTGCCTTGTTTGCTCGGGCTCTGGAGGAAGGAAGGAGGACGAGGTGGCAGAAGACATACCGGCTCCAAACAAGCACCCTCTCAAAAGACGTGGGAATGGCGCTCTGGCTGATGCTGCTCACGTGATCTGCGCTGTGTAGAGGGGTTTTTGACTGGAGCTGGTGCTGGAGGCTTCCGCCAGTCCACTGGAGCTGTGCGTGAATTCCGGCACCTTTTTTTTTCTTTTCTTTTTTTTAACAAAAAAAGCACCGATCATTGTTATTTTAATCTATATGTCACCATGCTAGTGTCCTGTCATTCGGCTGTTTGTGTGTGGCGAGGCAACTTGCTGGCATTCTTTTTTTTTAATTTTTTTATTGCTTTTATATAAACATATATTTAAACAAAAAAAAATACATATAAAAAACAAGACATGACATAAACAATACAATCAACAACAAAAATACAAAAAGAATACTTAACTTCCATTATTCCTAATCTTTCTAGTCATTTTCAGGTGACTTCCTCGAATCCCCCCTATCTGCGTTTCTTCGTTAATCCTCATTAGCAATTTCTATTTCATAATTTTAAATCGTATTTAATATCTACCTATATTTAATTTCTTATAGCTGGCATTCTTTGCGTGCTTTCGCTTTTGCTGTAATCACATGGGAATTAGGGTGGGGGATTGTCTTTGGAGACGAAGCAGACTCCTTCTCAGCCTGTTGCAGCTTGGTTCCAAAGCCATCGTGTCCTGAGGATGACCTGTTGTCTTACCCAGCACCAGCACCTCAGTGTTATCACATTGGCTGTTGGTGGACTGCTTAGGGGGGGACTTTGGATTTGGGCAAAGTAGAAGAATTGCTTTGTGCTTCACGCAGGACCTTCAGAGTCTGCCTGATTTTTCTGGATCCAATTTCTCTCGATATAAGTTCTTTTGATTAACCTCAATGGAGTCGAGAGTTCTACTTTCCTGAGGGACCAGCTGGGGCAGATCCTTACACTATATTTGTGTTGCACTTGGTTATTAGCAGGGCTTTTTTTCTCATAGAACGCTCAGCACCTTTTTTGGATGGAACCTTGTAGGGTAGGCAAGGCGGGTTGTATGACATGTGTGAGTTCCAGCACCTTTTTCTTATACAAAAAAAGCACTGGTTATTAGTGTATAAGAAAATTACTACTGCTGCTACTATTACTATTATGATTGAATGGTTTAAACCAGGTTTTTCAAAGGCAGTCAAGGGCTAAAGATATCATTTAAAAAAAAATACAGTATGTACCATAAATTTGGAATCTTTCAAGCTGTGAAGAGCTTTGGTTACATCATGTCTGAATAATAGCAAAGAATTAGTTATGTATTTATAGAAGAATATTTATATCCCTGACTCTAAATATTGGTTTATTAATGAGATTTGTTTATTCTCGACTTTTGAATCAACAGAGAATCAAGACTGAACAATATAATTTTATGATATAGGTTCAATTCATTGTTTAAAAACTCAGTCACAACTTGGAAAAATGGAAGAAAGTCATATAGAAAATCAGGGTCCTTCTGAGAGGGAGATGGGTGGTTTCTAAATATGATAAATAAATAAAAAACAATTTTAGTAGTTCAATTTCTTTTCTTTTACAAACACACATGTTAGATACTTAGGTGTTTTGCTTTGTTATCATGATTTTTTTTTACTTTAATGTAAGATTTTTTCCCCACCCTTTTTGAGGAGTATTTTTTATTATTTTGAATTTTGCTTGTATAGGTTTAGGTAAATATTATAAAATTGTAAAATATATGGTAGGTATTTTACCGCTATTTGGTTTTTTTGTAACATAATTAATTTTTAAAATAGGTTTAATTGTAAGGCTTTTGGAGTTTTAATAAATAAACAACACTATTATTACTATTACTGTTCAGTGTGCACGCCTGCGGTAACAGCTAGACATAAATGTATATGTTCAGATGCATGACCTCCAGGGATTTAGTCCCAAAATTTCACACACACACCTTTTTTTATAAAAGTTTTTGAAAGTCTTTCAATTGATCCACCAGATTCACCCATATTCCTTACAGTAGCCCAGTGGCGTAGCGTGGGGGGTGCAGGGGGGGCCGGCCGCACCGGGCGCAACATCTGGGGGGGCGCCCATTAAGCTCGCTGGAGGGGGACGATTCCGCTTCGCCGAGGGTCGGAGGAGCGAGCGCGCGATCGGGCGGAGCGTAGAAAGCAACCGCCTTTGCTGCGCCCAGCCAGAGCGGGATCCCGTCCTCTCGCGGCTACGGATCGCCTCCTTTCTCGGGTGGGGGTGGGGAGGCTTGGCGGCGTCTTGCCTCCTTCTCTTTCTCCCGCCACAGCTCTCCTCCACTTTGCTCTCAACCTGCAAGCCCGGCCCCCCTGACCCAGCTCCCGCCCCCGTCTCCTCCTTTCCCGGAGGTAAAGGTAACAACTGCAGCCACCGCACCTGCGGCTGCTTGCTGCTCCTCCTCCTCCTCCTGCCGTATTGACTCTCTGCGGCCACTCGGTTCCCCATGCAGGAGGCGATCGGGACCGCCCCCCCCTGACACACGTCGCCAGCAGCGAGAGTTTCCAGCCAGGCCGGCGAATCTTTGGGGCGAGGTGCCAAAGAGAAGGAGGCGGCTTGGCTTGGATAAGCAGCGTCTGGGCAGAAAATAGGTCGGGTGCTGCAGCAAGTATGAACTCTTGGGGTTCAGCCTAAGCAGGCAAAGCTGCAGGGTGGGTTGGTTGGCTTTTCCGGCTTTGGAATAACCTTGGGAAGCTGAGGCATTGTAAGTTGGAAGTCTTTGTTTGTCGCCTAACATGACATGACATGACATGACATGACATAACAAGATGGAGAAAACTAACCAATTGTGGGATCATAAATCTTGATGAAGCCCATCATCGCTCCATGTGATGTATGCACTCAATCTACAAATGTAGTCCAAGCCTATTCACATCTGTTGTAAGGTCATTCTCTCGTGGGGTTTATCTTGACGTCCACTAAGAGTGGAACAAACATGCCCCATTAACCATTTTCAATGCCATGTCCTCTCTTTGTCTCATCCTAAATCACAGCTGAGGCACCTTAAAGTTGCCTTGTTTCAGTTTTAAACTAGCATTTTCCCTCTTCTCCAGAGACCCTTTTTTGCCTTGAACCTAACTCAGGGGTAGGCAACCTTGGCTCTTTTATGACTCATGGACTTCAACTCCCAGAATTCCTGAGCTAGTGGAAGAGACTTGAATGCTAAAATCCATGGGTTAGGGGGCGCAAATTACTTGCCTTGCCCCGGGTGCTGACAACCCACGCTACGCCACTGCAGTAGCCTGGTGTGAGATGGTCCTTGTCTCACCTAAGCAAGGAATAAATCTCTTTAAATGGGGCCACTGTGCAATAATATGTGGGTACAATAACAGTGGAGAAATAACTATGTTTTACTACTCTTATTGCCATGTAATCTCTAATCTAGGCTCATCACTGCTTGGTTAGGTTCACTTTTCATCTTCCATCAACAGCACCTTAGGTGTCTCTTTGGACATTTCATTTCCTCAAATTACTCAGAGTACTTTGGGATTTGCCTATGGGGATTCTCAGTCATCCAGGTCATGATTGTCCCAAGGTGCTTTTTTAAAAAGGCAATTGGACTTTGTTTTTCCTTATGTAGTACAATGCAGTTAGACATGTACATTTCTGTACATTGGAGAAACAAAACAACCACTTCACAAATGCATGGCACAACATATGTGAACAAACCCATCAGGGCAAGATTCAGCTTCCATCTGCATTTGAAAGACAAAGGTTACTCTTTTGAAGACAGCAAAGTCTACATTCTGGACAGAGAGGAGCACTGTTTGAAAGAGGGTCAAAGAGACCATCCACATTAAGACTGAACAGCCTTCTCAACAGTGAGGGAGGGATATGACACCACCTATCAGCAATCCTTTCAGCAGTTCCAAGAAGCCTCTACACCCATTTGCACTATTCAGGTGACCCTGAGGACACAGAAAAATCTCCAAGTGGCCTCAGTGACTCTCAGAAAGAGTGCTAGTGGCCAAGGAATATAAATCCTTCCGTCATCCACCATTCAGTCAGAAGGCTCAGCCAATTTTAATGTATACATGGTTGTACTTTGACAATAAAGGTTCATTCATTCAAATGAAGAAGCTTCTTGGATGAGAAGCGAAATGTCTTCAAGGAAAAACAAAGTCCAGTTGTGTTTTGAAAAAGCACCTTGTGACTACCTTGGGATTTATCAACAATGAGAGGCCTCCTAGGAAAAATCCAATGCGAGGTCTTGGTTACATGCCAATTGTAGGCCGAAACCAAAGCCTCACTGAAACCCATCAGAGCCCCAGGAAAAACCCATGCTTCTTCTGGAACTTTATAGGGCAGGGGTGTCAAACTCAATTTCATTGAGGGCCGCATCAGCATTGCAGTTGCCCTCAGGGGGATGGGTGGGTGTGGCCAGGGTGGGCGTGGCCTACTGGGTGGGCATGGCTAGAGTGTGTATGGAATACTGGGTGGGCATGGCCAGCTCTACATCGTTCGCGTCAAGGGTGCCTATGGGGGCCTGGGCAGGAGTGGGACAGATCTGAGGGTCTCTGGCAGAAGGAGGGTCTCTGGGCCAGGGCCAAGGCAGTGGGGGCCGTTCCCTCACTGTTTCCAGGATGGCTTCACGGGCCACATGAAACCACTTCGCGGGCCGAATCCGGCCCCCGGGCCTTGTGTTTGACATATCTGTTATAGGGTATCATTAGGCAGTAAAGATACATTATCCTTTCAGTGGAGTTCAGTATAATATGAGTGAGCATATTTATGAGATAAACACATAAACACATACACATACACACATACTGCAGTGCTTGCAGTTCTGGCCTCTCTGTTCCCTTGCTAATCTCCCTTCCACCTTTCTCTCATTACAATACTTGATATATGTCATTCCTCACTGCAGAAAGTCAAAACATGGTGCCAGATGTTGGAGCTGCTACACACTTACTAGAAATTTAATATTGGTTTTTGTTAGCATGGATTTCCTTACGTGCCCAACATTACAAGGAAATTGTTGTCAGAACTAGAACTGTTAAAAACAGTTCACATACATACAAAGCATAGCAATAGCACTTAGACTTACATACCGCTTCACAGTGCTTTACATCCCTCTCTAAGCTGTTTACAGAGTCTGCATTGTTGCCCCCCCCCAACAATATGAATAGCCCAAAGCAGTTATTCCAGTAGAAAGAAGTTCCCTGAGGATGGGCTCCAGCACAAGTCCAAAAGCTTGGAAGACTAAACTTCTAGTCCAGGTGACCGACCCAGATTGGATCTTGCAACATTATCCTGGGACACATATTTGCCTTCATTTGTGTTAGAAACAGTTTTTTTTTATTTTGCATTGCATTGCAATTGGAAGACAAGATGTTTCTAAGAAAGAGAAAATTGTTGTTTGAATACATTGCAGAAGCAGCTTATAATATTTTTGATTTCTCATATACTGCATTTAAGAAATTCTTTTGAAGTTGAGAATACAATTGCACTCTTGGTTACAATATTGCTTTGAATGTTATTTCATTTGGAATTATTCCCAAACATAGGGAGATACTATTGCAACTTATTACACAACCTAAATTACAGGCAGTATTTAACTTATGACCCTTTAGGAGCCCTGATGGGGCAGTGGTTAGAATGCAATATTGCAGGCTAACTCTGCCAAAGGCCTGGAGTTCTATTTTGACCGGCTCAAGGTTGACTCAGCGTTCCATCCTTCCCAGGTCAGTAAAATGAGGAACCTGATTGTTGGGGGCAATTTGTTGATATTATAAACCACCCATTGTAAAGTGCTATTGCTAATTCTATTTGTTTAATGACTGTTCAAAGTTGCAGTGGCACTGAAAAAAGTGACTTACAATTGCTCCTCATACTTATGACCATCTCAGTGTCTCTGTGGTCATGTGATAAAAATTTGAGCACTTGCAATGGCATGTATTTATTTATTCATTTATTTAAGAGAATTTTTATGGCCGCTCATTCTCAGTCACTGAGTAGCTTATGAGAATAAAAATTCAATATACAAACAGTAAAAACAAAAATCATGATAGTTGCAGCCTCCTGAGGTCATGAGACCACCATTTGGGACCTTCCTAGGGTGCTTCTGACAAGCAAACTCAGGGAGGGGGAGCCAGATTCACTTAATAATTATAGCAAAAGTGGTTGCAAAATTGGGTGCAATTCACTTAATGATCACATTGCTTAGCAACTGAAATTATGGTCCCAGTTGTTGATTATAACTCAAGGACTACCTGTAACTATCCATTTTATTACATGACTAAATGATATGTAAAAGATCATACATTTAGCGTACAAACTTTTTAAGGAACCATGATGTCACCTTGGAAAAGACATAAGTAAAACACAACTGCAGTTACGCCAACATCTACTAAAATTGGATGTGACTCACTTAATGATCATATTGCTTAGCAATCGAATGTCCAGTCCTTTCTGGTTGTAAGTGAAGATGTCAATGCTGAGGGACCCACTACCAATGGGGATCCAGCAACATCCCCCTCCGGGACCACAGGGGGGCCTACAGCGACTGAGGATGCCACAAACACCTGCAAACCAGCAGCAGTGGGGATGGCAGCAGCCCCAAACTATGCAGCAGCCACTGGGAGGTCTACAGCAACTGGGGGTGCAACTACAGCCGTCGCTGAGACCGGTGGGAGTCGTACAGCAATTGGGGATGCCACAGCCACCGGCAATGCAGCCACAGCCATGGGGGTGGCAAAAGTCTCCAAACGTGCAGCGACTGTTGAGAGGCTTGCAGCCTCTGGGGATGCAGCAACTGCCATGGGGGGGCAGCAACAGCTGGGGGTGCAACAGCCACAGTGGGGAGGGCAGGAACCATTGACAGCATCACCTTTCAGGGCAACCTTTGATGGGGACCCAGCGAAGCTGATCTTCAACCAGGTGCGCTGTCACTTGAACAACTGTGCCTATTTCTATCCGAACCCAGCCGCTATGGTCGACGTGATTGCATCCAGCTTGGAAGGAGAGGCATCCGAGTGACTGAACAATTTATATAATGAACAAGCACCCGAGTTGGAGGACCCCCATCTCTTCCTGCTAGGACTTACAGCAAGGTTCAAGGACCCATCCCTTGCCTTCATAGTGGAGGAACAAGTCCACAAGATAAAGCAAGCTGGCAGGCCTGCATTGGAATACATATGAGAGTTTCACAAGATAGCTGGTTGAATAGACAAGTGGCCAGAGCAATCCCTAGTCCATCACTTCAGAGTGGGACTAGATGACCACAGCTCGCCCGCTATAAGAAGCCACCCCCACCTGAAGCTGAGTTGAGGCCAGAGCAAACCAAACAGCAGCCACCCCTCTGAAAACCCCCAACTGCTATGGCTACTGAAAATCCCAGGCTGCCTTTAGGTCCACCAATCAAGTGCTTCCAATATGGATAACAGGGACATTGAGCAGCAAATTGCCTAGTCCCTTACTCTCAGCAACAGAGTAGACCAGGACCAGTAGCAAGAAAGAAACCCGCCTACTAGCCAACAAAAGAGAAATCCAACTGGATCACACATGTCCCACCTTTCTCACTACCTGCCAAACTCATAATCCCTAAAACAGGGGCACAGGTAGATTTAAAATTGCTAGTCGACTTTGGATGCTCCCGGTGCATTATTAGCTTGTCATTTAGCAAGGCTGCTCTCCAAACCCTTGAGATTTGAGCAAGCCAGTGGCTCCCTAATGGGAGGAACTTTAGTCAAGCAATTGACTGAACCCCTATGTTTAGAAATAGGTGAGTACTGGGAGTTCATTCGTTTCCTGGTGGCTCTGAAAATGACTGAGGCTGTAATCCTAGGATTAGCCTGGTTGGACAAATGGAAGCCGTTTATCTGGTGAGAAGGAAATGAGGACTGTGAGGTTGCCTATAGGACCCAGCGAATACCAGGACTTAGCGGAGGCATTTAGTGAGAAAGAATGCAATGCCCTGCCTCCCCACCAACCCAATGATTGCTCCATCGAACTGTTACCGGGAGCCAAATTCCCATGACTGAGAATGTACGCTATGTCGCCCCTTGAAATGGAGGAGATGCAGTGATATGTGGGCAAAAATCTAGCAAGGGGATTCATCGAATAGGCAAAGTCTGCGTACATTATAAAGGTTTGAACGCGGTGAGTGTGGAAAATAAATACCCCCTCCCCCTCCTGAAGCACTTACCTGGCAAAAAGGAGTGTCTTCACTAAGTTAGACCTGAGAGAGAGTGAGGATAAAGGAGGGAGATGAGCGGAAGACTGCTTTTAACTGTCCCATGGGGAGCTATCAATTTAGTCATGCCATTTGGACTACAGGGGGCCCCAGCTGTCTTTGTGCAGCTGATTAATGAGGTCCTACATGACCATTTATACAAAAGGGTTCTGGTGTATCTTGATGACATCCTGATATACAATACAAATATGACTGACCATGTAAAACTAGTAAGAGAAGTGTTAAAGAAGCTGTTGAATGCCAAACTTTATGTCAAACTATCAAAGTGTGAGTTTCACCAGACCCAATTAGATTATCTTGGCTAGAGAATTTCCAATGAGGGCATTGAAATGGACCCGACCAAAGTAAAAGCTGTAATTGAATGGCAGCCCCCAAAGACTCGCAAGAAGCTCCAGAGCTTCCTAGGATTGCCAAATTCTACCATCAATTCATCCCCTCCTTTGCCAAAATTGCCCTACCTCTTACGGAATTAGTAAAAACAGGCAAAGAAGGAGGGAAGCCATGACCAGTCATGGACTATGAGCTGCCAGACCATTTTGGAGAACCTAAAAAGACTATTTGCTGTTGAACCTGTCTTAAAGCATCCCTGCCTAGGAAAGCCCTTTGTAATTCAAGCCGATGCGAGCAACATGGCTGTCAGAGCTGTACTACTGCAAAAGAACCAGAGTGGGACCCTACAACCCTGTGCCTACACCTCAAAAAAAAATCACTGAGTGCGAGAGGAGGTGGGTTGTGTGGGAAAAGGAGGCTTTCGCAATCCACTGGGCTCTATTAATCTGGAGACACTATCTAGAAGAGAGCAAGGTGTCTTTCGAGATATGGACTGATCATAAATATCTAGAAGCACTGAAAACTCCCCACAAATTGTCCCTGAAACTAGTGCGATGGGGGCAGTACTTTAATCATTTTAACTTCACTCTAGAGTACATACCGGGAGGGAAAAGCTTCTTAAAGCTCTCCAATGTGGCCATGACGTAAAACTGGCTGGGCACTTTGTGTATTTTAAAAAATGTACACGTCATCCACTGGCAATTCTGATGGCCGAGATTGAAACAGGACATGGAAAACTATATCCAGAGTTGTGCTGTATGTGCCACCATGAAAAAAATTCTGGGGAAAACCCCTGGGTTATTGCAACCGGTGGCAGACCCTTCTTAACTATGGGAAGAAATTGCTATGGATTTTATAGCAGATCTACCTGAAAGTAGAGGAAATACAGTCATCTGGACTGTGATAGATCTGTTTTCAAAGCAGGCTCACTTCATCACTTTCAAAGGGCTCCCGTACGCCCAATGACTGACCAAAATATTCTTGAAACACATCTACCAGCTGCATGGCGCATTTAAATGAATAATTTCGGACAGGGGAGCACAGTTCATAGCTAAGTTTTGGAGAAGTTTTCTTAAACTAATTGGATCATCTCAAAGTCTATCATCTGCTTTTCATCCGTCTACTAACGGGGCTGCTGAATCCGCGAACTCAATGCTACATTCTATTATAATGTAATTATTCCAGACATTTATAGCAAATGTTCAGTAGAGCTGAAGGGCGGTAGCTCGCTGAATCATTGTGTGGTTTTCTGTGTTTGGGATATTTTGAACTAACTGGGGATCTTTCTAGTGTTCAAAGCATCTGTATAAAATTGTTGTACAAGTTTTCTAGTATGTAGTCCTAAATGTTTAAATAAACTCTGGGAACATCCCATCAGACCCAGTGGCCTTCCTTACTTGCAGTAGATGAAAGCTGCATTAATTAAGGGAACCTGTTATTATCACTTCAACCTTTACTATGACTAATGCCAATCATATGGATCTAGGTGCTGCAACTTGCAATAGGGCAGGAAAACTGATCAAGGAAGCGTGTTCCATGTGTTATCCCATCACTTTCTTCACTGGAGTGGAGATATTCACAGAATGATCATGAACCAGTCATATACATCGTCTATTTGAAAGAACCTGATGTACTGCCTCATATTCTCATCACCATATATTTTGATTAAAGGTAGTCTGATGTAGAATACATTGAAATAAAGATCAGGCTAAAGGCTACAACATATAAAGAACAGTTGCTGGAATTGGGTATGTCTAGTTTAATGAAAAGGACTATGACATGATAGCAGTGTTCTAATATCTCAGGGGTTGACACAAAGAAGAGGGGGTCAACCTATTCTCCAAAACACCTGAAGGCAGGACAAGAAGCAATGGATGGAAACTAATCAAAGAGAGAAGCAATCTAGAACTAAGGAGAAATTTCCTGACAGTTAGAACAAATAATCAATGGAACAGCTTATGCTCCAGCACTAGAAGTTTTTAAGAAGAGATTGGACAATCATTTGTCTGAAATGGTATAGGTTTTCCTGCCTGAGCAGGGGATTGGACTAGAACAGGGCTTTTCAACCAGTGGTATGCGTACCATCGGTGGTACATTGGCACCTGGCAGGTGGTACGCAACCATCCTAGAGAAGTGGTAGTGGGGGAGGGGAATGAGTTGAACTGGCAGTAGCATGCACAAGCCTGAGCGAGAGACGGCTGGAGCTGCAGGGCTGTCAGGACTCAGCGGAAACGCCAGCACTGCTTTCCAGCTGATCAGCTCTATTTCAGGGCTCAGCGGAAGCGCCAGGATCAGTGCTGCTTTCCAACTGTTCAGTGCTTCTTCGGGGCTGTCAGGGCTCAGTACCAGGATCAGTGCCTTTTTCCAGCTGATCGGCGCTTCTTCAGGGCTGTCAGGACTCAGCATACGTGCCAGGATCAAAGCCAAGCTCCAGCTGGAGCTTGGCACTGATCCTGGCACCTCTGCTGAGCCCAGAAGAAGCGCTGATCAGCTGGAGCCCTGCTCCTAAACTGCAGAGGGTAGATCCCCATCATCCCCAGCCTGGCAGGGGTGTTCCTGTTGCACCGTTGCAGACAAATGAGGGCTCTGGGGGGTGGAGAAAGAGGAGTTAAGCAAGCTTAGCAACCGGAGTGGGGATCCCCCCCAAACAACCTGGGTAACCTCCCAGCATGACAGAAGTGGCCAAAACCTACTGCATCCACCCAGCAGATGTGAAGGGGAATAAAAACCATTACCCCCACTGTCAATCCTCAACAAAAATGCTCACAACAATGAAAACCTCGGACAGGAGGAAGAGCATGGCTGGGCGGGCAGGTAGGTGTCTTTCTTGGCTGTGGCTGGGGGGGGGGGAAGAGCGCAGCTTCACCCCCCTCTCCCAAATGCTGCTCTTCAAGGTCCCTTCCAACTCTGTTATTCTATTCTATCACCTGGTATTTTCAGTTGCTGCAAAATGTAGCAGCCAGGTTCCCACAAACGTTGACTACAAGGAACATGTTACACATGTTTTGAGGATCCTGCTTTGGTTTCCTAGGAGCTTCCAAGTACAATTTTAAGTGCTGTTATTAATGTATGCAGGGTTTATGGCCTGATGCTTGTTATCTGCAGCACTAGATCCCCCCAATAGGGTCAGTCCAACCACACCATTCCTGCTTGGAGAAGTAGCTAGTTATCCCTCATTTTGGTGAAGGGGGAGGGCATGGAAGTGCTTATTTTTGGAACTGGCCCGCTGGAATAACCTCCCATTGGAGATTTGTGTGCCTCTACCACTGTCTACCTTTCTAGAAAAAGTAAATGATGGAGATTTTGTGGAGGGCTTTTGGGACCTTTGCCATATATTTTGTTTAGATTTCTTCTTTCTTCAGCTAATTAATACTACATTAAAAGAGAGCCAGTTCGGTATATGGTTAAGGTGCTTGCCTAGAAGTTAGGAGACTGTGAGATCTAGTCCCATGTAAGCATGAAAGCCAGCTGGGTGATTTTGGACCTGTCCCTCTCTCTTAGTCCAACCCACGACACAGGTTGCTATGGTGAGGAAAAGAGTAGAAGGAAGGAGTAGTATGATTCTTCACTTTCTTGATATACTTATAAAGAAATAAAGCGGGGATAAAAATGTAACAACTAAACATGATATCTTTATATCTTGTTATCCACCAAATCTTATGACTGTTTTGCTGCACAAATTTGATGAATAAATAATAAGCAAAGAAATATGTGCCAATGTTAATCAGAGTTATTCTCATGTGGATCAAATCAAATTAATAATATATCTTTGCTACAAACTTAAACACTCCTTAGAGCAGAACACAGGAATGAAGAACAGAATGAATGGGGAGAGTAAAATAAAATTGATAGTAAAATGGCAAGGAAACGCCTATTGAATTAATTTAAATCACCAGGGCAAGATAAATTGTACCGTACAATCCAAGTGAATTATACTTCAGCTAGATTTTTTTTTTCCTGTTACTTTTAAAAATCTCAAAGAGCACTTCTGTTCTGCCTTTCTACTCTAGAAAAGCAATATCTTGGTATTGAAAAAGGAGAAAAGAAATAGCCAGGTAATTAAAGTACAGCTGCTTTGATACTGATCCCAAAGAAAATTATAGAGCAGATCATAAAGAACATGTCTATAAAGTACATCTAGATCAATGTGATATCTCTAATGTTGATCATCCCATGTTATTATTTCTTACAAAGAGTTCATCAAACTAACATTATCTTGTTTTTGATCAAATATTCTACACATGGATATTTCCAAATGGCTAGCATTAAATCAAGCTAACTACTCTGTAAACAATGGAGTATCTCTATTCACTCAGCAAAAACAAGGCCTGGTGATAACTACTGCTCAGATAATGAATTCCTTATAAAATTACAATTTAAACTAAAAAATAATAATCAGATCACCAAGATACGAATACAGCCATATTTGATGTGATTATACCACATAAGGTGAAGATTTTTTTAAAAAATAATTAGATGTAATCAATAGAGAACCTGAAGAATTCTAGACTAAAATTCATATTGTTATAAATCAGGGGTATCAAACTCAATTTCATTGAGGGCCGCATCAGCATTGCGGTTGCCCTCAGGGGGCCGGGTGGGTATGGCCAGGGTGGGTGTGGCCTACTGGGTGGGCATGGCTAGAGTGTGTATGGCCTACTGGGTGGGCGTGGCCAGCTCTACAACATTCACATCAAGGGTGCCTATGGGGGCCTGGGCAGGAGTGGGACAGATCTGAGGATCTCTGGAAGAAGGAGGGTCTTTGGGCCAGGGCCAAGGCAGTGGGGGCTGTTCCCTCACTGTTTCCAGGATGGCTTCGCGGGCCACATGAAACCACTTCGCGGCCCCCGGGCCTTGTGTTTGACATGTCTGTTATAGATGAAGCAAACAAAAACATCCTGAATTGTAAAATGGACTTTGTATAGATTCATTGAAAATAACTAAATGAAGGAGAGAGGAAAAAGCAACATAGTTGGGGAGTGGGGGGAAATTTTCGCTACTAAACGCTGCATTCCAGAATCCTATCTAACAAAATAAATTCAGTGTAGAAAAAAGGGAAGATTTTGCACTTGGGCAAGAATAACCAAATATACAGGTACAGACTAGGTGAAACTTGGCTGAACAGCAGTATCTGTCAGAGGGATCTTGGAGTCCTGGTAGACAATCACTTATATATGAGCCAGCAATGTGCTGCAGCTGTCAAAAAAAGCCAACACAATCCTAGGCTGTAATAACGGGGATAGAATCAAGATCACGAGAAGTGATACTGTGTTTCCCCAAAAATAAGACCTGGTCTTATATATTTTTTTGCCTCCAAAAGAGGCAGTAGGACTTATTTTGGGGAGTTGTCTTTTTTTCCTGATACCTGTCTTGTCTAGCAGGAGGCTGCGTGGCTTGCTGCACAGTGCTACCGCCATGAGGCGAGGCAGGTGCGGGAGGAGGTGTAGCTGCCCCAAGTGCCCCATAGGAGCCCAAACACTTTCCCCCTAAACGGAGATCTGACGGAGACTATAAGCTCCATCTGTTTGTGAATGGAGCGCTTGAAGACAGAGCTAATCATTCCATTTCAAAGGACCCCATTTGCAAGCAGGTGGAGCTTCCAATCTCTGTCAGATCTCTGCTTGGGGGAAAAGAGTTTGGGAACCTATGTGATGCTTGGGAATGAAGTGAATTGCTTCATTCCCAAGTGCCCCCTAGGTGCCCAAACACTTTCCCCCCGCCTCTGCCTCTGCATGCAAATGTACCTGCTCTGGGTCAAGGGGTTAGCAGGCTGTGGCTGCTGCCATACACTGTTGGTCCCCCATGCGCTGGCTGCTGCTTGTACAGGCCATGCCCACCCCAGCTTATTTTGGGGGTAGGGCTTATATTTGACTTACCCACCTAAAATCAGGCTAGGCCTTATTTTCAGGGTGAATGTTATTTTTTGGGGAAAATGGCACTATCACTTTATAATGCCTTGGTAAGAACACACTTGGAATACTGCATCCAATTTTGATCATCACAATATTAAAAAAGGTGTTGAGACTCTGGAAAGGGTACAGAAAAGAACAACAAAGATGATTGGGGGGCTGAAGGCTAAACCATATGAAGAATGTTTGCAGGAATTGGGTATAGCCAGTCTAGAGAAAACAAGGACTAGGGGTGACATGATAGCGGTGTTCCAATATTTGACAGGCTGCCACAAAGAATAGGGAGTCAACCTATTTTCTAAAGCACCAGAAAGCAAGACAAGAAGCAATGGATGGAAACTGAACAAAGAGAGAAGCTTCTGAGAACTAAGGAAAACTTTCTCACAATGAGAACAATTAACCGGTGGAATGGTTTGCCTTCAGAAGTTTTGAGTGCTCCAACACTGGAGGCCTTTAAGAAGAGACTAGACAACCACTTGTCTGGAATAGTATAGGGTCTCCTGCTTGAGGGGGTTGGACTAGAAGACCTCCAAAGTCCTTTCCAACTTTGTTATTCTGTTAAGCTGCAAGAATAGATGAAATACTAGCTGAACTGTTTACAAGATTATACAGTTAGATTGCTATATATCAGGGTCTCCAACCTCCAACACTGAACCGGTACTGGTTTGTGGCCTGTAGGAATTAGACCACAGAAGTGAGCTAAGCTGCATCTGCACATGCATGGAATCTAGGTAGTGTGTGAAACCATTACCCTTCTCTGTGGAAAAATGGTCTTTTCCGTAAACAAGTCCCTGCTGTGAAAAAGATTGGGGACTGCTGCTATATATAATGTGTAAGTATAGGAAACACAGCAGTGGCCAAGGAAAGGTGAACTAATATTCTTAGGTTTTAAAAAGGGAAGTGCTAAGAAATGCTCAAAGTACCAGACAGGTGCACTATTTCTCATATGCTCATAGGAAGGTGATGCTTACTATTTGCATCACCACCACCGCCACCCTGCGTAGCTCGGTCCAATGATAAGTAATCCTTTCTTAAGGATGCTGAATAAGAGATACAACAAAGGAATGTTTGTAGAAATAACCCTCACAAATACACATGGTCACACAGATATTCACAGATCCCCACCCCTCATACATCTACACTTGTGATATGCATAATTATAACTATCCACTTAGAATATGAAATCTTGGAATATTAATTGATTATAAATTGAATACAGTAAGAGCAAGTATTATGATGTGGCTGAAAAAATGCAGTTTTAGGTTCCATTTAACAGATGTACTGTATAGCTTCCCAGTCTTGGGAAATAATAGTTCCAATTTATTCTATGTTATGTACTGGGCTTTTGGAATATCACCATGTGCATTGCTGGAGAACTAACGGTTCTCCAGCAACTCAGACAGGACGTCTCCGGTCCTACAATTGGTCAACTTTGGGTGGCAAGCATGGCTTCAATCCGATTGGTTAATACCATAGGGCCTGGCTATATATTGAAGCAGGGTGACTCCAATCTCTCAGTACAGTTTCTGCTTAAATAAAGTATGAGTTTTTCTGTACTCATCTGCATGCTCTCGTTCCTGCTCATCAGAGCCCACCACATAATAGTGGCGACGAAGGTGGGATCCTGCTTCACCGCCTGAGGGCTGAAGTCACAAGGGGACGGCATTACTTGCTGAAGGGAAGAGGCATCTTCCCCCCCCCTCTCTAGCCGGCTAGTAAACTACACTAGCGGCCGCGTGCTCAGAGGATGCGTTCCCTGAGTCTAGAAGCAGGATTCAACAGCAGCGCACGAATTGAAGAAAGATGCCAAAGGTCGGCAAACTCAGAGAATTCGACATTAAACATCCAGAAGATTGGCCGTCTTACCTCTCACCTACGTCTTACCTACGAGCTAACCAGATAGCAGAGGAAGGCCTTAAAGCTGCAACGTTGTTGTGTGTGTGTGGGCCAGCGACTTTCAATCTAGCAGAAAACCTCTTCGTGCCAATGCCCATCGAAGCAGTATCTTTTGCTGACCTTAAGAAGAAGCTGACCGGGCATTTCCAGCCAAAAATGTCGGAGATGGCATGGCGGTTTAAATTCGACCAATGAGTGCAGCTTCCCAGTGAGACAGCATCCGAGTTTATCGCGGGCCTAAGGCAGGCCGCTCATCTCTCCAAATTTTGAAATTTAGAGGAGCGTCTGAGAGACTAACTCATCTGTGGACTGAGAGACAGAACCCTGCAGCAGAGATTGTTTGCCAGACCAAATCTCACATTCGCCGAAACACAAGACGAGGTCATGGCTGACGAAGCAGCTGGAGGTGCAGTACAAACAGTACAGCCCATCACATCTCCAAAGACAGAAGATTCCATCCACCACGAGGTCGCCATATGCGGTGGAGAATCATCAGAAGACAAAGAACCCGAAATAAACAAGCTCCAGAGACAGCCAAGCACGCAAAACTGCGGCAATCAGCAAAGAGAGAACAATTACAAGGCAGTTCTCTTACCTATATGTAAGAGGTGCGGAGGCAACCACTCCCACGCAAATTGCAGATTCCGTTCAGCCACGTGTAGAGCTTGTGGAAGGACCGGGCACATTGCGGTGGTGTGCACAGCTGGCCAGAGAGACAAGCCACCCAAGCACCAGTCAGAGGAACCGACTAGGAAAGGTATTGGGGCCCTGGGTCCAGTCAGTGTGGGGTTCTTCAAGAGCTGGAGAAGTGTTTGTTGCACTGGGGCTCGTTGACTCCTTAAGCCTAAACTTAAGCTCTCGGTGCAGCTACAAGGAATTCCATGCAAAATGGAATTGGACTCCGGCTCGGCGGTCTCAATTATTTCACAGGACACATTCAACCTTGTGTGCAGGCGCAGCAGACAGTGGGCCACATTAAGACCGTCAAACATTATTTTAACAGATTTTCAGAATGCTCGGGTTAAAGTTAAGGGTGAAGCCACCTTATTGGTGAAATTTAAAGGTTTTTTGGGGCACCTGGATGTCATAGTAGTAAAGGGCCCTAGAACAAATCTTATAGGACTTAATTGGTTTGAGGCTTTGGACATTCAAATAACAGGCATTAACTGGACACAGATAGCAGACCTCAAGGCTGTTTGTGAGGAATTTGCGGATGTTTTCAAGTCAAAACTAGGAATTTATACGGGGTCACCAATTTCCTTTAAATTAGATCCTAATGTTGTTCTGATAAGGGTCAACCCTCGGAGAGTTCCTTTCGCCTTAAAACACAAAATCGATACTGAAATTTATAAGTTAGTAGAACAGAGTGTTTTGCAGCCTGTTGATGGGGGGGAGTGGGAAACTCCTATTGTCACCCCACTAAAACCTAACGGGGAGGTTCGCATTTGCGCAGACTACAAATGCATGTTAAATAAAGCCTTAAATCAACATGCATACCTGGTCCCAATAATCAGCCATATTCTAGTTTCTTTACAAGGGAGAACCATTTTTGCTAAACTTGATTTAGCGCAGGCATATCAGCAGCTGCTGGAAGACGAGGCCACAGCCGCGGTTCAAACAATTGTGACTCATAGAGGGGCATTCAAAGTCAAACGCTTACAGTTTGGAGTTAGCGTTGCACTGGGTATTTTCCAAGGGATTATGGAATGCACACTTAAAGGAATTCAAGGTGTCTGTCCTTATTTTGATGATGTTCTCATTGCCAGGGAATCCCCAGAAGTATTGGCCAACAGGCTCAGGGCTGTGTTACAAAGTCTTCGCGATGCCAGCCTCAAGTTAAAGAA
Source organism: Vipera ursinii (assembly GCF_947247035.1). Classification (NCBI taxonomy): domain Eukaryota; kingdom Metazoa; phylum Chordata; class Lepidosauria; order Squamata; family Viperidae; genus Vipera; species Vipera ursinii. Next base: position 238,642,472 of record NC_139512.1, read on the forward strand.
AAACAAATGTAGTATTGGGATTTCTTCAACGGAATTCTTAGGTTTCTGTATCAATGCTAGTGGGATTCACTCCACTGAGTCAAAAGTTAAGGCCATCAAAATGGCTCCTAGGCCAAAATCAAAAGCAGAGCTGCAAGCATTTTTGGGCCTCCTTAATTTTTATCACACATTTCTACCTCATAAGGCTGCAATAGCTGAGCCTCTCCACAGGCTACTTGATAAAAAAGCTCCTTGGAAGTGGACTGAATTACTTGAAAAAAGTTTCCAGGATCTAAAGGCCCTTCTGTCAGAAAAGTCCACTGTAACTCATTACATTGAGTCTAAACCTGTATGTCTTGCATGTGATGCATCTCCCTACGGGGTGGGGGCAGTCTTAAGTCACATAGAGAAGAATGGGAAACAAGTTCCTATTGCATTCTGTTTCAGAACCTTATCTGCTGCTGAGCGTAATTATGCTCAAATTGATAAAGAAGCTTTAGCCATAGTGGCTGGAGTCAAAAAATTTCATGATTATTTATATGGCAGAGATTTCACTGTCTTCACTGACCACAAACCCCTTTGGGGCCTATTCACCACAGATAAGCAAACTCCCCACATACTATCTCCAAGAATGCTGTGATGGTCTATATTTTTGTCTGCATACAAATTTAAGTCAGTCCACAAACCTGGAAAGGAAATGGGCCATGCAGATGGCCTCAGCAGACTACCACTGCCACTAATGGATCCTGATCCAGCTCCTGCTGCTAAAATATTGTCCATTCAGGACTTGCCTGAGTTTCCCCTCCATGCTGGGGATATTACTGCTGAGACTGCTACAGATAAAATTCTAAGCAGGGTACTGTCATGGGTTCACATGGGCTGGTTGGAAAAAAAGTCCAGGCCCTGAGTTCCAAAGTTATTTTGTCAGAAGACATGAATTGTCTGCACATAAGGGCTGCATATTATGGGGAAACAGAGTCATTATCCTCACATCATTGAGGGACAGAGTCTTACATTCCTTACATGAAGGACATCCAGGCATTGTATAAATGAAAGCCTTAGCTAGAAGCTACCTGTGGTGGCCTGGCCTAGATAAGGCTGTGGAGGATCAAGTCCATGGTTGTTATACCTGTCAGTGGTCTAGGCCTGAAATGCCTCAGGCCGCAGTTCATAGGTGGGAAGAAACACATACCCCCTGGTCTAGGGTTCATATAGACTATGCTGGGCCTTTCCAAGGGCAGCTTTTTATGATAGTAGTGGATAGCCACTCAAAATGGCTGGAAGTAGTTCCAGTCCTGAATATGACTGCTGCTAGGACCATCCAGGTGCTGAGAAAACTCTTTGCAACACATGGGTTGCCTGATGTTTTGGTTTCTGATAATGGGGCTCAATTCACTGCTGCTGAGTTTCAGGCTTTTCTCAGGGCTAACCTCATCAGACATGCTACGTCTGCACCATTTCACCCTGCTACGAATGGACAAGCCGAACACATGGTGAGGACAACAAAGGAAGCGCTCAAGTGCATCATCACAGGTGACTGGCATCATAGACTGGCAGATTTCTTGCTCTGTCAACACATTACACCCTGCACCACTACAGGAAAAAGTCCTGCTGAGCTTCATTGGGGTAGGCGCTTAATTACTAAACTGGACAGGTTGCATCCAGATAGAGTGGCATCCAAAGCCTCTAAACCAAAACCCCCGAGGGGGCTGCAAACACGTGATTGGGTTTGGGCCAGGAACTATGGACCTGGAAACTTGTGGGTTCCTGGTCAGGTGATCAAAGAATCTGGACCCCTATCTTATAAAGTGGGGTTGGAGGGAGGGCAATTGGTCAGAAGACATATTGACCAACTTAGGAAAATATTCCCAGAATGGTCATTAAGTGAGGACTATGACACAAGTCCCTCCCGAGGTCCTCAAGCTGGCACCCGAGCCAGCTCACACCAGAACCACCAGGGTTTTCCTTCCTCAGTGGAACTTGATTCAGAAGAGGAATATGGCAGCTCAGAAGTGCAACATGGAACCCCTGACCAGGCGAACCAGGCGAATCTCAGTGACCACTGTGCCTACTCTGCTAAACAGTCAGACTCTGGGGTGGGCCCACCGGGAGAGGCCAGTCAAATCAATTTAACTCCCCTGGACACAAGAGCACAAGGGGACATGGGTCTACCAGCCCACAGGATAAGCTGGTAGACCACAAAGTGACTGGAACCTCAAGGCGTTCATCCAGACCACATAAACCCCAGCATATCTTACAGACTATGTTGTAAAATAAAGTGATGTGTAATATATGACACTGTACCACTACCTACAGAATTTGGGGGTAAAATGTAACTGCTGTCAAGCATGTTCACTTAGACGTTGTTTTATCTCTTTGTAGTTATTGCATTGACAAGCTATTCTTTAATCTCTTTGTAGTCCACTCTACAAGGCATGTCTGTACTCATCTGCGTGTCCTTGTTCCTGCTCATCAGAGTGTAGATATCCCAGTATCCCAAAAGACCTTTTTTAATTCCTATATTAATTTGCTTTCCTCTACCTGCAAAAGACCTTTTTTGAAAAAGTTCAACACTTCTGCCTTCCCCCCCCATTTGCAAAGTTACATTCCTGCACTCAGTTTAACACTTCTGCCTTTTCTCCAAATCTGCAATTGTAAGGTCACATTCCTGCATTCCATTTCTGCCTCTGGTGATAAACCTCTGCCTGCTCCATTTATCCTGTCTTTAGAGATAAACCTTTGTTTCCTGCTTCATATACAACAAAGACTTGTTTCATGCCCATGCCTCAAGATATGGTTCCTGTCTTCTGCAATTATTTCTGCCTCAAGTTATGTCTTCCTATGATAAACCTTGTCAACTTTGTTAACATTTGTATAGATAGCTATGCATTATTGTTTCCTGTAATGACCTTTGCCCTCTCCATTAGCAGTTCTCTGTTAGCATAAGCTATGTTTTACTGTTTCCTGTGACGACTTTTGCTCTTGTATACATTGAGTTATGTTTTCCCTTTGACCTTCCATATGTTGCTCCCTCATGTGTGTACCTGCCCCTCCCAAATGAAACAGCCTAATAAAGAGAGAGTTTCCAAAGCTGTTCTGGGGGCAAAAACATCTTCCCCGGGCACTTTGTGCTCTCACCTTGAGCAAACTTGTGTCGGTGCCTCAGTTTGTCCTTCCATATTCAAGGTGTTCACCCTTGCGAGGGTCCCTCTAAATTCTCACCCCTGTCACGGGGCTCTAAGAGTTGAGGCCAGAACCCAGATCAACCGCCCAGCGCAACCACCCAACGCAACAACTGGGGGCTCGTCCGTTGGATCGCGGCTTCAACTCCACAGCACGACTCCTGTCCAGGCGTGTGCTGCCTGCATTCCCTGTTCTCACGCACCTCGGAGAAGGCTTCAAATCGTGAGTAAATGGGCTCCCCAATTTTCAAAGTTTCGTCAGGTCATAGGGACGAACTTTTTAATATAATGCAGAAGGCTAATTTTGTTCAAAAACACAATGGCACCATGGTCCATCTTGTAGGAAGGAGACTTTTAACAAAACTTTTTCAATATATTAACAAAAATTGTCTGGCTTATCCAGAATCAGGCACTTTGTCTGTTATAACCTGGGAAAAGCTACGTAAATATCTTCACAATCATCCCAGGGCGCCTGCTGACATTCTGTCTGCATGGCAAGCAGTGATGGCAGCATTAAAACTCTTGCCATCTCCTTTAGATCTAACATCTTTTACCTCTAAACCTCTTGATCACTCTTCTGATCTTCTGCCTTCATCCGTGCCGCCCCCACCCTATGAAAAATCAGAGAAACTTCCTCCTATTGCTGTGCATGTTCCCCCCTCTGCTCTGCCTCCGGAGAATCTTCCTTCTACTCTTTGCCCTGCTGTGCCTGTCTCTCCCTCTGACAAAGAGGAAAAAGCCTCTGAGCTTGTTGCCATTTCTAAACCCCCCCCTCCCCCCTTCCCTCCTCCTCCTTCTCCAAATCTCTCTCCTCACTCAAGGAGCACCTTTTGTTCACTCTATGCTTACAGCTCATGCCTTCGGGACATTTCTTTTCCTCTTAATGATTCTCTTTTTCATTAAGCCTTTTCAGTTTCTCCCCCTCCCCCTCCTTATGAGGAAGATTTGTCATCTTCTTATCTTGTTAATTTTTTGCCGCCACCAGCAGCCGGAGGTTCACCAATCCACCCTTGCATCATGAATTCATCAACTATGTGCAAGGATTTTTAATGAGTATAGGTAAGCTACTCTATCACAATATCTTGTTTGGGAATCTGAATATAAATAAAAAAGAAATAGAGAAAAAATTCTTGCTGGATTACCTCAAGGGGTAGATAGAGCGAGATCAATTATTTGGCACGGGACAATTCATTACTAATGACCAACAGGCTCAAAGCCCAAGGGAGGCTTTTAATTTGATACAGGAAGGTTTTGCAAAGGTTTATCAAGGTCCCAATCAGGCTTATTCAGACTTTGTGGATAGACTGCAGGAAGAAATAACAAGGCAAATAGACAATGAATATGCCCGAAATGAACTCCTGTTAAAATTGGCTTATGTGGGGCTTGAAAGAGCCTCTTGGGGCGAGCTGTTCTCAGTAAAGTCCAGGGGCGCGCCTGTTGATTTCAACTGCCTGGACCTGCCTGAGATCTAGCTAGCTCTCTGGATTATTGTTTTGGCCTAAAACCCCGAATTGATATGTTTGTTTTGTTCTGTTCTAAATAAATGTTGTTTTATATGTGTGTTTTGTTCTGTTTTAAATAAATGTTGTTTTAATAGTATGTGTGTATATATGTCTGTCTGTGTTGTTCTGTGTTATTTCCAAGACTTGGAAGAGGATCAAAATCCTCTCTGATAACACCAAACAAAAAGGCCTTATTTAACAATGTATGGTTTGTCTGGAGAAAGTATGAAATGAAATTTTTGTATGTGAAATTGTTTATGCAAGCAGTCAGAATGGAAGTGAATGAGTTAATTTGCTGATATGTAAATGTGAGTGTGTGTGAAAGGAACAGTAAATTGCAGATTTTATTGTTGTAAAAGCCATGGATGATGTGTGAGAGAAAATGCATGTATAGGAGAGCAAACTATTTTTATTTTTTTATTTTTTGGTGGTGAGATTTTTGTAAAGTTTCTTTTACTCCCCCCCAACCCTGCTGTGTTACTTTAAGAGTGAGAAAGGGAGAGACAGCCAGAAGAGGGGGGGTGGCTGGTCCTTTTAACCATTTTTTTTCTCTCTGCTTGGAATTCCAGTCTGAGAAAGGGGGGGTGGATGTGAAACTTGATGCCCACTCTTGCAGTTTCAGCTTGCATTTTTTTTTTTACTCGACAGAGGAGAGATTCTTTGTTGGAGAAGTTTTTGGAATTCTTTGAGTTTTAGTTAAACATCACCCAAAAGAAGTTTTTTTGGAATTCTTTGAGTTTTAGTTAAACATCACCCAAAAGAAATTACTCTGATCTTTTTGTGGAGTTGTTTTTTGTTTTTGTTTTTTGTTTTGTTTTGTTTTTGCTGTTTTTGTGTCTGTGTGCAGGACACATTGATAGAAGGTGATATCTGGGAGAATTTCCCTCCCTTAATCAACACTAGCCTGTGGATTTTATACCTTACAACAGGCTCTGATATTGTTAATTATTTTAAACACACCTGGACTATTTACTGCTGCTATTGTTCAATATGCTAACCAATTGAAAATTTTAGAGTGAATTCATTTATCCCACACGGCCAAAGTTTCTGTTTTAACCAGAGAAGCACAATTGGCTCAATTGATTTTTAAAATCCTGGAGATAGACACTCTTTTTGTGCCTATGTCTTTGCAAATTTGGGAATCATTTTTTCAAACCTCAAGTGAATTGCAATTTTCCTTAGCTGATTGGCATGGCAAGGTTTCTTGCCACCCACCACCCCATTATCGTTTGCAATGCAAATTGTTCGCACTAACCAAACAAACAACACCCCAGCGGTCAGCTCAAAAAGCTGAACTGGCTGCTTCAATTTTGGCTTGTCAACTTTTTTCATTTCAACCTTTGAATCTTATTGTGGATAGCTTTTATGTTTATCACACACTTCAAGTGATTTATGGATCTTATTTATCCCCCTCCGTTCAACCAGATTTGTTACAACTTTTTTTAACCTTGCAAAATTTGCTTTTTGAACACCAACATCCTGTTTTTGTTGCTCACATTCTTAGTCATCAGCCTTTTCCAATTTTTTTTTGCAAGAGGGAAACAATGTTGCAGATCAGGCTGCCTCCGGACCTTCAGCCTGTTCTTTGCAACCCCTCACCCCCTGGGAAAGTCATTCATATTTTCATCAAAATTCCAAAGCTTTGCAGAAGCAGTTTATTTGCATGTTTCAATTGATACCTTTTCAGGATTCATCATGGCCACCCCCTAAGGGGAGAAGCCACCAAACATGTCATCAATCATTGTATTCGGACCTTTGCAGTGCTGGGATGTCCAAAAGAACTCAAAACAGATAATGGCCCTGCCTACAGCAGTCAAGCCATGGCAAAATTTTGTCATCATTGGCAAATCACACACAAATTTGGAATTCCATATTATAGCCAAGGCCAAGCCTTGGTGGAAAGGGCTAACCAAACTTTGAAACATGCTTTAGATCGCTATAAAAATCAGAACAGGGGAAAACGAAACCCCAACCTCCCAGCAATGCAAAATCTTTGCCTCTACACTCTAAACTTTTCTAACTTGACTGGCCATCCCTTAACCACAGCTGCAGAGCAGCATTTTTCTTCTTCTTCTTCTTCTTCAGATCTCCCTAAGCCACAGGTTTGGTATCGCCAACTTCTAGACCTAACTTGGAAAGGCCCTGCAGACCTTCTCACTTGGGGAAGAGGCTACGCAGCTGCTCAACTGCCAGACAAAGTGCTGTGGATCCCAGGTCACCACATTCGTTCGTATCATGCCTCCACAAACACAACTGCAGAACCCATTAAAGATGACAGCATGGTTTGTGACTTTTTTTCAGCTTTAACACCACTGACTGATGCCACTAAAACACAATTCCACCTGAAAGCTAACCCCAGATGTCAAAGTCTTGCCGCCTCTCACACCTTTGACATTGGTTCCAGTCAAAAATGACTCTTTTCACACTGTTTTTGCCCATCGCATGGACCCAGAAGGAACAACCTGTTGTTAACAACGAGTCTACCATCATCATCTATGTGAACTCTGTAGCTCATGTTCCTGTCCAAACTTGAAATGGTTTCAACTTTCAGAAATTACTTAGCTCCTGGTTTCCCAAATTACCTGGTTTATAAGCTATTGTAGCTTTTATTAGTATGATTGTATTAGGATGTATTATTTTACCTTGTGTTTTGCCTATTTTTATCAGAAGTATTACTAACAGTATTTCTTTGATTATGCTTGACTCCATGGCAGAATTAAACAAACGATTGAAAGACAGAGAAGGGGAACGCTCCCAACATTATACTTGGTATCAAGGAATGTTCAACTTTTCTCCCTGGCTGACCACCCTTTTCTCAGCTATAGCTGGTCCTTTAATTTTATTATTACTTGCATGTGCAATTGGCCCATGTGTTATGGGTAAACTTTTAGATTTTCTACAACGAAGGCTGAACAGCATTAGCGATGACATCCTGTTGATGAAACACACTGTTGACAGTGAATACAAACATCCTCTTTTAGAATTCACTTCTGACCCAGAGACTGATGCACCCTCACACCAACACTCTTTGAAAGGAATACTGGCGCAGGCACAGGAGTTGTCGGAGGATTTCTCTTTTTCCAGCGTAAGTATCCTAGAAGAGAAAGTTCTGGACATTGAGGGGCCTTCTCAGTAATTGGCTTTAAAAAACAGAAAAAGAGGAGTTGTAGATATCCCAGTATCCCAAAAGACCTTTTTTAATTCCTATATTAATTTGCTTTCCTCTACCTGCAAAAGACCTTTTTTGAAAAAGTTCAACACTTCTGCCTTCCCCCCCCATTTGCAAAGTTACATTCCTGCACTCAGTTTAACACTTCTGCCTTTTCTCCAAATCTGCAATTGTAAGGTCACATTCCTGCATTCCATTTCTGCCTCTGGTGATAAACCTCTGCCTGCTCCATTTATCCTGTCTTTAGAGATAAACCTTTGTTTCCTGCTTCATATACAACAAAGACTTGTTTCATGCCCATGCCTCAAGATATGGTTCCTGTCTTCTGCAATTATTTCTGCCTCAAGTTATGTCTTCCTATGATAAACCTTGTCAACTTTGTTAACATTTGTATAGATAGCTATGCATTATTGTTTCCTGTAATGACCTTTGCCCTCTCCATTAGCAGTTCTCTGTTAGCATAAGCTATGTTTTACTGTTTCCTGTGACGACTTTTGCTCTTGTATACATTGAGTTATGTTTTCCCTTTGACCTTCCATATGTTGCTCCCTCATGTGTGTACCTGCCCCTCCCAAATGAAACAGCCTAATAAAGAGAGAGTTTCCAAAGCTGTTCTGGGGGCAAAAACATCTTCCCCAGGCACTTTGTGCTCTCACCTTGAGCAAACTTGTGTCGGTGCCTCAGTTTGTCCTTCCATATTCAAGGTGTTCACCCTTGCGAGGGTCCCTCTAAATTCTCACCCCTGTCACGGGGCTCTAAGAGTTGAGGCCAGAACCCAGATCAACCGCCCAGCGCAACCACCCAACGCAACATCAGAGCCCATGACATAATATTCTACGCTGATGAGAGCCCTGCTTGAGCACTGGATCCTGTTATGGGCACCATACTTGGAGAAGAAATGAAATAAATTGGAACACTGCCATAGTAGGACAGAGGCCTTACACTACTGGGGCAGCCCATCTCTCAGTCACTGACATGAAATGTGTTATCTGTCATCTCAGTCAAATTGAAATTGTATTATGAAATGTGAATAACATAGAATTAGAAATCAGTAGAAGGATCAGTGCCCACATTATCCACCAATTATCTTACAAAACTTTTAAGGCTCTTACATGCAATGTCAAAACATGTAATAGTGAAGGTTTCACATAATATGCCTGAAGCACAATCAATGTATAATTTCTTTCTGTAGAATATACTTATGAACATTCTCACACTCATTGCTACTATACTATATAGTATACTATACTATACATGGAGGGAGGGAGGGAGGAAAGAAGGAAGGAAGGAAGCTTTTTCATTTACTTCTCAAGTAGAATGAAAATGAGGAGATTCCAAAGGGCTCTTTGTAGATGAATCTCAGCTTAGTAAGGGACTTCTAAATCAGTGTGATGATCCTAAGGATTACCATCCCATGTTATTATTTATTATGAACACCTCATCAAATAAACATTATCTTGTTTTTGATCGAGTAATCTGTGCATGGACATTTCCAAATGGACAGGTTTAATCAATCAGAGGTTTACATACTCTGCAAATTAAGATGGGCAGCTCTATTCACTCAGCAAAAAAAGGGCCTAGTGATAACTAACTGGTGACAAGAGGGAGATGTGTTACATGTTATGTACTGGAATGCAGTGAAGCAAGCCATGGATCCTTGCCCAAGTAGGTATTTCCTGCCAAGCCAAGGCTAGACCTCAGGGGCTAGCTTAACGGTCAGTCCCAACAGTTTTGGTGGGAACATTTGTATTTGGGGCGGGAGAATTCAGGCAGGTAATTGGAGGGACACCAGAGGGCTTATGTGTATAAGTACCAGCCATTACCTGTAGCTGAGCAGTTTGTTTCGGGAGACAATAAAGAGATCTTTTGACACTGTGTTACTCCTTGCCTATTGACTTAACCCACTACTTAAGATTACATATATTAGTAAAAGAGAAAGAGATTTTAGAATGCATATTTTTCAGTGTCAATATATTTTATGTGTTACTGTTCGAAAACCAGTAGGAAAATTTTGTAAAAACTTGCATGTGTGACTAACAGAAAGAATTAATTTATGAAAAATACCTCTGTATGAAATGATGGTGACATGCTGTGTATGGTGGTGAACAAAAGCAATTCTCTGCTGGATTGGACCCCTGATCCATCTGGTCCAGCACTCTGTTCTCATAGTGGCCAGCAAACTGCACAAAGAAGCCCAGAGGTTTCCTAGCAGATGGCTTTCAGGATCTGTCTCACAGCCTTCAAGGTTAATAGAATGTAATTAATTTATTTGCTTAAAGATGTTTTAACTTTTGTAAGGCAAGTACTAACTAGGTCCTACCTGACAACTTCTAACTGAAAGTATAAGCTGTTCCAAATTAAACAAAGACGACTCAAACTATTCTCCAAAGCACCTGAAGGCTGGATAAGGAACAGTGGATGGAAGCTAATCAAGGAGAGAAGCAACCTAGAACTAAGGAGAAATTTATGTTCCAATTAATTAACTTCTTGCCTCCAGAAGTTGTGAATGTTCCAACACTGGAATCTGTTTTTCTTTGAAGACATTTCACTTCCCATCCAAGAAGCTTCTTCAGCTCTGACTGGATGGTGGGGAGTGGAAGGATTTATATTGTTGCAGACCGCTGGTCATTTGCATTCTTTTAGAGCAGACATGTCAAACACAAGGCCCAGGGGCCAGATCCGGCCCGCGAAGTGGTTTCATGTGGCCCACGAAGCCATCCTAGAAACAGTGAGGGAACGGCCCCCACTGCCTTGGCCCTGGCCCAGAGACCCTCCTTCTGCCAGAGACCCTCAGATCTGCCCCACTCCTGCCCAGGCCCCCATAGGCACCCTTGATGCGAACAATGTAGAGCTGGCCACACCCACCCAGTAGGACATACACACTCTAGCCACACCCACCCAGTAGGCCACGCCCACCCTGGCCACACCCACTTGGCCCCCTGAGGGCAACCGCAATGCTAATGCGGCCCTCAATTAAATTGAGTTTGACACCCCTGTTTTAGAGAGTTGTTGGGGCCATTTGGAGGCTTACCTGTGTCCTCAGGGTCACCTTTAGGACAACCATGACCTGGATGACTGAGAATCTCCATAGAGATCCAACACTGGAAGTTTTTAAAAAGAGATCGGACAATCATTTGTCTGAATTGGTATAGAATTTCCTTCCTGAGCAGAGGGTTGGGCTAGAAGACCTCCAAGGTCCCTTCCAACTCTGTTATTCTGTTAAAACTATTGTTCAAATTATGGATTTCTTGTAAAATTACAATTTAAAGAAAATAAAATAATCAGATCATGAAATTATGAACACGGTCCTGTTTGCTGTGACTATATAGATCAGGGGTGTCAAACTCAATTTCATTGAGGGCCGCATCAGCATTGCGGTTGCCCTCAGGGGGCTGGGTGGGTGTGGCCTGGGTGGGTGTGGCCTACTTGGTGGGCGTGGCTAGAGTGCGTATGGCCTACTTGGTGGGCGTGGCCAGCTCTACATCGTTGGCATCAAGGGTGCCTATGGGGGCCTGGGCAGGAGTGGGACAGATCCGAGGGTCTCTGGCAGGAGGAGGGTCTCTGGGCCAGGGCCAAGGCAGTGGGGGCCATTCCCTCACTGTTTCCAGGATGGCTTCACGGGCCGCATGAAACCACTTCGCGGGCCGGATTCGGCCCCCGGGCCTTGTGTTTGACACGTCTGATATAGATAAAAGTAAAGAAAAATGGGGTGGGATGTGAGGTGGAAACAATTATAAGCTCTTTTTTTAAATCAAATGTAGAGTGGAAGGAACATCTATCAAATTTGCAGATGAAATAAAACTGAGTGAGATAGCTAATGTTCCTGTAAGAGAATAAAATGAAAATTGATTTTCATAGGTTAAACAAATGGGCTGAAAATAATAGTGAAATGTAATAGAGAAAGATAGGAAATTCTTTAGTTAGGAAATAGATATTAAATGCATATATATACTAGGTAGGATGCTACATGGCCTAGTAATAGAACCTAGAATATGGAATCTCGGAATATTAATTGATTACATGTTGAATATGAGTAAGCATTTTGATGTGACTGGAAAAATGCAGTTTCAGGTTGCATTTATATGTACAGCTTCCCAGTCTTGAGAAATGATAGTGCCAAATTATTCCATATGGAGATGAGAACCCTGCTTCAGCACTGGATCCAGTTATGGAGAAGAAATAAAATGGAGCAGTGTCATAGCAAGGCAGAGGCCTTACACAACTGGGGCAGCCCAGCTCTCTGGCTCATCATCTCAGGTCAAGTTAAACCCATATTATGAAATATGAATAACATCAAATTAGAAATTGGTAGCAGGATCAATGCCCACATTATCCACTAATTATATTATGAAACTTTTAAGGCTCATATATGCAATCTTACGACATGCAAGAGTGAATGTTCCGCGTAATATGACCACAGCACGATTTCTTTCTAATTTCTTTGTATCAAATATACTTTATGAATACTCTCATGCTCATTCCTACTATGGCAACAGGGAAGGAGGGAAAAGGAAGGAAAGAAGGAAGGAAGCTTCTTCGACTACTGTCCAGGTAGATAAAAGTCACTCAGGAGATTCCAAAGAGCTCTTTGTAAATGAATCTCTGCTTTTCAACACCAGTTGAAAACAGTTCCATCTTTTATACCAGGGGTGTCAAACTCAATTTCATTGAGGGCCGCATCAGCATTGTGGTTGCCCTCAAGGGGCAGGGTGGGTATGGCCAGGGTGGGCGTGGCCTACTGGGTGGGCGTGGCTAGAGTGCATATGGCCTACTGGGTGGGCATGGCCAGCTCTACATCGTTCGCATCAAGGGTGCCTATGGGGGCCTGGGCAGGAGTGGGACAGATCTGAGGGTCTCTGGGCCAGGGCCAAGGCAGTGGGGGCCGTTCCCTCATTGTTTCCAGGATGGCTTCGCGGGCCGCATGAAACCACTTCGCGGGCCGGATCCGGGCCCGGGCCTTGTGTTTGACATGTCTGTTTTATACTCTTAACCTAAATATATCATTCATTCTTTAATCTATTTCTTCCTGTTTTAAATCTCTACAAGAGTTTATACATTTTAGCAATTATATGTTCAACATCAGTACACAACTGAACAAATTTTGTCTTACTTTTCTCCATGCCATAAATCTTTTAATCCATTTTGAATCTTTCTAAGAATTGTAAATGGGAAAACCATTAACAACAATATTCTTCTGCCACTAATTGTTTACTTGATTTTATTTTATATTACCTTAATGGTTTTCCAATAATTCTCGATACATTAACCATTTGTTTTTTGCCTGATGTTTTGCTTCTATTGCAATACTACTTGTGCTGAGGTTTACACAGTGGCGTAGCATGGGGGGTGCAGGGGGGGCCGGCTGCACCGGGCGCAACATCTGGGGGGGGCGCTCACACTCGCAGCTCTCTGCCCCTGCCTGGCTCACTCACTCTCTCTCACTGCAGTGCTGGCTGTGCGAATCCTATCCGAGCCACCGGGTCGCCGCCCACTGTGTGTGTCAGGCGTGCGGTGCGGTGCGGAGAGAGAGCGAGGGACTATCTGGGGAAGGGACAGTGCAGCGGCAATACATGTGCTTAGGGGGTAAGGGTTTCTTTAACTAATCTAGTGGAAGAGACTCGAGTGCTAAAATCCACGGGTTAGGGGGCGCAAATTACTTGCCTTGCCCCGGGTGCTGACAACCCACGCTACGCCACTGGGTTTACAAATGTATTTTTGGGCCCAATCTATGTTTATTCCACATTCTCAATATGGCACAAAAAGATTTTTAAAATCCACATTAATTTTAACTTCATTGTACTCTAGATATCTATGCCATCCAAACCAAAGTGACCTTCTAACTCCAAAAGTCTCTTGTTTTTTGGCAAATCCATTCTTTTACCCAGACCAAATTACAGCTTCAAAATACAATCAGATTAACTGAATTCACCTCTTACCTTGGCAGGTGTTAACACTTTATATTTAATTCATTGTTCTTTACCTTGCCATTAAAAATAGACACATATTTTTGCCATTATTTGAATGAAGCATCAATTATCAAAATAGCTTGTCTGACACAATAACATCATTCTAGGCAAAACATTCATTTTTACTCCAGAAATTCACCCTAACAGCAACAATGTTAATTTCTCCCATCTTAGCATATCTTTATTGACTTTATCCCATGCCTTAACATAATTATTTTGAAATAACATACAATTCTTATTTGCCATAGTAATACCAAAGTATTTTAATTTTTTTCTCAGTCTTAATACCAGTTTTTTTTTCCATCAGTTCTAGCTGGTCTTCTAATTGTCATATTATTGTTAAGACCTTCATTTTCTGTTGTTAACCTTGAAACCTATGACCATACCAAAGTCTTTTAATTTTCTCATTAATGTTTTTACTACTTCTAGTGGATCTTCCAAAACTAACACCAAGTTATCCTTAGATACCCTTAACTTATAAGTTTCTTTTTATATCTTTATTCCCATGATTCTCTGATTTTTGTCTTATGTCTCTATTAAGTACCAAAAGAACTAAAACAAGAGTGGAGTTGGTAGACGTCCTTGTCTTGTCCCTTTTTCAATCTCAAAAGATTTTGGTAGCTCTTTGTTAACAATTATTTGTGCTTTCACTGAAGTATTAATGGATCTTACTCATTTAATAACATTATCTTGAAGGTTCATCTATTCCAAAATTCTTAACAAGAAAATCCCATTCAAATTGTCAAAGTGTCAGGACCCACCCCAATTCACATCTTTGGAAATAAGGAACTCTTGAAACCAGGCTTGTCCAAAAAGGGGATTTTACTAAGATGTAGTCGATTGTGGGAATACAAGACAGGATCTGGCATTGTGTTACATTTTGATACTATATAAAGGATTCCCGTTTCAACCCCCTCCCTTCAACCCCATTTGGTCAGACTCACATTAATTAAACTTAGGTGTCAGGCCCTTCTGTGGGAAAGGGTAATCTTCTCATGCTTTTTATTGCTATTGCTTTCATTCTTTCAGTTTCAAATGGAGATACAAACCAGATCCCTTCTTCCCTAACCCTCCCCCTTGTTGTCCCCAGTTCAAAAGGTTTTCCTTGGTCTTTGAAGATAGCCTACAGGCAGGCTCTTCTCCTTCCCCCTCGGAAGATGGCAGAATCCAGGGGGAGGTACAATATTTTAAACATACATTTATGAATGTGATATAAATGGATTCTGACACAAAGACCTTCTCTCTATAAGAATTTCAATGCAGCTCATTTTTCATTATATTGCTCCAAATACTCCAAAATATCCAGCATATTTCTAATATTATCTAATAATTGTCTTTTACATAAAAGTCTGTATTGATCTTCATGAATAAAGATCTGTAAAATTATTTTCAATCATTCAGTGAAAGTCATAGTCATTAATAAATTGTCATTATTCCATAAAGGTATTGATCAATAGTTTCTTGTTAAAGTCAAATCTTTAAGTATAATGCTATATTAGCATCTTTCTAGCTCAGAGGTTCCCAACCTTTTGGGCACCAGGGACTGGTTCTGTGCAGAGATGTTTTTCCATGGACTGGAGGGGGCGTGGTTTTGTGTGCTGCCTGCATCCCACGAATGGGGCTTTGCTTGTTTGTGCAGGCTGGTTCCTGGCACTCCACAGCCCAGTACCGGTCCACGGACCAAAGGTTGGGGATCCCTGTTCTAGCTATCAGGAATTTTTCCAGTTTTTAGAATAATATTCATTGTTTATAGTAAAGTTTGTAAAAGCTTTTTACCTCAATACATTAATAGTAAAAAGCCAGCAGCCCACCTGGACCAGGTGCCTTTCCTATTTTAGCCTTTTTGATAGCTTCACACAGTTCCCTTATTGTTATAGACATGTTCTAAATTTGTATCTGATTCTCTGTAATCTTTGGTAAATTCTGTTTATATAAATATTTATCCACTTTTTCTGCAGTAAGTTTTTGACCTTTGTATAAGATAATATAAATACCTATGAAGCACTTTTTTGCATATCTGATTTATCTTTTTGTTGTGTACTGGGTTCTTCGCAAGCAGGAGACGAGGCGAGAAGAGTTCAGGCAGGAACATACTTTATTGAATAACAGGAACTGAACTACCAAGGCTTCTACACAGCTATTTATACTGCTGGCCACTAGGTGGTGGCCAATAGGTTTGAAGGAGCCTATTGCCACCCTAGAGCCAACCAATGGTCGTCCTGGAGACTATTTGTCTGAGAGGCCAGCGACCGTTACACAGACTCCCTGATTAAGCAATCTCAAACAGCATTCAAAGACACGTGGTACATTTCAAGTGAAACAGGCCCAATACATTACACCCCTCCTCCCTGGAATGTTCAAACATTATAAAAAAATTAGTTGAAATAAAGTACAGCAGTGATACAATTATTTGCAATACACAATCACTTCAGAACAAAATCTTGCAAATAGGTTGGAGGTCTATGAGACCTTGCAGATCTCCTGGCGGATCCAGGCAACTCCCGATCTACCAGCTTGCCTGCTGGGCTGGGTAGACCAGGACTCATGAGTTCACGAGAGTCAGACTGACTCAAGTACCTTTGGCTGGCCATTCCAGGTCAGCCCAAACCAAGTCCAATGTAGAAGCAGAGTTAGCACAGCAGCTGTTTTGTTCAGGTTGACTTTCCCCATCAAAAGATCCATGTTGCACTCCCGGGCTTTGCCCATCTATGACCACCCCCCCATTATATTGACTGGTGGAGTCCTCAGAGTATGTGAATTGTCCTGCTTGGCTGCTGGTTTTTGGCTCTAGGAGCGGACCCCTCATGAGGTCCTCGCTTTGTGGCCATTCTGGGAACCACTTCCGCAGCTGATCAATATGGCAGTGAACGACTCACCCGCCATCCAGAGCCACCTGGTACGATAGGGGCCCCGAGACTTTGACAATTTTACCCGGCGCCCACAAGTTTCCATGCCCATAGTTCCAGGCCCACACCCCATCACCCACTTGCAACCCCCTCAGAGGCTTTGGGTGAGAGGTGTCTGCTGCCACCCAGTCTGGATGCAACCTGTCTAGTTTAGTGATGAGTCTTATTCCCCAGCAAAGCTCTGCTGGGCTCTTGCCTGTTGCTGTGCAAGGCATAGTGTGCTGGCAAAGCAAAAAATCAGCCAGCCTATAGTGCCAATCTCCAGTCACTATGCGCTTGAATGACTCCTTTGTAGTGCGCACCATCCCTTTGGCCTGCCCATTAGTCAAGGGGTGAAAGGGAGTCGATGTAGCATGCCTTATGAGGTTAGTCCTTAAGAAGGCTTGCAACTCTGCCGTTGTGAACTGGGCCTGTTATTGGATACTACGACATCCGGCAGCCCATGTGTTGAAAAAAGCTTTCTAAGCACCTGGATGGTCCTAGCAGTAGTCATATTTGCGATAGGAATAACTTCCAGCCATTTAGAGTGGCTGTCAACCACTATCAAAAATTGCTGTCCCTGAAAGGGCCCCGCAAAGTCGATATGAATCTTTGACCAAGGAGTATGAGTTTCCTCCCATCTGTGGACAGGAGCATGTGGCATTTCAGATCTGGACTGTTGACACGTGTAACACCCGTGTACCTGAGCCTCGATAGCCTTATCTAACCCAGGCCACCATAGGTAGCTTTGTGCCAATGCCTTCATCTGGACTATGCCCGGATGTCCCTCATGCAAAGATTGAAGTACCCTGTCTCTCAATGAACTGGGAACAATGACCCTGCTCCCTGATAAAATGCAACCCTTGTGAGCTGAAAGCTCATGTCTATGTGTGAAGTAGCTCTGGAACTCGGGTCCAGACTATTTTCAAGCCAACCTGTGTGAATCCAGGACAGCACCCTGCTTAAAACCTTGTCTGCAGCAGTTTCTGTAGCCACATCCCCAGCATGGAGGGGAAACTCAGGCAAATCCTGAATTGACAAAATGAGACCTGCTGGAGCCGGATCTGGCTCTATCTGTGGCAATGGCAACCAGTTAAGGCCATTTGCTGGGTTTGTGAACCAGCCTGAAGCTGTAGGCTGACAAGAAGATGGACCATCTTAACATCCTAGGGGACAGAATCTGGGGCATCTGCATATCTGTAGTACATAACTCTTTAAAGTGGGTGAGCACTGAATTGGAAGACAGTAGTGACTTTACTGCCTTAAAACTGTTTTCGTGAAGCTTGGTCCACTTCCATGGGGTGTTTTTGTCTAAGAGCCGGTGTAATGGCTCTGCCACTGCAGCCTTGTTAGGAAGGAACGCATGGTAAAAATTAAGGAGACCCAGGAATGCCTGAAGCTCTCCCTTTGACCTGGGGCTAGGTGCCAGTTGAATGGCCTTCAGCTTGGACTCTGCAGGGTGGATGCCTTCAGCATCAATATGGAAACCCAGGAACTCAGTAGAGGGAACCTCAATGCTACACTTATTCTTAAGTTTAAGGCTCACTTCACGGAACTGTTGAAGGATGGCCTTGAGCCTCCTTGCAAGCACCTCAGTGGACTCACTGGTGATGAGCACATCATTGAAATAGGGGCAAACCCCCAGAATGCCCTTGAGCGTACGCTCCATAACACTTTGAAAAATGCCAGGGGCTACACTAACCCCAAATTGGAGGCGCTTTACCTTAAAAGCCCCCCTGTGCGTTACAATGGTTTGTGCAGCTGCTGTGGCCTCGTCCACAGGTAGCTGCTGATAAGCCTGTGCCAAATCTAACTTCGCAAAAACCATACCCCCTTGCAGTGATGCCAAGATGTGGCTAACAACTGGCACCAGGTAGGCATGCTGATTAAGTGCCCTATTAATGGTGCACTTGTAACCCTATGCTAAGCTGCCCTGGGGCCCCAATACCTCTCCTGATCGGAATGTCCTTCTGTCGACCTCTACAGACTGAAGCAATGTGGCTGGTCTTCCCGCAGGCCCAACACATGGCGGTCCGGAATCTGCAGTCCATGCGTTGGTGGCGGCTGCCACTACCCGGGCATCGAGGAAAGGGAACTGCCTTATAAGTAGTCCTTTGTTCTTTGCCGTTGTACCATTGAAGCTTGTCCACTTCGTGGCTACAGTCAATGTCTTCTGGAAGCTCGGCGTCCTCGTGTTGGATGGCCTCCTTGTGCTGAGTGCTTCTGGCGGGCCACATGGCTTTCACAGCCCCGCTGGTGGCTTCATCCGCCATGATCTCTTTCAAGGCTTCCTGGAGCGAGAGAGTCTCTTTTGCAAAGAGTTTCTGCTGCAGCTGTCTGCTCCAAAATCCACAGATAAGTCAGTCTCAAAGCCTTTCTTCTAAGTTGGAAAATTGGCACAGATGTGAAGCTTGTCTCAATGCCGCGATGAATTCCATTGCTGTTTCTCCAGGCTGCTGGACTCTCTGTTCGAAGGTGTGCCTCCAAGCTATCACCGATAATTTGGGCTGTAAATGGTCGCCGAGCCGTTTCTTCAGGTCCGTGTACGTTACAGACTCCAGCTGCGCTGGTGCAACCAAGTTCTCTGTGATATCGAATGTTGCAGGCCTGCAGACACACAGGAGTGTTGCAGCCTTCAGGCTGTCTTTGGCGACTTGCTTGGCGCAGAGGTAGTTTTCGACCCTCAAGATGTACGACGCCCATCTCTCTGGGTGAGTGACATCAAACTCCTCAAGCTTTACGACTTTCACCATCTTGGGAAGTCTTCACAGCTTGGGCTTCTCGTCTTCCTTGGCTTGCTTCTTTGTGGGCCCTGGGACTGGTCCGCAGGGCTAGTAGTCACTAGCGTCGCATGCTAGGCCAACCGGGGGGGGGAATGCGTTCCCTGCCAGGCACTTGGCTGGCCTCACCCCCTAGTGACTTTCAGCTCTTCTGAAGAAGCAGGATCCCACCTTTGTTGCTAGTGTTGTGTACTGGGTTCTTCGCAAGCAGGAGACGAGGCGAGAGAGTTCAGGCAGGAACATGCTTTATTGAATAACAGGAACTGAACTAGTAACCAAGGCTTCTATGCAGCTATTTATACTGCTGGCCACTAGGCAGTGACCAATAGGTTTGAAGGAGCCTATTGCTACCCTAGAGCCAACCAATGGTCGTCCTGGAGACTGCTTGTCTGAGAGGCCAGCGACCGTTACACAGACTCCCTGATTAAGGCAATCTCAAACAGCATTCAAAGACACATGGTACAGTTCAAGTGAAACAGGCCCAATACATTACACTTTTATTACAGTATTTCCTTCTTGTAATTTTAATATCACTCTGTTTTCTTTTTATATGCCAATCATTTTTCTGGCTTATTTGCAAGTTCAAAATTTGATTGTTTTGCATAGATCATCTTTATTTCAATCTCTCTCATTCTTACCACAGACTGTCACCTCTATAAAAGCTTAATTTGTTGAGTAATAGTTGTCATTCCTGGTTTTTTTAATTCTTCTTCCTTTTTTTAATCTCATTCCATCTCATTCTTGTAATCTACTTTCAGATTAGCCTCAGACTTTTCTGGTATAACTTGTTTGTCTTCCAACAGGACTTTGTCCTTTTTTGAATATACAGTATATGGTAAGAGACAAACACAGGTAATAGTCCTGCTTCCTCTTTTTCTCATGACAACAGCCCTGTGAGGTGGGTTGGACTGAGAAGTTCATGGCACTAAGTAACTCTCCAGTTCTCATGCCTAAGGCAGACCTAGAACTCAGAGTCTCCTGGTTTCTAGGCTGGCACCTTCACCACAATGCCAAACTGGCTCTCTTTTGTGTTGGCATGGCAAAGAAAACAGAAAATCAATCCAATCCAACTGTTTTTACAGAGATAGCATGCAACTACTTTTATGTTGGCATCTTAACATCTTAAAAACAAGTACAGGAAATAGAAAACACAACTGTATAAAAATCTAAGGATTCGTAAGTCCATATATATTATCAAGGTGTAGGATTTATGTGATATATTATCTAGAATCCCTGTGAGGAATGGTAGATACAGGCTCGGGGGGCAAGGAATCTGGGGTTCACAAAAAAGAAATATGTAGGTGTGGAAAGAAAAGCTGAGGTGCATAGAGAGAGACTGCTCCCTTAGCATTGAAAACATGAGGAGACAGTAATTTTTCTTAACCTCAGTTATACCTGTCTCTGTGGTGTTAGAATGATCATGGTGTAAGGCTCATAGTTCTTAAAGCAGATGGTCCTTTCACTTCCCTCATGCCCGCTTCATTGTACTAGTTAATGAGGACTTGATTACTGCCTACCAACTATGCTGGGTTCAACAATGCTTTTGACCAGAAAAAGCAGACCACGTACCACTAGATCAAGCTAACAATCATACTTCACTACCACTCTGAACCAATGAGGGCCACATGCTGCTGACTGCTAGCTTGAATAATTTTTAGTTAATTACAGCAACAATTGTTCCCCAAAGGGAGAAGATCTTAACAGCAGAAGTTGAACAACTACTGTAGTATTTCAGTCATGACACAAACACTACCTTGTTTTCTGCTCCTTCAGGTCCTTGGGAAACTTATTACAAGGCTACAAAAAAGGGTGCCGAATAGGTAGCACGATGGCAATATCAACTTAAACTCTGCCACAGTTGATGTAAAGAAAGAGAGAAGTCACTGTCATTATTGCGTTCCTGTCTGTGATAGTCTTCTCCTCGCTAAGGCAGATAACGTTCAGTTTTTCTGTCCCAACAACAGAACGATAAATTGGATTATTTTGTGTTACCTCAGCATAGTATTACTGTAAAGATTCTTTTAGTGCCAGGAAAGGAGAAAGAATCTTTGTTCAATAATAAAGCACACATTTGTACATCTACCCAAACAACCTATAGGGTGTCTTAAGTTTGATTCTAGAACATTCTTCACACTGCAGATGGTGTAAAAAAGGTATTTTTATTTTTTATTTTTACAAAGGTGATGGGGAAAAATGCAGGGTCAACAATTCTGATTGACTTTATTTATTTATTAATTAAATTTATATGCCACCCATCTCATCAGAAACTATTCTGGGCAGTTTACAAACATTAACACCAGTGCACATTAAAATAATAAAAGAAAGAATAACAACAATACTAAATACTAATACTCTGGCTTCATGAATAAAAATGGTTTTCCCTGTGAGAGATCCTGCTAATACTTGTCAAAATGATTAGGAAACAGGCAAATTGATTAAGCAATATATGTCACTGCAAGATTATATTGACTTCATAGTCCAGTAATGTATCTACCAATAGGAAGAACAGGAACAATCTGAACATTATATCACTGCAATACAGCTGCAGCATAGACTATTTTACTTTGAACAAAAATAAATAAAAATGACAGAACAGATAAAAATAAACTGGAAAGGGAAATTGGAGTATCAGATCTTTCAAAAACTTGAGTTTTATTCAAATAGCAATATTAGTTATAATAATATAATTTAATATTATTAATATTAATATTAACAGTGTTGCAATAACTAAAGTGCTGGCCTAGAAACGAGGAAATTGTGAATTCTAGACCTGCCTTAGGCATGAAAGTCTGCTGAGTGACTTTGGGCCTGTCACTTTCTCTCAGGCCAACCCACCTCACAGGGCTGTTGTTGTGGGGAAAATAGGAGGAAGAAGTATTATGTATGTTTGTCACCTTGAGTTATTTATAAAATAATAAAGGTGAGATCAAACTCTACAAAATAATACATGAAATAAATTATTTGTTTAGGATGCATATTGTTGAAATGTGGGAAATGCAGGAGAGAAGAAAAAAAAACTTCATTCTGTACTTCTGTTCATTCATACATAAAATTTATTCCTGAAAAGATTGGGGATGGGAGCTTAAAACTTTACAAATGAACTTTTGTACTCCTAATTCTAAAAAAACCTTTATCATCTCCCAGATCAAAAGCAGTCAGCCCTTGAATAACAAGGTTTGAATAATATGCATAAGCAGGACTTCTCCCCCTTATGGGAAGCACTGATTGGCCATTTCTTCCTGATTATTAGATTAAAAAGTGTTTTGATCAAATCAAGCCAAGCTTTATGTTAAAATAAAAAACCCCAGCAGAACATGGAAGGAATAGTACACCTTGATTATTTAATGATAAGTTCCTTGAATGAAGAAAGTAACCACCGGAATGATTATCAATACTATCAGCCAACGTCTCTTTTCTTCCTGAGCTGTGGGAGCTGTTGTAACTCCAACTGTTAAATGACCAGTTGTAAATTGAGGACTATCTATACTAACAGGGACATATATTTCTTTGGAAGTATTATGGATTTGCATCTTACAAATTTCATTACATTAATCTGAATATCTTTTGAGTAATAAGTTAAAATTGTGTTATCATACTATCAAGCGTATATTAGGTGTGGTGAATTTTTGCAATATGTATATTGTATTGACTCTGAGGTAAGGATATGCCAAACGAGGAGTTTTATGTTGAAATTATAGTCTCAAGTATGATCAAATTTTAAGTATGTTACTTAGCTGGTCCATACTCCGCAGGTGTATGCTATTGTTACCACATCCACCTCAGTGGGTGTATCACCTAGTTGAAGGTGTGTATTTGTTCACAAGAATAATTTTGCATCATGACTTCTGCATTAATATTCAAACTAATCTTCTTCAGTGGCTTGGGGCAATATAGTGGAGAGTGGGGAGACTGGATGTTGATTATATACATTTACTGGGTTTTGATTTTGAAGTTACATAAGAATTGCAATATACTTTTATGTGATAGGCACAAATTTATGAGATCATCTGTCAGCCATGAGTTATACTTGAATGGCCTGAAGTTTTATTCTACAAGACATGGGGATTATTTATGTTTCTTATATATGTCTGTATGTGTATGTGTATGTACTGTACATATGTGTATGTGTATAAATAATGTATGTATGTATGTATGTATGTATGTATGTATGTATGTATGTATGTATACACAGGGCTTTTTTTGTCATAGAACGCCCAGAACGAAGTTCCGGCACCTTTTTTGGATGGAACCTTGTAGGGTAGGCAAGATGGGTTGTATGACATGTGTGAGTTCTGGCACCTTTTTTTTTTTTTACAAAAAACCCACTGCGTATACATATACATATATAAACACACATATATATACATATACAAATACATATACATATATATATATATATATATATATATATATATATATATTTACAAAAGTTGTTATTGAGGCCCATTTCAGTGCATTTTTGTATCCTAGGGAAATAAAAAGCTATACAAATATATCTAATTAAAACACTAGCTATATCATCACATCACTGTTAAAATGAATATCCTTTAAATGGAATTGAAATATTAAGTGGCAAATTAAAATGGTACATTAACAGATTTTAAGATTAATAAACAGAAAATGAAGATATTATCAAAAATGTGAAAATAGAAGATCAAACAGAACTGATTAATAAAGTGAGTTTTAAGATTAGGAAGGTAAAGTATCTGTCACTATGACAAATATGAACTGTATGTTAATTCAAAATAATTGTGTTAAGACACGGTATGAAATTAAGAAGAGTATATTAAGATTGGAAAAATTACAATTTGTCTTTGCTGGAGAAAATTTTTGTGATAAAAAAAATCAATATCTTGCCTACAATGGTGTTTTTGTTTCAGACAATATTTGTTTTGTCATCTAATGCACCATTTAAAAAGTGGCAGAAAGATATATCTAAATTTGAGTGGTAGAAGAAAAAACAGTCAGTTAAATATAAGTTGTCACAGATGCAATGGAAAGAGAAGGGTTGGGTTTACCTGATTTGAAATTATATTTTGCAGTTTGATTTGAATAAAAGAGTGGATGTTGCTGACAAATAAATCTTTTATATTTAGAAGGACATGACCTGAAATTTGTGGACCATGGATAGTATAGATATGATAAAGTCAAAGTTAATATGGATTTTAAAAATCATTATATTAGACAAGTGATATTGAGAATATTGGAATAGATACAAATCCAGGTTATGCCTCAAACCACCTTTATATATCTCCACATGAAGCATTTATGGACAAGAAATAACAGGCAAACACATTCAAGAGGAAATGTAAAATAAAACCAGGAGAAGAACTTATGGCTGAATAATACAGTTGTCAATGGTTCTCTTATTTACAATATTTTTTATAGTCCATTCAGTCGTATCTGATTCTTGGAGACTGCCTGGATAAGTCTCTGCAGTCTTCTTGGTGAGGTTTTTCAGAAGTGATTTGCCATTGCCTCCTTCCTAGGGTTGAAAGAGAGTGACTGGCCCAAGGTCACCCAAGGTTGGTGTGTGCCTAAGGCAGAAGCAGAACTGACCGACTCCTGTTTTTTAGCCTGATTTATTTATTTTATTTTTTATTTTTATTACATTTATATCTTGCCCTTCTCCGAAGACTCAGGGCGGCTTACAAGCTTAGCAGTAGCCTTCATTCCATGTATATGCCTGCTTGTTATGGCTTTCGCACACACCCCAAGCGGCATTATTACAAAGTCAGCTTAATTGC
This sequence comes from Vipera ursinii, assembly GCF_947247035.1. NCBI lineage: Eukaryota > Metazoa > Chordata > Lepidosauria > Squamata > Viperidae > Vipera > Vipera ursinii. The sequence continues at coordinate 238,667,682 of NC_139512.1, forward strand.
CCCCAACAATCTGGGTCCTCATTTTACCTACCTCGGAAGGATGGAAGGCTGAGTCAACCTTGAGCCTGGTGGGACGCGAACCTGCACTAATTGCAGGCAGCTGGTGTTACTTAAGGAGGCATCAGCCCACTGCTCCACCAAGGCTCTTGATGCCTTGAGCACTACACGAAATTGCCTTTCTTATAATTATTATAAAGAAATATACTAACAAAAGATTTCATGTTTCTGAACACTTTTAGATAGGTTTGAAATGGAATTGTGTATGTGTATTAATAAAGTTAGTAAATGTATTAATTTTTATTGACATTTGACATTTGAAACAGAAGAACAAGTGGAGTGTATGGTAAACTATGGTAAAAAGTTTGATTATAATATACTGACGGAACAGTGAGAAAATTTGTGGCTGAAAGGATTGAAATGTATATTGTGTTATTATCTTAAAGAGCAGGTTTTTTTTTTAAAAAATATGTACCATTGTTACATATCATCAGAGAAATTGTCTAGAAAGTATAACAGCATTTCAAATTTATGTTGTAAATGTGAACAAGAAGAAAGGACATTTTATCATGTTTGGCATATGTGTATAAAAGCTAGAAAATTCTGGATTCAAATACATTAATTCAGAAGATTTTAAAGATTAATATAGAATTTAAACCTAAAGTTTTTCTTTTGTGATTCATGGACAAACAGTTGGAATTTTATATTTATGCATGATAACCAAAGCAAGATTTAATGCACAAAAATGGAAATGTTCTATTTCTATTTTAACCCCCCCCTTTTAAAAGGATGTCATTATTAAAATGGTACTCCCCAAAATGCATTGAAAAATTGTGTTCTTTCTCTAAAATGCAAACTGAGATGGAGAATGTTTAGCTCCACTAAGAAAATATTTATCTCACAGTAGTGACAGCCCTATTTTCTGCATTTCACAATATCCTCCCATTTCCTAACAGTAGTAGGATACATTGTAGAGCCAGTAGAGTAGATTTAGCATTAAGGCAATGAATAGAGGAAGCTGGTGTAGGCTGTTTAAAGGTAAGAATGAAAAGCAGCTTTACAGTAAAACCTGGAGATAAGATTGGAAACCAAGCAAATGCCACAATATTGGAAGTTTATAATCCACAAGCTACTTGTCATCTCAGGGGCTGCCACAAAGAAGAAGGGAGCCAAGCTATTCTCCAAAGCGCCTGAAGGCAAGACAAGGAGCAACGGATGGAAAATAACTAAGGAGAGAAGCAATCTAGAACTAAGGAGAAACTTCCTGACAGTTAGAACAATTAATCAGTGGAACAACCTGCATTTAGAAGCTGTGAATGCTCCAACACTGGAAGTTTTTAAGAAGAGACTGGACAGCCATTTGTATGAAATGGTATAGGGTTTCCTGCTTGAGCAGGTGGTTGGATTAGAAGACCTCCAAGGTCCCTTCCAACTCTATTATTATTGTTGTTGTTGTTAGCTGCATTTCTTATTAAAGTTTCCAAATAAACTTCATCTTAATATACAGCACATGAGGACCCAGACTGTTGGGGACAGCAATGCTGACTCTGTAAACTGCTTAGAGAGGGCTACAAAGCACTGTGAAGTAGTATATTAGTCTAAGTGCTATTGCTATTACAATAATCTAATCTGGATATAATGGGCCAAGAATGAACAGAACGAAAGACCCAGCTGCAGCCAATGAGCTAGAAAGGAATTACTAATTAATCTAAATTTCCAGAAATACAGGGGGGTCTTGACTGGTGCTGATAACGAATCCCATGAAATGGTCTCATTATTCAGATTCACACTGTTCAAAATGATATTTCTATGGAAAATATGGTAATTGGTTCTGGCTCTATTTGAAATAGGCAAGAAAGCTTTTAAACATACATTGTATATTAATGAAATATTGCAATAAATTATAAAAAGAATACAACTTAAATTTATGGTTAACAAAGTCACTCAGTACTTATAGTAAGCAAAATAAAAACAAATTCTACCATAGATTCAAGCATTCCAACATCCTGTCTTATTTTAGCATTACTATATGACCGTGTTTGGGTCATTCAATTAGCAATAGCAAAAGCAACAGTAATAGCATTTAGACTTATATACGGCTTCACAGTGCTTTACCGCCCTCTCTAAGCAGTTTACAGAGTCAGCATATTGTCCCCAATAATCTGGGTCCTCATTTTACCAACTTCAGAAGGATGGAAAGCTGAATCAACATTGAGCCAGTGAGTATCAAACTGCAGAACTGCTGGCAGTTGGCAATCTGCAAAATTAGCCTGTAATACTTGCATTCTAACCACTGCACCACCGTGCCTCTTAAACCTTATTACATCAGGTTTTTCCTCTATTTGTAATAATGAGCCTGTTCTTTTAAAAACATCTATTGTTTTCTCTGGTTGAATCTTCCTTTTCTCCATTTTGCACATACAAAGGTTAAAGGTAAAGGTAAAGGTTCCCCCGCACATGCGTGCTAGTCATTTCCAACTCTAGGGGCCGGTGCTCATCTCTGTTTCAAAGCCGAAGAGCCAGCGTTTGTCCGAGGACGTTTCCGTGGTCATGTGGCTGGCATGACTAGACGCCAAAGGCGCATGGAAACCTCAGACGTAAGAGTATATGTGCTAGCCTCAATTACACACACGCACACGCACACACTAGCCTTGCATTAACTGAATTTTGAGTTGCATTAACTATGATCTGATAACAATTTACAGTTCATACCAAACAGAATCTCACATCACTCAAACTCATACCAATTGTTACCAGTCTACCAATTATTTGGATCTAACTGCATCCTCAGATCTGATTTTTAAAAAAGAAACCTTTAAATCAAATCCTGGATTTAGGGTGTTTTTTTCCCCTCGCAGTGATGTTAACATCTTGAGTCAGCAGGAAAGTATGCCAGCACAAATTGCACTTGTCTTGATGGTCAGTGACAAAATTAGTGATTAGTGTTGGCCTTACAGTTAAATGGGCAACCAGTGAAGGAAAGTGATTTGATTCCTCTGGCTTTGTTTTCCTTTCCCCCACAAAATATTCTGAACATGAAGTGGGTCAGGACAATTGTGGATATGTGCCTGGAATGGGATGCTCAGCCATTTTTCGAGTTGTGTTAAGTGTCAGGCATGGAGGTGTTCTGCAGGGCTATTTCTAAAAATAGGTGTAGTGCTTTTTAATTTTTTTTATTTTTTAAAATTCCATTTATATCCCGCCCTTCTCCGAAGACTCAGGGCGGCTTACAAGCTTAGCAGTAGAAGAAGACTGCTGGAATCTTGTTCCGAAATACTGTTTGCAAGTCAGAGGCCTATGCCTTCTCTGTCCTACTTTCCTTAACGTTTTTTTTAGTCCCAGTAGTATGTCTTACAAAAAGTTAACAGGATTAGGGCTGATATGAACTCCAGGGGAGGAGAGGGTGGGAGATGGTGTTCCATAATTTGGAAGCCATGAAAGAAAAGCCATGTCTTCCCGGGCCCTGCCAAATGATACGGACTAGCTTACATGACTCTCCTGTCAGTCCTGGTGGGATGGGTAGGTGTAACTGGGGATAGAAAGTCTCTCATATAACCCTGTCCCATGCCATGTAGGGCTTTATAGGTCATTAGCAGCACCTTGAATTGAATCTGGAAGCAAAATGACAACCTAACTGGAGCTTGCAGAGCAGAAGTGTAATGGGTGCCAGTCAAGGGGTACTCATTTACATTTCGTACCAGATGAAATATCCAAATACTACAATTTGTACCACATTATAGTAAACTATGTTCCTACTTTTGATTCTTAAATATATGCAGGTATATGAAATGACAAGTGTTAAAACAGGCAAGATGCAATTGTGGCACCCCTTTCCAAGTCCTGCCTCTTGATGATGATGTTGTCCACTGGGTTGTGTCCGACGCTTGGTGATTTTATGGCCCAGGTCTCTCCACATCTTCTGATCTTGCACTACTTCTTTGAGTTTTTCTACATTCTGGGTAGTGTCATCTTTGATGGTATCCAGCCACCCTATTCTTTGGCAGCCTGGTTTCCTTTTGCTTCCAGCTCTTCAAAATATAATTGCTTTCTCTAGTGAATTCCCTTCTATGAGATGGCCAAAGTAAGTGAGACGCAGTTTCATGATTTTGCCTTTTAGTGATGTGTCTGGTGTTATGCACTCCAGTACTTGCTTGTTGGTTGCCTTTGCTGTCCAAGGAACATGCAGGAGGCTTCTCCAGCACCACAGCTCAAATGAGTTGATTTTCTTCTGTCTTGCTTAACCCATCCAATATATGGACTTTATTGGTAGATTATAAACCTGTTGAAAACATTAAAAGGTAAAGCCCTCCTCCAATTATTAGTAAATAAATCAGATTAGATATAAGAACACATCCATGGAAAAGCTATCATCAAAATTAATGTAAACAATTCAAAATAAAAGATTAAATGCCTGGGAGAAGATGAATGATGATGTGGGCACTCTAGGGTTAGCATTTCACAAATGCAGCCCCATAGCAAAGAAGATGATCTTTCTTGTAGCCACAAAGATAATTTTATTTAATGACATGGAGTAAAGCCACCAGGAATGATAAACAATTATTGAGCTGGTATGTATACGGGAGAAGATGCTCCTTAAGACATTTTTCCCCAATATATTATTCAGGTCTTTAAAAAGTAACATAAGCCCTTTGAATTCAGTGAACGTATACATTAAATATGCATAACATTGTGCCTTAAATATCTGTAATAGTAAATATCCATAAATATTACGTTCATGGTCTAAAAAAATCCTGTCAAAACACATATTTATTTATATGGGTTTTCTTGTCCCCTCATGGCTTCTCTTCTCTTTAAAAAGTCAGAACTGTGATACTTATACACTGATGTGGATCATATATTACTTGCCTGTCTATTGAGAAGTAAATACTATTATGCAGATGTTTTGGACAATAACCTCCACTATCTGATTATTGGCCCCCACCGGCTATAAAGTAATCCAAAGCTTCAGTGGTATCAGGCTTTCCATCCAATTAAAATGAAGCTTAAACAATGTGACCAGGCTGTACTCTTATCAACACTGTCCTGTGATTGACTCACACTTTTAATTAATGGTAAGAAGAAAGGCTGCTTGAGTAAGCCACCTCTTCCAGTGTGCTTGCCTGAGCAGTGCACTACTTGCTTGCTAAATGGCAGGCCACAAACTAACAGCCTCCTCGCTCTGACCTTAATAAGCTAATCACTTACTGCTGTCATCTCTGGCATGGCTTCTGCCTTACTGCTAAGGGCTTAACCAAGGTGAACAATCTCTGCTACTAAGTAATCTTTCTTACAGATTTTTCATTTGTTTGACACCTCTGTTCTTGGGACAAGCATTCTGAAGGGTGGGGCAAAGAATCTGAAGATCCACCCAAGAAAGGAAACCCCTTTGTGAGCTGTGTGCCTTTCTTGCTGCTCTTTTTGCAGCTGATGGGGGGGAATCTTCCCCCATTAAGTACCCAGATTTAATTAATAAATCTTTATTGATTTTAAATATCCTGGCATCTTCTGTCGATCATTCATTTTCTGGTATCCAACCCAGGGTTGCTTTAGCCAGCAATAAATACTTACTGTCAGGGCTTTTTTTTCTCATAGAACGCTCAGAACAGAGTTCCGGCACCTTTTTTGGGATGAAACCTTGTAGGATAGGAAAGGCGGGTTGTATGACATGTGTGAGTTCCGGCACCTTTTTCTTTTACAAAAAAAAGCACTGCTTACTGTGTAAGAGACATTAAATGCTCTGAATAGATTGTGTAGTTTGCTTATTGTTTATATCCTGCCTTTTATTATTTTTATTTCAAGGCAGCAAACATACAGAATACAGGTAGCCCTTGACTTATAACCATTTGTTTAGTAAGGCCCTTAGTCATAACTAAGGAAATAGAGATGTTCTTTAATATTGTTCAGATGGTTTGGAAGGATGGAAAGGAATCACACTCCAGATTGGCTGGTGAGGTGAGTGCTAGACTTGCAACTACTTAGTCCATATTACAGTACTCACTTCACATTGTATCAAGGAGAGAAGCAAGCTAGAATTAAGGAGAAATTTCCTGACAGTTAGAACGATTAATCAGTGGAACAACTTGCCTCCAGAAGTTGTGAGTGCTCAAACAGTGGCAGTTTTTAAGAAGAGATTGGACAACCATTTATCTGAAATGGTATAGGTCAGGGGTAGTCAACCTCGGCTCTTTTATGACTCATGGACTTCAACTCCCAGAATTCCTGAGCCAGCCATGCTGGCTCAGGAATTCTGGGAGTTGAAGTCCATGAGTCATAAAAGAGCCGAGGTTGCCTACCCCTGGTATAGGTGTTGACAATAGGGTCTCCTGCCTGAGCAGTGGGTTGGACTAGAAGACCCCCACCCCAAGGTCCCTCCCAGCTTTATTATTGGCAAACAATAAAAACGATCAACACCTCGGCTAGGTTGCAGCTCCTGGATGCGACTTTTGCCAACTCGTACTGCAGAAACGAGTTTAGTTTTTCAAGGCTTTGAAAAACCTTTTGTTTCAAACTATACACAGCCTCCAGTCGTCCTGTGAGGCTATATAAATGCAAAATCTCGATGTAGATGGGGGTGCTTTTTGGAGAAGAAAGAGGCCAGCCTGCTAAAGGTCTGAATTCTCACAGACTTTCATCACGACCATCTTTTTACGTTCTCATAATTTATTTATTTATTTTATTTTAATCCCATTTATATCCCGCCCTTCTCCGAAGACTCAGGGCGGCTTACAATTTAAAGCACAAATCAATGTGCTTAAGCAATAGCACGTTCTCCGTTCTCTTTGTATGTTCCAATCTCTCGTGCTTATCGGTAGAGATGGGGAAATGGAGGGGTGGGGAGAAAAGCGCGGAAGCCTCCGTCTTCTTTTATCCGAGCAACGCTGCAGCGCGCGCACTTCTGAGCTGAGCGAGGAGAACCCGCAGGCGACCGCAGCCCGCGCTGAACTGAAATGCCGTCTCCGAGCGGGATTGGTTGAGCGTGCGCTCATCCCTCTCCTCGCGCCCGAGGCTTCGCTGGCGGCTGATTCGCCCGCCGAAACACGTCTTTCAAGCAACCGGAACCGGCCGTCGTTCCCTTTTCCCGGTTGGCTACGGTCGGAAGCGAGCCTCGCCGCGTGCCAATCAAACGGCGATCCAATCGGAAGCGGCGTAGCTTCCGCCCCGGAGTTAACCAATCGTCTGCAAGTTGTTTGTCGGTGACGAGATTCAAACGCCGGGAAACGGCACCCTCCCCTCCTTCCCCCCTCCTCGCAAATCCCTTCAGGTGACGAGGAGTGTTAATAACACGAAGGTGGTGAGTTGCTCAGTAAATGGCGGCGGTGGAGTCTGGCTCCGTTAGAGAATAGGCCTCCTCTGAAGGCGAGCGCGGTCCCTTCTGGGTTGCGGGCCTCTTCGACGGCCTTTCCCACCAGCTTCCCTCCAGCTGGGAGGGGGGGGAGCGTTTTCGCGCGTCTCTTGTCCGTTTTACCGCTTTTTCCGTCCCGTCTCGAGTTGCTGCCCTTCTCGGTATATTCATTTCGTTTCCCTTTCCTCGACTGCCGACCTCGCCCCCCCGGGCTTTTGGTTTTGACTGAAGGCCGAGCCTCCCTATACTCGCCGTTTGGGTTCCGCTGATCTCTGAGCAAGATCCTGATTTCCAAATCCCTCACCGTAAAAAAAAAAGGGAGGGGGGGTTGGTCAACCGACCAGTGGTGGGATTCAGCCGGTTCGCCCCGCTTCGGCAGAACCGGTGGCTAATTTGTTTTGTTGCCCAGGCCCAGAAGGGACTTCCAGAAGTGGCATCCGCACAGAGAACTTGGTTGTTCGCGTATATTTGAATCCCACCACTGCAACCGACCCTTTTAACAGGAGGCCAGGACATATTCAAAAGGATCAGGGAGCCAGAGTGAGGCATGGAGTACTGCGCTCAGAGGTCCAGTTTGGGGAGAAAAGTGCTCCTGAAAGAGTCCATGGATTTCTGTAGGTGGTGTGGGTTTGAATGTCCAGATGTTTTCTTCTTTCCCATAAAGTGGTTTTCTAGGTGTGCCATGGGTTCTCAACTTTAGGGGTGCTGCAACTCTCATCCCTTTACCTGTATCTAGACAAAACAATGGTAAAGGTAAAGGTTCCCCTGCACATGCGGTTTCCGACTCTACGGGCTGGTGCTCATCTCCGTTTCCAAGCCGAAGAGCCAGCGCTTGTCCGAGGACGTCTCCGTGGTCATGTGGCCGGCATGACTAGACACCAAAGGCACACAGAACGCTGTTACCTTCCCACCATAGTGGTCCCTATTTTTCTACTTACGTTTTTACGTGCTTTTGAACTGCTAGGTTGGCAGAAGCTGGGACGAGTAACAGGCGCTCACTCTTGTTACGCAGCACTCGGGATTTGACCCGTCAAACTGCTGACCTGATCGACAAGCTCAGCGTCCTAACCCACTGAGCCTCCGCGTCCCTTAACACAATGGTAGAGCCCTCTTATTTTCCAAAACAAGATCTTTCAACAGGAAGCAAACTGGAACCCAGCCAAATTCAAAGCTACTCCTTAAAGGGAAGGATTACTGCACAGCCCCTGAGGGCATTATTTTTACTTTCACTTTCAGTCTTGCTTCCCACAGCAGCAATGCAGAAAAACTCAACTCTGCTACCATTCCTCTGGGTAGAGTGGGAGCAAATACCCAACAGTGATCCAGCCTGGAGCTGACACATCACTGATGCCTGCTGCTGAATCCTTGGAAAGGAAGCAAGTGCTTCCAGTCCTGCTTGGAAAGCTACTTGTTGCCTTGTCCAAACCACTTGCTGGAGAAAGAAGGTATCAACCTAGGTATCAACCTAGGTTGCAGAATAGCATTCTGCAGTTCAGGATTGCATAAATATTCCACTCAGAACAGAGTCACTTTATATAATGAGATGGGCAACATATAAATTTAATAAATAATTACATCAGAAACATTTTTGTGTAATTAAAGCTATTTCTGAAGGAAAAGTAATTTTATTCATGACTATTATCTGCCTCAGTATTGGAATTTGGATAGGAGCAGTCAATCAAATTTCAAATTTATTATAGCCCTGAGCTTTTGTTGGCTAATGTTGTCAAAGTGTAGCTTGAGCCTCGCCTTTATAGCTATTTGCATGCTGTTGATTTAGCCATTGAGCGTGTTATAGGTCCCTCTACCCCCCACCTGCCTGTAATTGGTCGTGTCACTCCTGATTCAGTTATACTGGCTGACATCCGCTTCGTGCTCTCCGTTCTGCCTCTCCCCACCCGCCTTGCCAGTTGAGCCTGCTTGTTATGTAACACCTGACTGTCTGGTGTTGCCGTATAATCCCTCCCCCCGCTATCCTGGTTCACCCTGCTGTCAGCGTTCTGTATGATTGGTTTTATTGGTGATCTCTCAGTTGTGTTTGTTGCATTAATCCCGCTAATGTTCTGCCACCTCCTCGACCTTGTGGTCGGTCTGATCCATTCTTTCATATCCCTAATTGACTTCCAGCCTCACTGGTATCTCCGTTGGTGTGTGACCTGGATCTTCCATCTCCCCATTCTGAGTAATTATGCAGGTGAGGGGCGGTCGGCGATTTACCCATTCTGCCCCCCTGGGTATTTGTTCATGCTGGTTTAGCGCCTGGTAGGCCAATGGCAGATCGACATGTCGATTGATCGAATGTTGGTCAGACAGCCAGGCTTTCTTCAGCAAACAGCCACCCTTTGTTGGACCCTGGGCAATGACCTCAGCCCCTGCGAAGTTGAACATGTGATTGTGCTCAAACGTATGTGTCCAGACCTGGGACCATTGCTCATTCTGCCTGACTGCCATCTTGTGCTCATGGATCCTTGTTTGTAAGCGTTTTGCAGTTTCCCCGACATAGTTGCATTTGCAGTCATTCCAATTAATTCGGTAAACCACCGATGACATCTCTTCTTTAGCCAAGGATTCTTTGGGGTGCATCATCCTTGTCCACAGGGTCTGACTGGGTTTGTGTGCCACCTTGTTGTTATGGGCTGCGAGTATCCATGTAGCTGCTTCCGATACCCCATTGATGTATGGAAGTGTCCAGGTGGCAGTTGTCAATCTATTATTGATTGGTCATGGTTCTCGGTTTCGGCAGCAGCCTCGGATGAAATCTACTTAGTAACCATTCTATATACATACCTGGTAAAATTGTGTCCGTTCTTTCACTTGCTGCTGCTGTGCTGCAATGGGTGTTGACTCTATTCAATAATGTCTGGATGCAGCTGATTTTGTGTGTGGTAGGGTGGTTACTATTGTTGTGTAAAATGCGGTCGGTGTTTGTCGCCTTCCGATGGACGCTGGTGGAAAAAATACCATTGGGTTCCTGGTTAATTGATGCATTTAAAAATGCCAAATTGTTGTTAGTTTCTTCTTCTATCATCAACTGGATATCTGGGTAAATTGAATTGAGTATATCCATGAATCCAGCCTTGTCTTGGCATTTGATGATAACAAATGTATCATTGACATACCTTGCCCCAAATTTAGGCTTATAATCAGCCATCGCCTTATCTTCTAATTTTTGTAAAATTGCCTCTGCAATTGCCCCTGAGATCGCTGATCCCATGGGCGTGCCTTTTATTTGTTCGTATAGATACTGAGCCACGGAACCCCAACTTGCCCAATTCAGAAGACCTTATTCAGTTATTGAATTTCTGCCTCAGGACATACTTCACGTTTGAAGGCAACATATACGAACAAATAAAAGGCACACCCATATAATGTCTATAGAAGAAAATAAGTATATGGAGTGTAACATACCATACCTACCAGAATAAATCCAAATAAAATACTATTATAAAAACTTTCAATCCTTAATAGTGGTATGGTATATTGTGCAAATGGTAGAACAGAACTGTGCAACTTGAGATATTATGTTTGAGTCCTTGTCTGAGAGTAGTAACATTAAATAGAAATCTCACTCTCTACCTGGAAATTTCTTCAAGATAGGATATGTAAGGTTGTCTATAATTCTTATATAGAGAACAGTATAAGAGCATATGGCCCTAGAGAGTTTTTTCTGTTGAGCCGTCACTACATGGAAATAACCAAAGATACATAGGAGTACCTTTAAAATATTCAAGAAGGACTGCTAAGGGTATTGTATCCAACCTGGCTAAAGTGAAGGCCTTATGAAACTTTAAAATTGGAATGGATGATAAATATATGGCTTTCTAGCATTATAAAAGCCTAATGTGCATAGATTTTCCATTGAGAAGTCCAAGAACTGAATTTTATCTAAGGTTTTTTTAAGCCAAGATGATTTTGGCAAGAGCAGTTTCTTTTGCAGTATTAATAACAGACCTAAGCTGGGACCAATGCTAGCTGTTTTTGTGTTGTTTTGTTATCCTCTATACAACTTTTGTTCTCTCCTGTCAAAATCATGCCATCTTCCCATCACAAAGTACTCCCTACTACTTAGCTCTTTCATATCAACTACTCATCCAGTTATCTGGATTGAATCCATAGCTCGGTTCTCGAATGCAGAGGCCTCTCGAATGCAGAGGTCAGAAAGGCCTCTGACTGAAAAATGCAGGCTGGAGCTCCATTCTCAGCTGCAGAATGAAGCTGCTCCTTCGGCTGCAGAAGAACTGAGCAGGCGAGGCAAGTGTTGATCCATGGGAGGCCTGGCTGCAATGGTAAGCTCCACCCCTCCACCCCTGCCCTACCTTGATTTTTAGGCATGTGCCTTTCCCCAAACTAGGACTTATTTTGGGGGTAGGGCTTATATTAGCCCCCCCCCCCCCCGAAATCAAGCTAGGGCTTATTTTTGGTGTACAGTTGCAAGAAAAAGTATGTGAACCCTTTGGGATTACATGGAGTTTTGCATGAATTGGCCATAAAATGCGCTCTAAACGTCATGTAAGTCACAACAATAGAAAAACACAGTCTGCTTAAAATAATACTACACAAACATTAGCTGTTGTCATGTTTTAATTGAACATAAGATGGAAACATTCACAGTGCAGGGTGGAAAAAGTATGTGAACCTTTGGACTTAATAACTGGTTGACCCTCCTTTGGCAGCAATAACCTCAACCAAACATTTCCTGTAGTTGCAGATCAGACCTGCACAACGATCTGGAGTAATTTTGGACCACTCCTCTGCACAAAACTGTTTCAGTGTAGCAATATTCTTGGGATGTCTGGTGTGAATCGCTCTCTTAAGGTCATGCCACAGCATTTCAATCGGGTTGAGGTCAGGACTGGGCCACTCCAGAAGGCGTATTCTGTTCTGTTGAAGCCAATGTTTTGTTGAATTACTTGTATGCTTTGGGTCATTGTCCTGTTGCATCACCCATCCTCTGCGGAGCTTCAGTTGGCGGACAGATGGTCGTACGTTTTCCTGCAAAATGTCCTGATAAACTCTGGAGTTCATTTTCCCATCAATGACAACAATCCGTCCAGGCCCTGAGGCAGCAAAGCAGCCCCAAAACATGATGCTCCCTCCGCCATGTTTTACAGTGGGGATGAGGTTTTGATGTTGGTGTGCTGTGCCTTTTTTTCTCCACACATAGTGTTGTGTGTTTTTCCCAAACAACTCAATTTTGGTTTCATCTGTCCACAGTATATTTTGCCAGTTAGTGCTGTGGAACATCCAGGTGCTCTTTTGCAAACTTCAAACGTGCTGCAATATTTTTTTTGGACAGCAATGGCTTCCTCCGTGGTGTCCTCCTATGTACTCCATTCTTGTTTAATGTTTTCCTTATTGTAGATGTGTCAACAAAAATGTTAGCATGTGCCAGAGATTTCTGTAGGTCTTTAGCTGACACTCTAGGATTCTTCTTTACCTCATTAAGCATTATGCGCTGTGCTCTTGCAGTCATTTTTACAGGACGACCACGTCTAGGGAGAGTAGCAACAGTGCTAAACTTTCTCCATTTGTAGACAGTCTGTCTTACCGTGGACACATGAACATCAAGGCTTTTGGAGATACTTTTGTAACCCTTTCCAGCTTCATGCAAGTCAACAATTCTTGATCGTAGGTCTTCTGAGAGCTCTTTTCTGCGAGGCATGGTTCACATCAGACAGTGCTTCTTGAGACCAGTAAACCCAAAACAGGTGTGTGTTTTTAAAGGGCAGGACAGCTGTCAGCAACACATCCAATATCATCACACTGATTGGAGTCAAGGTTGGCTCACTCCTAGCTCCAATTAGCTCTTGGAGAAGTCATTAGGTTAGGGGTTCACATACTTTTTCCACCCTGCATTGTGAATGTTTACATGTTATGTTCAATTAAAACATGACAACAGCTAATGTTTGTGTAGTATTATTTTAAGCAGACTGTGTTTTTCTATTGTTGTGACTTACATGACGTTTAGAGCGCATTTTATGGCCAATTCATGCAAAACTCCACGTAATCCCAAAGGGTTCACATACTTTTTCTTGCAACTGTAGGTCTTACTTTTGAGGAAACACGGTAACAGGGTGGTGAAGCACTCTGATGGTTAAGGCAGGGGGGCTGGCAGAGGCTTCTTGGGCAAAGGTGGAGGCATAACTGGAGGAAGCTGAAGGCTGCAGGCTTCCCAGAGGCACAGCACACACACTGCAGCTCATGTTGGATGCAATTCTAGAAGCCCAGTGGGTTGGGTGAGTTGAAGCAAAGGTGATTGCGGCAGGGCAGAATAAATGTGAATAAATAGAACTGTCCTGGTTGATCAACTGCTACTGGAAGTACTGTTGTTAAGCAGTGCTGTCACATATTTCACATAATCACCACATTGCTAGTGATGAAAATTCTGGTCCCACTTGTGATTTTATTTCCTATACAGCAAGATGCTCAAGCTGAAGGAAACTATTCCAGGTCTTAAAGTAACAAGGGTTCTGGAGAACATGTTAAAAAACACACACGATACTTCAAGGTCATTGTTGGCGGCACCTAGTAAATCCGTTTCTATTAAGATTGGCTTGCCTCAGAGATCGGTTCTAGTTCCACTATAGTGATTTACCAGAAACCAACTCTGAAAAATTTTGCTATGCCGATGATATGCAATAGTTATCCAACCAATGATTTTGAGGAAGTGGAATACAATCTTACTGAGGATCTGAGGACACTAAGCCAAAGTGGAGGCTATGCCCTAACCCATATAAACTGAAGTATGCCCCTTCCATCTAAGCAATTGTACAACAAAGAAAGAGTTAAACATATATTTTTGCAGAAAGAGGATAAAACAACTGCCACCCAAAATATCTTGGAATAATCACTGACTGATCCCTTGCATTTGAAGTAATTGGACAAAAATTGAAAAACAAGAACAACTTGATTAGGAAACATTGCATATAGTGACACAATTATTATTAGTCCTTGAATACTGCTCACCTATTTTATAGGGAAGAAGTCACGCCAACAAGATTGATGTTCATGTTAATGACACAATGAGAATAATATCTGGAGTCCTTAAATACACATGTATATTTGCTGATGTTTCATTTAAACTTACTCTATATTGGTATATTAATGATTGCATGACCTCTGTAGATGCCATATGCTAAATCGGGGATCTTCAAACTTGGCCCTTTTATGAGTTGTGGACTTCAACTCCCAGAATTCCTCACCCAGGTACACTGGCTGAGGAATTCTGGGAGTTGAAGTCCACAAGTCGTAAAAGAGCCAAGTTTGAAGACCCCTGTGCTAAATAAATAAAAAATACAGAATAGAATAGAACAGAATAACTTTATTGTCACTTTGAATGTACACTAATTGGCATACATGAAATTTCATTGCATACAGCTCTCAAAGGGTCACTGCTTCTGATGTACACTATATATGACAAATATAAATAAATAAATACAGAATTATGCATATACCCACATATATGTTTGGGTTATGTATACATATGCAGGGCGAGAAAAACGAATCTTGCAAGTTTACCAGACGGGTGGCATTGGGAACAAAGCTATTACAGAATGCTAGAAATACTTCGTAAGCTTCTCCCAGAGGGGAGCAATAGAAACAGTCCATAAAGTGAGTGTGTGGGATCTCTAACAATGCTTTGAGCTCTAAGCACATAGCGCTTAAATAAGCTGCATCCTTCCTATAATCTTCTCAGGTGTCCTTACCACTCTCTGCATGAAGCTTTTATCTGAGGCACTGCTGCCACCAAACTAGACAATGATGTAGTTTGTTAAAATGCTTTCAGTTGTGCCTCTGTAAAAAGTGGCCAGGACAGAAGGAGAAAGATGTGCTCTCCCCATCCGACGCATGAAATGCAGACGCTGGTTTGCACGTTTCACTAAGGATGACGTGTGGAGAGACCAATTCAGATTTTTAGTTATCTGCACCCCTAGATACTTAATACTCTTGACCACCTCTATGTCTGCATCCTTGATACTGAGTGGAGTATGGGTATGCCGGCTCTTTCTAAAATCTACAGTGATCTCCTTTGTTTTATCAACCGCAAGTCCTGTCTGCTCACCCTGAAGCAGTTGTTTCCATTTCTTTCCTCCTAATGTTAAATACTATACTTGGCTTCTCTTGCTTCTCTGTAATCCTTTAACATTAATTTCTGTGTTGCCACACATTTACTTTCTCACTGTAACAGATCTTTTTCTTGATTTGCCCTGCACAACTAGTTGGGAATTGATTACGTGCATGGGGACAGGTCTGTCCCCTGGTAGAAACCATATGTATCTGCCTTGGTTAAACAGGCTGCCCAATATGTGAGGGATGATTGTTGCTGTACTTTTACCAATTCATATTTCAAATGAGCAATCAGAATTCCACCCAGTGTTTCAGTTTGGCCAGAATATATACTGTGTTTCCCCCAAAATAAGATCGGTCTTATATTGATTTTTGCTCCAAAAGACGCATTGGGCTTATTTTCTGGTTAGGGCTTATATTTGGGGAAATGTGGTACTAAATGCATCTTTCCAACTTAACCGGGGCTTATTTTTGGAGCTTATATTACGAGCGTCCTGAAAAATCATGCTAGGGCTTATTTGCCGGTTGGGTCTTATTTTTGGGGAAACACGGTATGTATGGACCCTTAACATTGGAAAGCTATGTTAAATCTTTTTCTGAAGATACTAAGGCATGGAATATATTACTTTTATAGCTATCCTAACCTATGTAGAAGGAGATGAAACGCCTTTTTGTAAAATGGATTTGGGAACACAGGTCCTTGGCCCTGCCCTCTCCTACAGTTGCATCGAAGCTCAGTGAGACCAAGGCAGTGGAGAGGATGGTCAGACTTTTGTCATATTATTTGGGAGTTTGTTCTGTGGTATTTCCTGCCACTTGTTTTTTGAACCACTCTGGCTGTTTTAAGGAACAGGAGGAAAGGTTACCATGTAGGTCCAGTAGGCTGTCCTGGCTCCTTTTGGAGGCAGAAATAACCAGCAGTCTTGAAGCAGACGGTGACGAACCCTTCTGAAAAGGCTGTCCCTAGATCCAGAAGATTTGGATAACTATCATCCGATCTCCAACATCCTCTTCGCAGCACCCTAGTAGAAGTGGATTATCTTGCCCTTTCTTGGTCAGACTTTGATATGGGATAGAAATAGTGTTGAATGGGGTGTGGGTGTGTGATTGAAGCTTCCTGGTCCTGTTAGACTTCTTGGTGGTCTTTGATACCAGTAATTATTCGATCTTGCAGAACCCACACATCAGAGTCGAGGATTGAGGGCAGTGTTTTGCAGTGGTTCTATTCCTCTTCAGGGGGCAATGTTAGTCTAAAGTGATAGGAGACAAGAGGTTTGGTGATAACCTTGGCTTCTAATATGTGCAGTGCTGCAAGGGTTGGTCTTTTCTGCTCTTTAATATCTATGTGAAACTCCTGGGAGTGGTCAGTGATGATATCATACTCCTGGTGTGCCTAGTGGAGGAGGACTTAGTTGTAATAAAATTGTTATCACCACTTAATTGCACTATTACAGCACATTTTGCAGGTAGTCCTCCAGTTATGACAATTGAGCCCAGAATTTTCATTGCTAAGTGAGACAGTTATTGAGTGAGCTTTGCCCCATTTTATAACTTTTCTTGCCACATTTGTTAAGTGAATCACTGAGGTTGTTAAATTAGTAACATGATTGGTAAGCGAATCTATCTTCCTCTTTGACTTTGCTTATCAGAGGGTCGCAAAAGATAATCAGATGACCCCAGGACACTGCAACCATCATAAATATGAAGCAGTTGCCAAGCATCCAAATTTTAGTCATGTGACCAGGGGGATGCTGCAACAGTTGTAAGTGTGAAAGATGGTCATAAATCACTTTTTTCAGTGCCATTGTAACTTTGAACAGTGTCTAAACGAATGGTTGTAAGTTTGGGACTACCTGTATATTGCGTTGCTCTTAAAGACAATTTCAAAACTACAATTAGTTCATAATACAGTGACTTGTGTACTCTGATTCTCAGCAATGGGAACAGCTATATTTGAAGAAATTAAAACAGAGAAATATATTATGAAGACAGGCTATGGAGAACAGTTAGATGAAAATCTATATTCTATAGAATATTGTTTGCATGAAGAAAAAAATTAAATTGGAACTTTTTGCAATTCTCCTTTCTAGTGGATTAGGTGTGTATCAGAAAGCATTCTAAATGTGTCTACCTCCCTAGAAGCTAGGTAGACACATTGTGTACAGTGTGTACAGTGTGTCATCAAGAAGTGGGCCAATTGCGATTCAAAAAGCATTTGCTTCTTTCCAAACTCTTACAAGTCCATATTTGTTCAAGATCCTAGGATCAGTTAAGGCAAGGGAGTGTTTGTGAAAAAAAAATCAGTTTAATCAGAGGAACAAACTGAGCAAAACCTTTTATTGCCAGTGGGAAAAGTTGCTTAACACTTCCTCTCACTTCCACTTGAGTGAGATTTGGGGCATTAGGTCTGGTGTTGGTATAAAACTGTGTTTCTTAATTCTTGTGTGAGTGTGGGAATGTCTTGTTGAGAGCCAGATTCTAAAGTAGTAATCTTGCTTAATTTTAAAGGATTATTTAAGATAGATTGAAAGATTTTGTGTCTTCATGTGCATATGCAATTATGTTAGAAAATGAATACTGTTGACATTCGCTTTCCAAATTGTTATTTCAACTTACAGTGGTGGAGTTCTTTATAGGATTATGTTATGCTTGTTGTCATTGCCCAGTACGAGCAACTGAGAGGAGTGTTTTCTTAGCCAATATGTTAAGCTTCAAGTCGCTTTAAAGTTATGTTAAACAAAAGAATTTATTGGCTAAATTACAGAGTTATAGATAATGATCAAGTATTGTTGATACTTGAAGGATAAAATCTAAAAATATATCCTATCTTTTCCTTTAACTATGGATTTCCCTAGCTGTAACCCACCAAGTTAATGATCAACAGAGCTTGATAAACTGAATCTGTAAAACCAGATGTTATTGTCAAGCACCTACCCCAATGCATATTGTGGGTTGCATTTCACTTTTGCAGATTGGAAGGTAACTAGGTCTGATTTCTTGTAATACTTTTATGGATGTCTTTGAAAGTATCATCGCTGCAGTCTCAGTTCTTACAGTCAGGTTACAATGATACAGGTAGTCCTCGAGTTACGAGTGCAATGGAGCGTGCTCATTCCACTCGTAACTCAAAAACCTATAGAGTGAATCTTGTACCTTGAACAACATCACTCTCTTGCTTGTTAAAATGCATGTGGCTTGTTAAGAGAACATCAGGTATCTCAGGGTGGGGAAGGCCATGGAAGGCCTAGTGATGGAACAGGCTCCCAAGGCCTCCCCAACCTTGTAAGATACCTCATGCTTCCCCCTCCCTTCCTGCTGCACTGGACTCACCTGTAAAGGATCTGTCTCCTCTCTGCCGCGGTTCCCGCTGCCATTCAGATCTGAGGCTGGGGGAATGATTCCACGCCTCCCCCATGGCCCAATCCAGGCTCCGGAGGCCTTTTCCAGGCCACTGCCACCCAGATCTGAGGCCGGGGGATGCTTCCATGGCCCACTGGATCAGGGAGTCGGAGGCATTTCCCAGGCCGCTGCCGCCTGGATCTGAGGCTGGGGGATGCTTTCATGTCCTCTGTGGCCTGATCCGAGTGCCGGAAGCCTTTTCCAGGCCGCTGCCACTGGGAACGGGCCGCCGGAGGGCTATGTAAATGTCCCCTGGCCACAGATCCGGGTGGAAGCGGCCTGGAAAAGGCCTCCAACGCCCAGATTGGGCGTCCGGTGGGCCGTGGAAGCATCCCCTGGCCTCAGATCTGGGTGGCAGAGGCCTGGAAAATGCCTCCGACACCCCGATCCAGCTTCTGGAGGCATGTGGAAAGGTCCCCCGGCTTTGGTTCTGTTCTCTGTTGGAGAGAACAGAGGCCTAAAATACCATGAGATCATGCGAGATCGGTAGCGTGAGATCTTGTCCCATTGATCTCGCATGATCTTGCGTTAATTTAGGCCTCTATTCTCTGTGAAGGCCTGGAGCAGCAAAGAAAGGAAGGATTTTGATCTTCGCAGCGTGATTATTGAAGGCCTGGTGCCTAGGGAGACCTGGCGGGGGTGGGGAGGGAGGGAATAACCAGGTTGAATGTTGCAGTGCCACTGCGGTCGCTCATAAGGGCGACTGACTGCCGTGGTGCAGCAACATTCGTAATTTTGGAACTTGCTCGTAAGCACTAGGAGGCGCTCACCATGTAACTTTGAACGAGCGTTAAGTGAACACTCGTAACTCAGGGATTAAAGTACCTAAACTAATGATTTCCTTTCCACAATATAGAAAAAGAACTGCATTATAACAAAATCCATATGACTGTATGGATTTCTTATAATAATAATTCAGTGTTACTTCTCTAATAATAGGAGTCAAGGAAACTAGGTCCACTAAAGAGAGAAGATGGCAAGGAAATAAAAGGCCTCAGGGAGAAAGCAGAGCTGCTTAACTCATACTTTACATCAGTCTTCACACAAAAAGAAACCATAGCCCAACATACCAAAAAAAAACCTGCTACAAAAGACAAAACTAGAAACAAAAATTAAAATAAGCAAGAAAATGGTAAGAGAACACCTATCCGACCTTGACGAATATAAATCACTGGGATCTGACAGACTACATCCCAGAGTTCCGAAGGAGCTGGCAGATGTTATCTCAGAATCATTGCACCACTTCTGGTTTATCGGCAGGAAGGACAAGGGAGACGCGTCTTCGTTAACAGGTTTATTTTAGTCAGCCCGGACAACGGAACAGTGAACAAACATGCTTTATATAGGCAGCTGTCAAACGGGACAGCAAATCAGCAGGGCGCATTTTCCCTCCAAGAACAGGGGCCAATCAGTCAGCTGTTAGGGCAGAATTTCCCCAGCGACAACGCTTAGCGGGTAACTAGGCAGGGGATCCTGTCAGCTGGATTTGGCGGGCGGCCGGCGTTTTGACAGCTCGTCGCCACGACTGCGCATGCGCCAACTTTGACAGCTCGCGGCGGCCGCCGGGGGCTTGCCGCGAGTTTGACAGTTGGGTAGTGAATGCGCATGCGTCTGTATTTGACAGCTCGCGGCTGTCGCTGTGGGATAGCCGCGGTTTTGACAGCTCGCGGCTTAATGCGCATGCGCGGCGTTTGACAGCTGTCAAACGGCCGCGTGTACTTGCGGGAGCGTCTGCGCATGTGTCATCTTTGACAGCTGTCAGTGCGGCCGCGTAAATGCGGCCTATGACAGCTGTCATTATGGTTCGCAGTATTATGCACCCCTTTCCCCCCCCCTTGAACTGAACAAAGTAATTTGAATTTAACTTTTAACAGTGTTGGAACTTGTTGGCACACTCCCGGCCCATTCGAAGTCCAGTAAGTATGCTGGCGGCCTTTTCTGTCGCGTGGATCTGCGAGGTGAAGGTTTTTCTATTGTTGCAGGGGCTTCCTCGGGAGGAAGATCGGCTGGAGCGGGGACATTCTCTGGGTGAACGGTGCTGGGGGGTGCAGGTTCTTCCGCCGCTGTTTCTGGCGTGGAGGTGTTGGGGGGTGACCTGGGTCGGAGTTGATCTGCGTGTCTCCGTAGTGTGAGTCCCGGGCCAGCATTGATGGTGTATGACAGGGGGCCGGTTTGATCGAGAACCACCCCCTGGGTCCATTTATCCCTTCCCCCATAATTTCGGGCCCAGACATTTTGTCCCTTAGAGAATGTTTTGTGTGGCAATTTGTTAGTTTTTTCGGCCGCTGGCCTGTCTGGGTGCAGTCTGTCAAGTCGAGTGACCAGTCGGCGACCCCATCTTAGTTCCGCTGGAGATTTCCCAGTGGTGGACACGGGAGTGGAGTGGTGAGCGAGGAGGAAACGGGCGAGTCGACGGTGCCAGTTTCCGACGATCATTCTGCGCAGAGAGTCTTTGGTGGTCTTTACCATGACCTCTGCGAGGCCATTACTGGACGGGTGGAACGGAGCCGATGTTGCGTGTCTAATACAGTTCCTCCTCGTGAAGATCTGGAAATCACGGGAGGTAAATTGAGGTCCGTTGTCAGTGATTATGACATCTGGTAGACCGTGGGTGGCAAAAACTCCCCTTAATGCTTGAATGGTGGCCTCTGATGTGGTGCTTGAAACCGTCAAACACATCCGCAAATTTTTTGCAGATATTTTCTAAAGACTCGGTTTGGATGCGGTGTGTCCCTTTGAGGCGAATGCCTAATGCCTCAAACCAATCTAGTCCTATTAAGCTAGTTCTTGGTTGCTTGGTTATTTGGGCTGTTAAGTGGCCTGAGAATTTTTTAAAATCGACTTTCAGGACGGCTTGTCCCTTTAAATCTATTTGCGCCGCTTGAAAATCTGCCAGCAAGACCCTGGAGGGTTGAATTGGAATGCGGTGGTTTGTTTTGTTGGCTATCTTTTGGAGGGTGTCCCCTGACAGGATGGAAACGGAGGATCCTGAGTCGACCTCCATTTCACAGGGGATTCCCTGTATTTTGACCCACGTTCTAACTTTGGCTCTGGGGATGTTGTTGGCGGGAGTTTTTGTTAGGGAGCATACGGACCCTCTAACCCTTGGTTGAGGACGGGGAGGGACTGTCCTACCTGCGGGGATCTCGTCAAGGTCGTGGAGGGTCTCCCGGTTTAGGCTGCGACATGCTGATCGGATGTGGCCGGTCTTGCCACAGCCGTGGCACTTCGCGTTCCTAAACCTGCAGGTGGCTCGGGCATGGCTTCCGCCGCAACTGGCACACTTTGCTCTGGCGTTGGTCTGCGGCTTCTTCGTGTTGGGGCCCGATTGTCGGTCTTGGTTGCGGCTCCTTTCCCGGCCGGCGGTCATCCGGTTGAAGCGGGAGAGGATCGCATCGACCCCGGATTCGGGCTCCGGCGGCCCCTGGTCGAGCTCCCTGGCCTGGTGGACAGAGTTGCCCGAGTTTTCGCCAAACGACTCGATTTCGTCGCGATGGCTGTCTTCGTACGCCATTACCTCCAGCGTGAGCTCTGCGAGGTCCATTGTGGGCTTTGCCACAAGCTTCCTCTGCAGACGCGGGTTCTGGAGACCGGCGATAACTTGATCGCGGATCCGGTCCTCCAGGTCGGGGAAATGGCATTTGCGGGCGGCGTGCCTGACGGTCGCGATGAAAGCAGTGGAGGTTTCACCCGGCTGCTGCTTCCGTCGGGCGAAAGAGAGCCGCCAATACAGTTCTGACCGCCTTGGCATGAAGTGTTTGCTGAGGCGGTCTATGAGCTCGGCATACGGAATGGTGGCGACTGGGTCCGGGCTGCAGAGGCCAACGGCGATATCGTATACCGCTGGCCCACTCAGGCATAGGAGCGCGGCGGCCTTGTGGCGGTCCTCCGTGATTTTATTCACAAGGAGGTACCCCTCGACCTGGCCCAAATGCGACTCCCATCCTTCAGGGTGCCGGACGTCGAACTCCCTTATATGCCCTAGGTTTGCCATTCCGGGTCCGCGGTACTTTGGGCACCTAGGAGGTCGGCTTGTCCGGTCGGTGACTTAGTTAGTGACTTCAGCGGTTGACCGGACAGCACGCTCCTGGCCCGTGACTTCAGCTAGTACCGTTATCCCACCCTCGTCGCCAGGTGGTTTATCGGCAGGAAGGACAAGGGAGACGCGTCTTCGTTAACAGGTTTATTTTAGTCAGCCCGGACAACGGAACAGTGAAGAAACATGCTTTATATAGGCAGCTGTCAAACGGGACAGCAAATCAGCAGGGCGCATTTTCCCTCCAAGAACAGGGGCCAATCAGTCAGCTGTTAGGGCAGAATTTCCCCAGCGACAACGCTTAGCGGGTAACTAGGCAGGGGATCCTGTCAGCTGGATTTGGCGGGCGGCCGGCGTTTTGACAGCTCGTCGCCGCGACTGCGCATGCGCCAACTTTGACAGCTCGCGGCGGCCGCCGGGGGCTTGCCGCGAGTTTGACAGTTGGGTAGTGAATGCGCATGCGTCTGTATTTGACAGCTCGCGGCTGCCGCTGTGGGATAGCCGCGGTTTTGACAGCTCGCGGCTTAATGCGCATGCGCGGCGTTTGACAGCTGTCAAACGGCCGCGTGTACTTGCGGGAGCGTCTGCGCATGTGTCATCTTTGACAGCTGTCAGTGCGGCCGCGTAAATGCGGCCTATGACAGCTGTCATTATGGTTCGCAGTATTATGCAACTTCTTTCAAAAATCCTGGAGCACCGGGGAGGTACCAAAGAATTGGAAAAGAGCTGATGTGGTTCCCATCTTCAAGAAAGGGGAAAAAACAAACCCAGGAAACTACAGACCAATCAGTTTAACATCAATACCTGGGAAGATCCTAGAAAAGATAATAAAAAAACAGATCTGTGAACAACTAGAAGCAAACAAACTTATAACTAGTAGCTAGCATAGGTTTGTTAAAAACAGATCATGCCAAACCAATCTTATTTCATTCTTTGACAAAGTGACTAAACTAATAGATCAGCAAAATAGTGTCGACGCAGTACACTTAGACTTCAGTAAGGCATTTGATAAAGTAGACCATAGCCTACTCCTTGGTAAGATAGAAAAGATAGAATGGACAACATCATCACCAGATGGATCTGTAGCTGGCTGGCAAACCGAACTCAACGAATAGTCGTCAATGGCACTACATCCACACGGAGAGAAGTAAGCAGTGGGGTACCATAAGGCTCCGTCCTAGGCCCAGTTCTCTTCATTAACTTCATCAATGACTTAGATGAGGGAATTGAAGAAGAACTCATAAAATTTGCAGATGACACCAAACTGGCAGGAGTAGCCAACACCCCAGAAGACTAGCTAAGGTTCCAAAAAGATCTTGACAAACTTGAACAATGGGCCCTACCCAACAAAATGAGTTTCAATGTGGAGAAAGCAAAGATTTACATTTAGGCAGGAAAAATCAAAAGTACAAGTACAGATTGGGCAAGACCTGGCTTAAAAACAATAACTGTGAGACGGACCTGGGAGTTCTAGTTTGCAATGTGTAGCAGCAGCCAAAAAAGCAAATGCAATCCTGGGTTGTATAAACAGAGGCATAGAATCACGCGAGGTATTAGTACCGTTTTATAAAACCCTAGTAAGACCACACCTGGAATACTGCAGCCAATTTTGGTCACCGTATCACAAAAAAGATGTTGGGACCTTGGAAAAAATTCAGAGAAGAGCAACTAAGATGATCAAAGACCTGGAGACTAAAACATATGAGATATGGCTGTAGGATTTGGGTTTGGCTAGAAGACACAGTGTAGACATGATAGCAGTATTCCAGTATTTGAGGGGAGGGGCAGATTATTCTCCAAAGTATTTGAGGGGAGGGGCAAATTATTCTCCAAAGCACCAGAGGACAGGATAAGAAACAATGGTTGGAAACTGACCAAAGAGAGAAGCAACCTGGAATTAAGGAGAAACGTCCTGACAGTGAGGACAACGAACCAGTGGAATAGCTTGCCCCCAGAAATTGTTACAAAGAAGTAGAAATAAAGGAAGATTTGAATGTTTTTTTCTAGCAAAATATCACCAATGCATTTAGTAGTAGATAAAAAAATGACATCTTACATTCTAGATTGTATATTTTTGGTTTAGACTCAGAATGAGGATGGACTGGGGAGAGGCAAATGTCGAAATTTTGTGAGGTGGCTTTGTACTGCTTCAACTGGTTGCTTTTGGAACTTTTCCCATCTCTGTATGTCATGACTAGATAGTTAATGTGCTCCCCTGCCAGGAAACCTGAATGTATATGCTACACGTGATTATGTCACATTTTCAGAAAAGTTGCTTGGCTGGCTTTGTGGGAACAGAGAAAATATTGCATTAAAAACTAAGCTGAGCAAATGCAAATACTTCTTACTAAGTTACCGTACTTATTTTTCAATGTACAAATTAATATGATTTAATTGCTTTTTAAATGAATTCTTAGTATATGTGCTGGATAAAGCATAATGTGATAAGTCTTAATTATTCTGTTTTACTGAAATGTATAGCATTACAATGTTTTTGCACTAAATTATTTGTGTAAATACTGGTTGCAAAGTTATCCCAGTTTTTAAAGCTAAAGTTAAACATTCAGATTTTTGGAAAACTCTATATTTAATATGAATTTCCTTTTTCTAGAGATGCAGGAAGACGATTTAAGTGAAAAAGGTCTGTTTGTCGCATCTATCATGAGTAGAGTTAGAGACTTAAAAAGCAAATATAAAAATGAAGATAACGTTACAGATGAACTTAACTTTACTAAAGTATCAACTGATACAACAGGTATGCAATGTTTTAGCTAAATTAATCATCAACTGAATAGAATTCCTCCAAATGTCTATTTTCTTTATTTTTTTAACAAATTATATTCAGTGGACATGTATTAAATTTCTTCTGACATATAAAATAAATATAGTTTCCCTTCTATAATTATTACTTTCCATTTTCCCCCCAGCCTTTTTCTAAGGCAGCTATATGTTTTTGTATTGATACTTGTTTAACTCTTTGTTCCCTGATTCTTAAAGATTTAAGTAATCCTTATTTTTAATAGTCAAATATAAGGAACATTTGTTTATTTGTCAGATAATGACCTAAGCTTTGTTGTTGTTAGTTGCGAAGTCGTGTCTGACCCATCACGACCCCATGGATAATAATTCCTCCAGGCCTTCCTGTCCTGTACCATCTGGAGTCCATTTAAGCTCACGCCTACTGCTTCAGTGACTTCATCCAGCCACCTCATTCTCTGTTGTCCCCTTCTCTTG
Organism: Vipera ursinii; assembly: GCF_947247035.1. NCBI lineage: Eukaryota > Metazoa > Chordata > Lepidosauria > Squamata > Viperidae > Vipera > Vipera ursinii. The sequence continues at coordinate 238,693,757 of NC_139512.1, forward strand.
CCCTCAATCTTTCCCAGCATTAGGCTCTTCTCCAGTGAGTCCTTCCTTCTCATTAGGTGGCCAAAGTATTTGAGTTTCAACTTCAGGATCTGGCCTTCTAAAGAACAGTCAGGGTTGATCTCCTCAAGGACTGACCAGTTTGAACGCCTTGCAGTCCAAGGGATTCGCAGGAGTCTTCTCTAGCACCATAGTTCAAAGGCCTCAATTCTTTGGCGCTCAGCCTTTCTTATGGTCCAACTTTTACAGCCATACATTGCAACTGGAAAGACCATAGCCTTGACTATACGCACTTTTGTCGGCAGGGTGACGTCTCTGCTTTTTAGTATGCTGTCTAGATTTTCCATAGCTTTCTTCCCGAGGAAAGTGTCTTTTAATTTCTTGGCTACAGTCCCCATCTGCAGTGATCTTGGAGCCCAGAAAAATAAAATCTGTCACTACCTCCATTTCTTCCCAATCTATTTGCCAGGAATTGAGAGGGCTGGATGCCATGATCTTGGTTTTCTTAATGTTGAGTTTCAAGCCAACCTTTGCACTCTTCTTCACCTGCATCAAGAGGCTCTTTAGTTCTTCTTCACTTTCTGCCATTAGAGTGGTATTAGGTTGTTTATATTTCTCCTGGCAATCTTAATTCCAATTTTTGATTCATCTAGCCCTGCCTTTCTCATGATGTGCTCTGCATATAAGTCAAATAGGCAGGGCGACAGTATACAGCCTTGCCGGACTCCTTCCCAATTTTGAACCAATCAAGTGGTTCCGTGTCCAGTTCTCACTGTTGTTTCTTGGCCCATATATAGGTTTCTCAAGAGACAGATAAGATGGTCTGGTATACCCATCTCTTTAAGAACATGCCACAATTTGTTGTGATCCACACAATCAAAGGCTTTAGCATGGTCAGTGAAGCAGAAGTAGATGTTTTTCTGGAACTCCCTAGCTTTCTCCATGATCCAGCGTATGTTGGCAATTTAATCTCTAGTTCCTCTGCCTCTTCGAAATCCTGTCTGTACTTCTGGTAGTTCTTGATCCATATACTGCTGGAGTCTAGCTTGTAGGATTTTAAGCATAACTTTATTAGTATGTGAGATGAGTGCAATAGTGTGGTAGTTTGAATATTCTTTGGCCTAAGCTAGAATGGCCTATTTTGCACTATGTTGCAAACATGTCTTTAATACTTCATCATGTATATACAAAAAAGATGTTTCTTTTCTGCACAAATACAGTATAGATAGGTACAGAAAAACACATGTATGTTACCATCTTTGTAATGCTTCAATCTTCAGTTACAGAAGGAATTTACAGTAGTCATTTGATAATTTGGGTTTCTTTCAACTAAATATTGTTATGTTATAAATTATAATATGGATATATAATGTGGACTGTTATATCTAGTTAGACACACACACACATATCTCTTTGTAGGCTATCTGTGAGGAATCTTTTCCTATATTAATTTTGAAGATGGATTTGTTTTTTTAATACGGCCTTAAATACACTTTTTGTCTGTGTGTTTTAGATAATTCTGGAACTGTTAATCAGATTATGATGACTGCTAATAATCCTGAAGACTGGTTGAGTTTCTTACTCAAAATGGAGAAAAGGGGCACTTTTCAGATTGACACAAGCTTACTAAATAGATTGATTGGTCGTTACAGCCAAGCAGTTGCAGAACTGTCAGCAGAAAAATATAGCCAGAATGAAAATTATGCTCATATTCTGGTTAGATTTGCAGAACTGAAAGCGTAAGTATTTGCAATCTGGAAAAAAATTCAAATAGACTCATTTTAATGGTGTTTTACACAAACCATGCTGATTTTAACTGTGTTTTATTGAAGTCATAAAATAGTTCATCTTCTAGAAAAGCAAAATAACACTGTGATTTTAATTTTAATTGCTTCCTTTTTTTCTCCTTTTGCTTTTGCCTTTGCATTTCTGTATTAGAGGCTTTGACTTTACACAGAACCCATCTAGATCATAAACTAGTCCTGCTAGATCAGGCACATCTTAACTCATCATTTTATTTTACACATACAGCCTCTGGAGTAATCTCAAGGAGGGGGTGGAGATAATATAAGTTTCCATTGTTCGTTCACAACTGGTGTTTAGAGGCATGTTTCCCTCAGACTGGAAATGATATTAAGTCATCAAGGCTAATAGATCTTGATAGGCTTGTCTTTCATGATTTGATCTAGTTTTCTTTTAAAGCCATCCAAGTAAGTGGCTATGATTATGGTAATTGATTTTACAACTATTTTTTATTTATCTTTATTTGTCAAATTTATATGGTTTCCCGTCTAACCCAAATTGTCTCTGGGGGTGTGTGTGTACAATAAAACTAAGAATTAAAATATTTCTGTACTGTAAAATCCATCTTCTACAAACCTTCTAATGTAGAGATACATCATTAATGTCTCACATACATTCTTATGAAAAGCCAAGCAATTTCCTTATGAGTGAATCATTGGTTGTCTTTAATCAGTTTATAAACCTTCCTAATATGACACTTTCAGTTGTTGTCACCGACCTCCACTTTGTACATGATTGCACAGCTTTTCTTGGCTCACCATCTTTGCCTAGTTTGGGGCCAACAACATAGAATACTGACAGAAATTCAACCTATTACTTAAAGCACAGGAATTGGTACTTATTGCAGGCTTCTACTTCCAAACAATAGCAAAGCAAGCCTCTCTGGTTCCCATCAAATGAAGTGACGGAGCAATGCTAAAGAACATGACAGATATTCTGCCACATCGGTACTGCCATCTGTGGACAACTTATAACATTGGGAGCATTTGTCATTCAACCTTTGCATGTGTAAAGTTATGTAGTTATTTTGCCATAATTTAAATTATTTAATCTTTACATAAATTGATGGCATTTGCTTTTTCACTGATCATTCACCCTGTTCAAAATGATCTTTCTGGAGCTCTTCAGAATCTCCTTACTTTTAACCACCCCATAGAGATGGTATCATTTGCATACTTGGCCAATTCACTGTTTACTCTTTAAGTCATGATAATTAAAAGCAATTTAAAAATCAAAACATGTTCTTTGGTGACTCCATTTAATCACTTTCATTAATATTTTTGACAGTTCATTTGTATTTTTGTGTTATGTACTGTATATGCAAATTCTCAGAAGATCTTTTTCTTCTATCCCTTAACCACTAATTCAAATGCTTTTGAAAATTCAAGTAAGCAAAACTGATAAGGTGATTCCCAGCATGACATTTGTGGAGGCTCTCAGAAAGTCTTCCAAAGTCTGGGGAGGCACGAGTTACAAAATTCCATATCCTTCGCTTCTTTCTCATTTAATTGCCCCAAGTCAGATTTCATAAATAGGGAGACTATTCAACAGGGCTCTTTTGAAAAGGAAAAACTACTTGGCTTCCTTCCCTTCATGGAAGTAGAGAAGACTTAGTAGGTAACCACAGGAAGAAGGCATTCGATAGGTAGATTGTGATTGGAAGAGGTAGTCTTGAACCTACTGTCAATTTTTAAAGAAATTCTTATTGCTCATTTTGTTTTTGCTACCTGTTTCTCAATTCCTTCCTTTCAGAGGTTCAACTCCTTTTGCTTCCTGAACACCACTAGAAATTCATGGTGGTTCATGCTTGGATTTGGTTGATCATGTGGAATTGTTGTGGAATATATTCTACTTGAGCCTCAATTACTATTTTAAATGTCTTTGCTGCCTTTGACTAAGCACAACTGGATATGATGCTTCTATTAGAGATCACTGTGCTAGGGATGTAGGGAAGAGGGTAAAAAAAATTGCAGAGAAAAAGTAATAGTGAAAGTTCTGCACTGTTTCCAAGAAACGCAGATGGATGTGTCTGATAAGACACCCAAAGTTGAGTTTCACCTGAAGGAGATACCTTTATGGTATGAAGAATATAGTTTTGTGTAAATGTTATAGCGTCTGCTATTCTGTAAGGGTTTTATTTATTTTTAAAAACCATATGTAATATTTTTCTCTGAATTAATCAGTGGTATCTTGGTTTTTTTTATTTGTAGTATTGAAGAACCAGAAGACGCACGTGATCAATTCCATCTGGCTAGGCTGAACTGCAAGAAATTTGCTTTTGTCCATGTAGCTTTTGCACAATTTGAACTCTCACAAGGTTTGTAGGAACAGGTTTACAGTTAAATGTAGATTTGCTGCTATTAGCCTATCCTAGCAATATAGAGAGATTCAGCTGTGTAGTTACACTCAATGTATTTTATTCTAAGGACACAGTTATTTGGTTAGGTAGGAGAACACATTGATAATGGAACGATTAAATGGTTCTTTTCTTTTTAGAGGTAGTTTCCAACAAATTTTATACCAAAGCAGACAAAATTAGAATAGACTACTCCTTTATTGTAACTTGAGCATTATATTGTCCTGTTCTCACACTGTATTTTTTCATTTCAGTACTTATTCAATGCATTGAAAGTTCAGTTAATCAAAATGAATTTTTAATTGTGGTATAAAGATATTTTTCCTGTGCAGTGCTTGGGTAGGTGTAAATTGAAATAGGGAATAGAAATAAACTAAGGTGGCATTTCTATGTAACAGTGATTGTTTATTAAATAAATCTAAAATATTTATTTCTATAAAATATATAAAATATTACATAATGTATTTAATATACTTCTTTAATATAATTCTTTTTGTATTTATTTCATTACAGAATGTATATCCCATCTTTATTTTATATAGGAATAGAAGCAGAATAGAATAGAATAGAATAGAATAGAATAGAATAGAATAGAAGAGTTGGAAGGGATCTTGGAGGCCTTCTAGTCCAGGCATGTCAAACTCATGATGTCATGTGATGTCGTGCAACATATTACAATTTTCCCTCATTGCTGGCAATAGGATGGGCATGGTTTCGGCGTGACGCATCCAGCTCGCAGGCCAGCAGTTTGACATGCCTTTTCTAGTCCAACCCCCTGCTTAGGCAGGAGACCCTATACCATTCATACAAATGGTTGTCCAATCTCTTCTTAAAAACTTTAAAATACATTATACATAATCCTTCCATCTCTAATTTTCTCCATCAGAGCAACTCAGTTAAGGTGTTTGGACTAAGATTAACTGGCCCAAAATCACTCCACTGGCTTCTCATGCATAATAGAGGACTAGAACTCAAGTCTTCAAATTTCTATCTCCGCCCTTAACCACCTGCCAAACTGGTGCACATATTTAAATAATTTAATTTAATATTAAATTTTCAAGACAACAACATTAAGATTTTAGAAAAATACTGATATATACATTTTAAACCTAAATAAAGGAAATACAGGTAATGGTCACTTAATTATCCTAGATGGGACCAGCAATTCTGTTGCTTACTGATGTGGTCGTTATGCAAAATGTCATGTGACCATTCTGTTTAGCGACAGCAGTTCTAGCAATCCCAGTTGCTGTCCTTGAATGAATATTGTGGTTGTTCTTGGAAGAAAGTAAGGTACTATCTCCACTTCATCTTCCTCCATCCACCTATCCCTTTCCATTGATTTCCCCTGCTTCTCAACCCTGCTTACAGTGCCCACCATATAACATGCCACAACTGTACTGCTTGACTTTTTTTGTGCCCCATTTTTTTGTGCCAGTGCAGAGGGCGACCTTTTCTTGGATGCTGACCTTTTCCTCCATTTGTGAAAGAAATCCCTAGCCAAAGTGCAAGAGAAGTCCCAGCTGGTGTGTAAAGAGAAGACCCTAGCTGCACTGGCACAAAAAGAAGGCCCTAGTGCAGTGGTGGCGAACCTGTGGCATGCATGCCAGAGGCAGCAAAGCCTTCTCTGTGGGCACATGCGCCGTTGCCCCAGCAGAGTTTGCCAGAGTAGCAAGCACATGGCATTTGGAAGCGGGGCAGGAAGTGAGCGAGCAAGCAGCGTTGACCCCATGGAGATGGTAAGGGACTGGCCCCACTGCCCTGGCCCCACCACTCTGGCCCTGGCCCTGCCCAGGCCAGCATCCCAGGAGGTGGTGAGCAGATGGGGGCTGACAGCATCCAGCAACGGGTGTGTAGCCCGCTGTGAATACTGGGCTGGCCCTCCAGCAGCAGCGCTGCGGTGGCACTGGCAGCACAAGGAGTCGGGGGAGCACGTGATGTGGACCTCCAGACACACCTACTCCATCCCATCTCTTGGGTTGGAGAGTTGGTCGCCACTGGTCATCTCAGTCCCCTTGAGGGTCTTGCCCTTGCCCTTGCCCTTGGTAGAGTGCATTCCCCTTGGTACCTACCACAGTTGCCAGCCGCTCGCGCAGGTCCATTAGGCTGCCACCTGGGGCACCTGGCCCACCCAGCACCAATGGGGATCCGGCTTTCCCCACTAGGAGTGGCCTTGGCCTGCTGGGCATGGGCGTGCTCTACCACCTCTACTCAAGCTTGCTAACCAGCCGTTTTGCCTTCTTTGTGATGGGCGGGCCAGGTGCTCTGGGAGTAGCGAAAGGCACCAGGTAGATGGGTGGCCAAAAGGGGGTTGTAAATGTGGATTGTCCAGAATTTTGGTCAGTTGACCTCAGGGGTGCTACAATGGCTGGAACTTAAAAGAGCCAGTCATAAGTCCCTTCATTAGCACCATTGTAGCTTAGAATGAACAAATGTACATTAAGGAAGGACTGTATTTACTTATCTCAGTCTTTAATAGATATCAAATCAGATTTGACGTTGACATTTTACCTTGTTTCCCCTTAGTTTGCCTTTGATAATGGCAAATTTTAAATGGAGAAAATGCATGATCATTGATTTTTTTAAAAAAATATCTGTGTGACACTGAAAATCTGTCTCAAGTAAATTTAATTTATTTGCCTAATTATGGATTATTTGCTTTGATAAAAGCTATTATATTAATACAAATGTTTCTCTTTGAAACTTTACTTTTGAAATTAATGTTTCATAAGAAACAAAAACAACAGTTAGATGTGCTATAAAGGAAAAAATAATTCGGCTGAAGCTTTGAGAAATAATCCTTTTGAAAGTAATTGCAACAATCTGTAATTCTTTGTTAACTACATTGTGCTTGGGAGCCAGGCAGGATTATCTCTGGTTAGATGAAGATTTCTATTCCTTTAGGTTAGACTGGGACATCAAAGAATATCTCAGAAGATGATTTTGGTGTCGTTGATTTTTTTCTTGGAAAAGTAAAATGATTGTTATCTTTTACTAGGAAATATCAAAAAAGCCAAGCAGCTGCTTGAAAAAGGGATAGAATCAAGAGCAGTTCCAGCAGAAATGTTAGAAATTGCTCTACGAAACTTAAACTTACAAAAAACACAACTACTTTCAGTTGAAGAAAAAGAAAATTTGTCAGGTGAGCCATAAACTGTTGATCTTTTGAATTTTAATTAAAGGGATTATAACTTGGGTAAGTAACCTCACTCTTTTCTAAGCTAATTGTGTAGACTTTAGCATTTTCATATAAGCTTAAAGTTCACTTCACTGGGAAATTACACACTTAATACATACTATAGCTATTTAGAAAATAACAATTTTATGTTTGGAAAAAATGACTCACAATTTTAATTTATTCACTAAAATCTATCAATCAAAATTCCAGCTTTCATTTTATCAACTACAATGCTTGTGACTTGGTTAACCCTAATTAAATTGGTTGTTTACTATGCATGAATCTATAGTAGGAGAAATTTTACTTAAGAAAAACGTATACAGGCGGTCCTTGGCTTATGTCTGTTCAGTGAAGTTAGGACAGAAGTGGAAAAAAATAGATTTGCAACCAGTCCTATTGCAGCATCACAGTGAGCCACATCACATGATCTCCAATTGTGACTCCCTGCCGGCTTCCCACAACCAAAGTCAATGGGAATGTTGGCAGAGAAAGTTGCAAGTCACCTCAGTAAGTTGTTCCTAGTATTTTGTTTTTCTCCTGAGGAGTCTGCCACTGAGTATGAGATCCCAGATATCTGTATGAACACCACATGATATTTTTCAACTCCGGGGCTGGCCAAGTGAAGCTATTGAGATTAATGTTCCAATGCATGGAGGTACCATTTAGGTTTGATGTACAATCTGGGGATCTCACTGGACTCTCAGCTCCTGCTTGATGAGCAGTTGCTACCAACTGTAGCCAAGAAGACCTTTGCACAGCTTCATTTAGTACCATGGTGGCGAACCTATGGCACGCGTACCACAGGTGGCACGCAAAGCCCTCCCTGTGGGCATGTGCGCCGTCGCCCCAGTCCTAAGTCTTCAGGTGGGTTTTATAAAACCTTTTCGCTTTAGGCCTCCACTGCCGTGTGCAAAAAAAAAAAAAGGTTAAATCAATCAATTTCAACTTCTCGCCTGGAAAAAAAATATCTCGCAAAGTTGGAATTGATTGATTGAACTTTTTAGTCCCACCCAGTCTGCCGTTACCACCGTAGACACGCCCAGCCAATTGACCACACCCATCCAATAGGCCATGCCCAGCCAGCACCCGACGATACATAAGTGGGTTTTGGATTGCAGTTTGGGCACTCGGTCTCCAAAAGGTTCGCCACCACTGATCTAGTATGTCAGTTGTGGTTTTTGCTAGATCAAGGGATCCTTTTAGCAGCTATTCATGCCTTAGACATCTCACACCTGAACATAGGGCTACCCTTGAAGACCACTCAGAACCTTCAGCTTTAAGTTTTTAGCATTTTATGAATTGTCCAGAGTTACTGGGGTTGGGCAGCATACACTTCCAATAAATGAATAATATTTAATTTTCCTCATTTTCTGTATTTTTCTGCATCATTTTAAAAATTATTTTAGTAAGGGGAAAGAGCAAGAACTTTGGAAGCATTTATTTATTTATTTTTTATTTTAATTCCATTTATATCCCGCCCTTCTCCGAAGACTCAGGGCGGCTTACAAGCTTAGCAGTAGCCTTCATTCTATGTATATGCCTGCTTATTAGGGCTTTCACACACCCCCTAAGCGGCATTATTACAAAGTCAGCTTAATTGCCCCCAACAATCTGGGTCCTCATTTTACCTACCTGGGAAAGATGGAAGGCTGAGTCAACCTTGAGCCTGGTGGGATGTGAACCTGCACTAATTGCAGGCAGCTGGTGTTACTTAAGGAGGCATTAGCCCACTGCTCCACCAAGGCATTGAAGCCTGCTCTCAAGTACTAGATATTTTTATTTGGCTAGATGTCAGCAAGTATTATATATGTGTTTTAGATTCTGTACAGATGGATATGCACATAATATTTCATTCCCACATTAAACCAAGTGCATATTTTTCCAGGTTTCATGCATCAGCTGTGGAATATAAATGTGCCAACTCAGGAAAAGATGCAGTTGCTTTAACGTGTTCCTGATAGATGCACCTGTTCCACATGCACTTTGAAATACATTTTGCCCTTTGAATCTGATCACTGTATAGCTCCAATAGATAATATGAATTTTAGAAGAATGATGATAATGTTGATTGATTTAGAATGTTCTAAGTGTATAGTTAGTTATGAATCATGATATGAGATTAATTTTAATCCTAAAGTGTTATTCAAACATGCCTTGCTTGCTAGAAAAAGATGAGTAAACTTCCTAAAGTTCTTCAAGGTGCTGTGGTAAAATATATTAAAACGTGTATTCTGAAATATTGTGAATTTTACTGTAATGTTTAAATGTACACTATTTTGTATCTTGATAAATTGCCTATTTACAGGATCAAACCTGCATAATATAACTGGAAACTTGCAGAATAAGAAAAAAAATAGTGATTTTAATGAGGTTACTACCAGTATGCCCAATTTTTTCCCAGGGTAAGTGGATTGAAATATTACACAACATTCGTTTTCTTCTAGCCTCAGTTGGTATAACTGAATATCTCATATTTTCATTTTAGAGAAAAAAATGATTTCTCAAGAGAGACTGAATTGGTTTTTAGTGGACGGAAACCATTAACACAATTGAATAAGTCTAATCAGGTAGAAAGCTTTATGTTTCTATAAATATTCTACAAAAACAACATATTCTTTATGCTTCTGTTATATTTATTTATTTGCATCTGATCAGTTCCATTGTGTTTGATTACTTAGAAATGTACCTTTGGGAGAGTTCCTCTTCAGTTAATAAATGAAAGTGAGAGTGACACAGATGAATCACTGAAGATGGAAATTCCTATTGTTGCAAAGAGGTATGAAAAACTGCCTATAGAGAAAACTTTTGGGATTTTGACAGGAAAGAGTATCCTGTGTGCATCTTGAAGTTGATAGGACAGAGTCAACAAAAAGTTCCTACCTTGTACAGAATAGCATGAACAAGCTTGGTTGCATTTGTGGCTTGTTAGCCAAAATATGAGAAAACTAAGGCCAATAGTTTAATCTACACCTGTTCTCTATCTTACTAGCTAAGTGTTACTTGAAAAACCTTGATTGACCAAGTAAATGATGGGTAGCAGAATTATCTGCTGGACCTTTTTGGTGACAACCAGGCCAGATGAAAGCTTCGGTCTTGAACTAAATGGTAAAGAGCATGAATTAATAAAGGAATGAAAGAAAAAAATGGCTGGATGATTTGGGGCCAGTCACTTTCTCTTAACCCAATTCATCTCACAGGGATATTGCTGTGGGGAAAATGAGGAAGGAGGAGTATTGATACGTTCACAACCTTGAGTTATGGATGAAAAAAGGCAGAATAATAAGAAACAGTCAAATACTTTGGCCACCTAATGAGAAGGAAGGACTCACTGGAGAAGAGCCTAATGCTGGGAAAGGTTGAGGGCAATAGAAGAAAGGGACGACAGAGAATGAGGTGGCTGGATGGAGTCACTGAAGCAGTAGGCGTGAGCTTAAAGGGACTCCAGAAGAAGGTAGAGGACAGGAAGGTCGAGGAATGTTGTCCATAGGGTTGCGATGGGTCGGACACGACTTCGCAGCTAACAACAACAAAATAAGAAACAGATTTTTAGATATCTGCAAAAGTAGTTAGATATGTGTTTGTGGAAGAGGAAGGATGTAATAGATGTAATTAAGTTTTCTTTGGGATAATGTATTGGGTGTTAAGTGCTTATGATGAGTAAGATAAAATACCAGAACAATTGGGTCTGTTTTTCTGTTTCTTTCCCACAAGTAGTAGACAGGGAAGGAGCAGGTAACTTTCCAGACATCTGAATGGCTTTAAAATTTTTGCTAAGATGTAAGTACAACTCTGGGGCCCAAGCGGGTCATCTATTACAGAGCAATGTTCCAAACTCATTTGCTTCTAAAAGATAATTTTGAATTAGGATTGTGAAAGGGCAAAAAGGAGTGTAAAGACAAACCCAAGGCCACAGAGTTTTGGAAAATTTACATTGAAGTCTATTTGTTTTAAATTGTTTGAGTTTATTTAACAAGAAAAAGTGCCAAACTGAGACAGTTTGATATCTTGTTCTTTTTTAAAAAATAGCTATTATATTAGCTTGTTCTCCTTGCTAATTTTTGAGTACTGTTGCTTTTATGTCTGGAACTTTGTAACTAAATTTTAATATTCTGGGAAACTAGGCAAACATCTGGAACCAATGTGATCCAGCTACTACAGCCTGAATCAAAACCTAACCAAAGTGGTCCTTATTTGCCCAGAGACTTGAAGGTAATAGAATACTCTGTTTCACGTCTGTTGTTATAGTTTATAATGGAGGAGGAGGAGGAGAAATGAGATAAGTGGAATTTGATTGTGTAACTAATGGGGAACTGCATGTAGGAGGTAAAGGTAAAGGTTCCCCCGCACATGTGTGCTAGTCGTTTCCGACTCTAGGGGCCGGTGCTCATCTCTGTTTCAAAGCCGAAGAGCCGGTGCCTGTCCGAGAACGTCTCCGTGGTCATGTGGCCGGCATGACTAGATGCCAAAGGTGCACGGAACGCTGTAACCTTCCCACCGTAGTGGTCCCTATTTTTCTACTTGCATTTTTATGTGCTTTCAAACTGCTAGGTTGGCAGAAGCTGGGACGAGTAACAGGCGCTTACTCTGTTACGCGGCACTCGGGATTTGACCCGCCAAACTGCCGACCTTCTGATCGACAAGCTCAGCGTCCTAATCCACTGAGCCACCGCGTCCATGTAGGAGTTACAGATACAAATAAGAGACCCTGGGGAGGGGGCAGATATCAGAGTTCTACTGTTGGAGGGAAAATCTGCTTCTTGATGTCCTTTCTTCACCCAGGAACATGCTGTGTCCTACCTAGAGAAGAAAAATACTTTTTCTGTGTAGCACCAACTGGGACAACTCATTCAATACTGCAGAGAAAATAGCAGAGCTGTGCTTGCAGTGCTCCAAATAAAATTGCCTATGGAATGTGGGCCTTGGTAATATCAATTGCCTCTTCCCTTTATCAAAGAAAATAGAATGGTACCTGAAGGAAAGTCACTCTTGAAGACGTTCTAACTAGAGTGCTTGTTAAATGTGGCTTGCACTGCAAATAAGAGAGCTCTGTTTCAGCCACCCTTGGCTGATGGCAGACCAGTTGGCCCATCATCAGAGATCTCCATTCTGCATACAGTATAGATCATTTATTTTCTTCTGTTCAGTCATGTCTGATTCCTGGAGGCTGCCTAGGCAAGTCTCTGCAGTTTTCTTGGCAAGGTTTTTCAGAAGTGGTTTGCCATTGCCTGCTTACTAGGTCTGAGAGAAATTTGACTGGCCCAGGGTCACCCAGCTGGCTTTGTGCGTAAAACAGGACTAGAACTTACCTTCTCCTGATTTTTAGCCTGAGGCCTTAATAACTGCCCCGAAGTGACTCATAGAAAAAATAGGAATTTGGTAATAGAGTCATACTGATAGGGGTGGGGAGGAATTTTTCTAAGCAGATTTTGGGACGGGATTCAAATGAAGAAGATAGTCCTGTTACATAAACAAGTCGTGTCGTAGGATGACTAAGCCTTCCACCCTTCCAAGGTTGGTAAAATGAGACCCAGATTGCTGGGGGCAATAGGCTGGCTCTGTAAACCGCTTAGAGAGGGCGGTAAAGCACCGTGAAACAGTTTATAAGTCTAAGTGCTAATGCTGTTTAAGTATAAAAATGTTTTAATATTAGGAAATCGGGTATCACTTGCATTTACACACTGAATCTTCCTAGCGTGATGAATTGCAGGTACATTGCAGCCAAAATTTCCATTGTTAAGCAAGAGAATTGTCAAGTGAGTTTTACAACTTTTTTGCCACAGTTGTTAAGCCTCACTGCAGTTATTATTTTTTATTTTTTTTAATTTTAATTCCATTTATATCCCGCCCTTCTCCGAAGACTCAGGGCGGCTTTCAAGCTTAGCATTAGTGAATTAAGTGAATCTGGCCTTCCCCATTGACTTTGCCTGTCAGAAGCCAGCTGGGAAGTTACCATTGGTGATCACATGACCTCGGAATAGTGCAACTGTGGTTAATGCATGGCAGTATTCAAAACCTGAGTTTTGATCATGTGACCATGGAGATTCTTCAACAGTCGTTAAGTGTAAAAAATGGTTGTAACGGTCACTAAGTAAAGGGTTCTAAGTTGGGGGACTACCTGTACTGTATTGATTCTTAGCTTTGAATTTTAAGATGTTTTTCCATATTTTTAAAACATAGTCACTGATATGATTCAGTGCTATCTTGCAAAATAAAATGAAGTAGAAACAGTCGGTGTGGACAAATGTGGATGAACTGTACATTCTTCCCTCCCTCTTTTCCCTTGAATGCAGTCAAAAAGTAAATGTTACACATTCAGCCTTAACAACACAGCAGATGATGAAATAAAAGAAGGTCTGAACCAATGCTCAACTGATACATTCTAACTGCAAATGGAATATTTATGACATGCTTGAAATTTCTACTCATTGTTAGACTCTTTGATTTAGATGAGATTTGATTCTGATGCTGCACGTTTTTCAGGAGAGATTTCGCCAGTAACCTCTATATCTCATTCTGCATTGTACAATAGAGACTTTAAACTCGGTAGGACAGTGGTACTTTTTTTTTTTTAATTCCATTTATATCCCGCCCTTCTCCGAAGACTCAGGGCGGCTTACAAGCTTTGGACAGAGGATAGATTGGGAAACTGTTTTCTGTGCCATAAATTCTCTTTGAAGGGCACATCTGCTTAACATGGTTCAGACCACCTTGTTGTGCTGCACATTTTCACCTGTGGTTTTGGGGCAAGTGGAAATGGGGAAGGGGGTGTGTGGTCATGCAGCCATTAACTGGAGCCTTATTTTTCTTCTTCTTTTATTTAGTCTTTGCCAATTAGAAATCTTAGGCACTCGGATGATGAGAATTCAGAAGGTGCTATGAATTCAACTCTAAAGGAGAAAAAGGATCCTGTTTATGTTAAAAAAAGAGGTTTGTTTCAATGGATGTGGAATTATGATAACTTTGTTATTTTTATAATTTATTAGCACTGTTCAGTGCTCTGGGTTCAAAAGGAACAAGGTGAGATTTCAGTGCATCTGTGGAGCACAGCCTCACGATCCTGACTAAGAGGTAGCTGCTTTAAGGAGCTTAAAAGATGCTTCTTAAGTGCCTCCATACGCTCCAAAGTAATCCTTTGAATTTAAAGAACTGCAAAGGCTTATGATTCATATATTGAATATTGTTTGTCGAATTTGGTTTTGCATTTTGTATTGAAAATGTAATTCTAAAAGGGAAGCAAAATTCTACTGTGCTAGTTTAAAATATGTTTTCTGTGGGCAATTAAGTTGGCATGCATAGATGTCTATGCTCAAATAGAGCATAGAAATAAACATAGCACAATCTGTACTGTGTTTTCCCAAAAATAAGACCCGGGCTTATATTTTTTTTGCCTCCAAAAGAGGCAGTAGGTCTTACTTTCGGGGATATCTTATTTTTTTCCTGACACCTCCCTCACCTCGTCGATGCCAACAGCCCCATCCAGCAGGAGCCTGGGTGGCTGCTGGCCCACTTCTGTGGCCACTTGCAGCAGAAGGCTGCGTAGCCCGCTGTGCTGTGCTGCCGCCACAACTTGAGGCAGGTGGGGTGGAGCTGCTGCAAGCACCCCATAGGTACCCAAACACTTTTCACCTGGATGGAGAAATGATGGGGACTGGAAGCTTCGTCTGCTTGCAAATGGGGCAGTTGGAAACAGAGCTAATCCCTCAGTTTCCAAGCGCCCCATTTGCAAGCAGACGAAACTTCCAGTCTCCCTCTGGGCAAAAAGTGCATGGCACGTCTGGATCGCCTGCCTCTCCCCACCTCTGCCTCCACGCTGTAGTGACCTGACTGCTCCAAGGGACTGGTGGGCTGCGGCTGCTGCCGGACACCATCAGCTCTTGTGTGCTTGCTGCCATTTGTGCTGGCCACACCCACCCTGGGCTTATTTTGGGGGTAGGGCTTATATTAGCCTCCCCCCCCCAACAAAAAACAGGCTAGGGCTTATTTTCGGGGTGGATCTTATTTTCAGGGAAACACGGTATATGAATGACAGGAAGAAGAAAAAAGAAACTATTGGTTGAGTCAAATCAAAATATAGCAATATAGATTCTTACTGATTTCTCCAGAAACTATAGATAGTCCTTGACTTATGACCACAGTTTGTAAGGAGGGCAAGCAGCTGCCCTCTGTGCACATTCCTGCAATGGGCTACCGAAATGAAATTGAGATCTTCATCTCCTCTCCATCCATGGAGGGAATTCCTATGCTGGGTTGGAGAAATGAAGCAGGGATTGCAAAGAAAAGGGGAATCCTTTGGCAGGTGGCAGTAGCTTACAACCTTCCCAGCTTCCCCAAAGTGACTTTCAGAGAAGATTGCAAATGGTGATTACATGATTGGGAGGCGCTTGGCAACTGGTCATAAGTGCAAACAGGCTGCCAAGCACCCTGATCACAATTAGGTGACCTTCAGGAGTGGCAGTGCAGCATTTTATGACGAGTTTACAGACTGTAAAGCACTCTTTCTGAGCTGCTGCAACTTTGGTCATTAAACAACTGAAGTTGTATGTTGAGGACTACCTGTGCCTGCAATGTTCTGTCTGAATATTCTGAACTGGCTATGTTCTGCTGAAACAGAATTCAAGGGAATTCATACGTTCTGTTTTCAGTTTCAAATCTTTTTAGGAGTTTCAGTCATAGAAAACAAGACAAATTGGCAAATAGATTATTTTCAAAACATTTCCTATATGATTCACCCTTTTCTTTTTTTAAATAAATTTTATTATTTAAAACATTGGACATGATGTGAACGGACTGACATACCTTCTTGTCTTACATTATTTTTGAGATTTACATATATACATATACATACATATATATATATATATATATATATATATATATATATATATATATGTATTTGTCAAGGCTTTTTGTATATATATATATATATATATATATATATATATACTGTATACACACATAATATACACATCAGTTATATACAGTTATACCATATTTAAAACAATCAACCAATCCGGATTCACCCTTTTCTTGATTGGCTCTTTTATTTAGATATTCTACTGTCGTATTCATTTTAATAACTACATTATTTGCTTCAGAAACTGAAATGGTGCAGGAAGAACCAAGAACAATAGAATCCGCCTGTCTGGGAGGACAACAGCAGCCCCTTCTTTCTCTTGGAAGTTGCCAAAAGGAGCAGGAGCAGTTCAGATTAAATTGTCTTGCATCTAAAAATAAATGGCCCCATCTTGAAACACAGTATAAAAGAAACTCAGAGGTATTTTTTTAAAAAAATCTGTTCATTCGAATTATTAATTTAGTCAATGTGAAAATGGAACTTGAACTACCTGGCATTTCAGATTGTACATTTGCTAGAATTATAACATAGTGATATTTTGTGTCTTTTTTTATTTGACCCCCATCTTTTCCTGTCCAGGAAAAACCTCATTACTCTTAACGTTAGGGTATGCAGTCTAGTGCCTGGGATCATATTAGTAGGACCCCAGATATATCATTGAGTTCTTACCAGATTTCTCGTTCTACCTGACTTACTTTAATTTCTTTTTTCGGATAGTTGTAAGCCACCCAGAGCCCTTGAGAGTTAATCAACATACAAATTTGATAAATTCTTATGATTATTAAAAAGTATCAGGAAAAGTAAAGAGGAATCTGGAAAGTGCAAGCTTTTAGAGTCACGTTTATACACAGGCATACTCAGGTGGGCACTAGGATGACAGCATCGGGGGGGGGAGAATTATAGCCCACCTTGTGATAAATGGCTGTTTTGTGATTGATCATGGTAACCATAGCAGCAACACACATGTCAACGTTCCAAAACAGGACTCTGAGTTCAAGTCTTGCCTTAGGCATGAAAACTGGCTAGATGACTTTGATTCAGTCACACTTCAAGCTCGGGGACAACCGGATTAATCAGTTCCTGCCATAACCAATGGAACAATGCTTGATTGGTCCAAATAAGTGGACTTTTCATTTGCAGAAAAAACACTAGGAATAAAAAAAAAAAGGATTTTTCTTCCAAAGGAGATTGCTATAGACTAAAAAGTAAGTTTAGCGTCTACTTTAATAAACAAGTTTGTTAAAGGTAGATGTTAAACTATAGTCCTTAGTTTACAGCAGGGTGGATTTGATTTAAATCAAGTCAATTTAAATCACTAGTAAAAAGGCTTGATTTAAATCATCTCGATTTAAATCGTAACTTTTTAAAAAGTTTTATTATTTTTTTAACAGTTCAATAATAGTTGTTCAACAAAAATGTGTTATCTGAGTATCTTATTCACTAATACAAATTAAATTCCTAATCCCTAAATCTTTTCTCTAACCATTGATAAAATAGGTTTCAAGTTTGAAAATATTCTGTTTCTTCTTTTTCTTTCAACCTTAAAGTAAGTCTGTCCATTTCTGGTGGTAGTATTTCTTTGTTCTTCCAATATTGTGCAAATATATTTCTTGCTGCTGTTATCACATGTAGAATCAAATATGTACTTTGCTTATCAAGTTTTTCTGGCATTATAACTAGTAAAAAAAATTCAGGTTTATAGTCTGTGTTTTTCTAACATTTTTTTCTAACCAAGTGTGCATTATTGTCCAATATTTCCTTGCTTTAACACATGTCCACCACATATGATAATAAGTACCTGGTTTGTGTTTACATTTCCAACATTTCTCTGACATGTTTTTAAACATTTTGGCTAATCTTGTTGGTGGCAAATATCCATCTATAAAACATTTTATATAAGTGTTCTTTGTATGAAGCTGACATTGTCAATTTATAGTTTCTTTCCTACAAACTTTTCTAAGTCTATATTATATCCAAAATTCTTTGCCCATACTATCATTGTCTCTTTTACTTGTTCATCTTCCATTTTGAAATTTAATAAGAAATTGTACATTTTTTTGATTAACTTTTCATCAGAAGTTAATAATCTCTGATCAAACCTAATCTGTTCTTTGTAAAATCCATACTGTTTAATATCTTTATCATGTCTGACTTGCATTTGTAAATGTGACCACCATGTTAAATCGATGCCCTGATTTTCCATCTTTTGCCTGGATTTCAAGTTCCCTTTAGAATTTAGAATATCTTTGTATGTCCATATTTTATTGAGACTGACTACATTTGGATGTATGAATGCTTCCATTGTTAAAAGCCATCCTGGAATTTTCAAATATATTTTACATTTTCCTCCCACCAAATTAATAATAATGCATTTCTAATATGGTGGTTTTGGAAGTATTTATGTATTTTACTTTTTCTGTACCATAGAAAAGCATGCCAACCAAGTTGCAGGTCATGTCCCTCCAGATACAGCAATCTTTTATTTTTAATAGTTATCCATTCTTTTATCCATGTTAACACTGATGCTTGATAATATAAAACCCAATCTGGCAAGCCAAAGCCTCCATTTCCCTTGGCTTCTTCTAACATTTTCAGTTTAATTCTAGCTTTCTTTCCTTCCCAGATAAATTTTTGAATTAGAAAGTTTAAATCTTCAAAGAATTTTTTCTCCAGTTTTAGAGGTATTGTTTGAAATAAAAATAATATTTTGGTAATATATTCATTTTTACCGTAGCAATTCTTCCTAACATCGACAGTTGAAGATTCTTCTATTTTTCCAAATCAAGCTTTATTTGGTTTAACAGTTTAATGTAATTTTCTTTTAGTGTTGAACATCTTGCTGTCAGATATATTCCCAAATATTTGACCTTTTTGACTACTAGCAATTCTATTTTTTCTGATAATTGCTTTTTTATTTATCTGTAAAAATTTTAACTATCACTTTAGTTTTTTCTCTATCTTTAATCCTGCTATCTCTCCAAATTGTTCTATCTTTTCCAACAGTTTAGGAATCGTCTATAGTTCCCTCTAGAATGAATACCAAATCATCTGCAAATGCTTGCAGTTTGTAGGTTTCACCTTTTATTTTCAATCCTTTAATTTCTGGATCTTGTCTATTTAAAACTTCCAAAGTTAAGATAAATAGCAATGGGAATAATGGACATCCTTGTCTTGTGCCTTTTCGTATATCAAAATTCTCTGTGTTATCCCTATTTACAATTACTTTTACTGATTGTTTCTGATATATTGTCTGAATCGTATTTATCAAGTTTTGACCAAAGTCCATTGTTTTTAGTTGTTGAGTCATAAATTGCCAAAAAACATTTATCAAATTCCTTTGGGGCATCTAAAAATACTAGTGCCAGTTGTTTCTCTGGATGAAGTTCATAATATTCCAATGTATCTAGTATTACCCTCAAATTATTTTTATTTGTCTCTTTGGTAAAAAAATCCTTTTTGATCTGGGTGTATAAATTCAGTCAAAAATCTTTTCAGCCTCTCAACTATTATTGAAGTGAAGATTTCATAGTCCACATTCAGTAGTGATATTGGTCTATAATTTTTGATCTGGGTCAGATCTGAGTCCTCTTTTGGTATCAAAGTAACATTAGCTTCTGTCCATGTATTTGGGAATTTTGCCTCCAATAGAAGTTCATTACATATATTTTTAAATGGTGAACTTAATATACCTTGTAAACATTTATAAAACTGATGGGAATCCATCTGTTCCTGGCGTTTTTTCATTTTTTTTCTTTTTATTGCTTCTGTCAATTCCATCATTGTTATTTTTTCATTTAACATAGTCTTAAAGTTTTCTGGAATTTTTGGTAAATTATTTTCTTCCATATATTGAGTCATTCTCTCCCATGAAGTTTCTTCCTTGTCATATAGTTTCTCATAGTATTCTTTAATGATCTTTTTTATTTCTTCATTTTTAAATTGTAAACAGCCCTTTTCATCTACTAAACTGTTTATCATTTTTTTCTCCTTTTGTTTTTTAAGTTTATAAGCTAACCATCTTCCTGGTTTGTTTGCATTTTCAAAAAAGTTTTGCTTTGCCCTTTAAATTTGTTGTGCCAATTTTTCTGATTTTATTAAAGTTAATTTATGTTTTATTATTTCCGTTTGTCTTTTCAATATTTTCTTTTGTGGGTTTATTTGTAGTTCAAGTTCTAATTTTTTAAATTCTTCTCTTAACAACTGACATTATTGTCTCTTTATTTTTTTTTCACCATGTATGTTACGCCTGGAAAATATGCTTTGGCTTTATCCCATACATTTTGTAATGTTGTATCTTCTTTTTTATTTTCTTTGAAGAAAAATTCCATTTCTTTTGTTGCTAAGTCTATAAATTCTTTCTCTTTTAATATAGATTGATTGAAAGTCTATCTTAATTTTTTCTGCATTCCTTTCCACACCATTTTTAAGGGGTAATGGTCTGCCCGAGTACCTAATTCTATTTCAATTTCCTGCATATTAACTCTTAATTCAGGTGTCATCCAAATCACATCAATTCTGGATCAAGATTTACGACTATTAGAATAAAATGTGTATTATGATTTTCCTGCGTTCGTTTCTCTCCAGATATCTTGTATACCAATTTCCTCTATCATATTGAAAAAAGTCTTGGGTAATCTTTTTCTTCCTTTTTTCCCTGATTTATTGCTTTTATAGCAATCAATCCCCAATTAAGCATATATTTTGATATTCCATTTCTACTATTTTTCTGTGAAGGTTTTGATAAAATTCTTCTTGTTTATTATTTGATGCATATATTGCTATCAAAAGTATCTGCTTTTGATTTAAAAATATTTCTAGCATTAATATTCTTCCTTCTTCATCTGCATAAATCATTTTGGAATCTATTGTCTCTTTGACATATATAACTATTCCTCTTTTTTGTTGAGCTAATGTATAATAAAGTTTTCCAAGTTTGGGATTTTCCAAAAATTTATGATGTTGGTTTTTTATGTGTCTCTTGCAAACAAATTATATCAATGTTTAATTTCTGTAGTTGTTTGAAAATTCTTTTCCTTTTAAATGGGGAATGCAATCCATTTATATTCACTGAAAAAATTCCATTTTCTTTCTCCATTTTGGTTTACTTATATTTAGGTCATATTGATCTCGTAATCCTCTGCTCTTTTACTATTCCCTCATCTTCTTGATTCATCTTCTCATTTTCCTCTTCCACCTGTGTAATCGTTTGTTTGTTTTGTCTGTTTCTGGCTTTTTCCATCCTCTTGTTGATATTGTGTTCTTTCTCCCAGAAATGCTCTATATCTTTCATCAAAATCTTCTGCCTTCCACACTGAGTCCAAATGATATCTTGTGTTATTCCAATTGATTAAAATTCCTTCTTAGCATTAGCCATCTAAAATTTACTCCTTTTGCAATCAGCTTTGTAGTCAGGCAATGATATTGACTCCGAGTATCCCTTATTCTCTTGGGAATCTGTTTCAGCACTACTATTTCTTTATCTTTATATGTAATGAATCACTCTTCTTAATATCTCATCCCTCATTGTTTTCTTCAAATATTACATGGACTTCTCTGGGCAATTTGTGTTTCCTTGCATAACTTGAATTCATTCTAAATATTTCATCCACTTCTTGCTGCATCTCCAGTCTTTCCATTTCTAGGGCCTCTGCTAATAGATTAATAATCACTTCTGCTATATTTTCCTCTTTATCTTCAGGTGTGTTCTGGAATCTCAAATAGTGTACCGCCTTCTCCATTTCCAAAGCAGTGACCACTCCTTCTAGATTTTGATTTGCTTGTTCTAACCTTTCATTCTCTGTCATTAGTGCTTCAATTCCCCCCCCCAGTATCTTCTGATTAATCTTCCACCTACTGAATTCTTTGTTTATTTTTAAGGATCATTTGTTGGTGAACCTCAGATTGTGTCTTTATGTTAAGCATTTGTTTGTTTAGCTTATCAGCATTGCTTTTTCTTTCTTGATGATTCTTCTGCATCATTTCTTGCATTAATTGTAAGGTCGCATGCATCTCTTTTTGGACGTTGTTTGCCTTGTCTTGTTGTAACATTACTTCAATAGATCCCTAACTTGCTGGACTGGATGTTCCAGAAGAGGGTGCAGAAACAGGTTTTTTGTAATTTTAGTGAGGTTTGGTGCACTCAATGTTCAATAAGGCAAATTTTGTAAATCCACAGGGAGAAGAGAAAAAAAAGGCAACTGCTTTAGGCTACAATCCAACTTTAAAAAGAGCCAGCTATTTTAGGCTAAAATCCCAGTTTAAAAAGGAGCCAGCTATTTTAGGCTATATTCCAAGTTTAAAAAGGAGCCAACTATTTTAGGCTATATTCCAAGTTTAAAAGGGAGCCAACTGCTTTAGGCTGTAATCCAAATTAAAAAAGAAGCCAACTGCTTTAGGCTATAATGCAGGTTTAGAAAGGAGCCAACTGCTTTAGGCTAATCCAAGTTTGGGGTTTTTTTTAAAAAAAAACCCAACTACTTTAAGCTTTAATCCAAAAAATTAAAAAAACACCAACTGCATAAGTCTAATCCAAATATTTCTGTCAGTTCAAAAATATTAGAGAAAAAAAGAAAAAAGAAAAGAAAAAAACCCTGTCTCTAAATAGTTTCTATAATAGTTTCTATAAAGGTCCATAGAGAAGAGAAATAAAGAAGAATCTCACTCAGATCAAACACATTGTTGACAGTCAGCTGTTTGGCGGCGCTGCTGCGGCTCGCTTCTTCCCTAGCTGTCTGTGGCTTGGGCTGTCTGCATATTTGCCGGCAGCCTTTCTGCCGCCTGTTTGAAGACTTTCCTTGGTTAGTTGGGCCAACTGCTGTTGGCTCCGAACTCCCAAGGTTTCCCTTCCTCCTCATTGCCTCTCCAGGGCGATTTTCTGACCTCTTTGGGTCTCCAGACAAAGTGAAATCAGACTAGGAAACTGGAGCTCCAGTTTCTTTCATCCGTGTCGCCATGATGCCCAGGGTGAAGTAAGTACGTTTAGCATCTACTTTAATAAACAACAAGTTTGTTAAAGGTAGATGTTAAACTATAGTCCTTAGTTTAGAGCAGGGTGGATTTGATTTAAATCAAGTCGATTTAAATCACGATTGAAATCATGATTTAAATCACTAGTAAATGTCTTGTTTTAAATCAACTTGATTTAAATCATAATTTTTAAAGAGCAACTGTCATCTCTGTCTCGCAGCGGCTCCTCCTCTGAATTGCTGTTGACTCACCAACAGTGCTATTCACTTTAATGGGACAGCTGGTGATGCGGCAGTAACACAACAAGGTGAGGGATGTGGCGGGCAGCAGGTGAGTGGATGCCCGCTAACAGGCACTGCCATGATGGATCTGAAATGACAGGTGCTCTTTAAATGTAAGGACTCATTCTTGCTGGTAGTTAGAATCTTTAACATTATTTGCAAACAAAATGAAGGTTTCCTATTTAAAATAATAAGCTGTCAGGTTAGTAAAACAGCGATATCAGAACCGATATCAGGTTAACAGGTTAATCACGCATAGTTGGAGAACTACTCAAATTCTTTTATTTAATTAAAGCACTTGGAGCCTGGTACAGATGCATTTCTCTTCAAAAAATCATACAGTTTGTAGTGTACATAGATTTACAAAACAATGGGATAAAGTAATATTCCTGAACTTTGTTTTATGATTTGTCTAATGGTTACTGTGAAATTGTGTGAATGCATCAATGCAGTGTATGTTATCTCAGCTCGTAGAGCTTGGATTCATTGAATGAGTTTACCAAAAATGAAAATATTGCAGAATATACAGCCTCATGCTACATAACTATATTTAGATAGATTTTTACTCCAAAAGCATTTTATTGAAATAAATTTGATAAAAATAAGTCTGATTTAAATTTAAAAAATGTTTTTTTTGATATTTTTTTAAAAAATCATCGATTATTATCCACCCTGGTCTACAGCAACTTCCTTTGTAGGGAAAAAAAACAAATTTTCTTTTGCGCTTTTATATTCCCTTCCCACAATTAAATAGTTTTAAGTTAACCTATAGAACAGATAATCCTGGAGCTGTTACTCAGATTATGATCACTGCTAATACACCTGAATATTGGTTGAGTTTCTACTCAAAATGGAGAACAGGGGCACTTTTCAGACTGACAAAAGCTTACTAGATAGATTGATTAGTTATAGCCAAGCATTTGCAGCACTCTCACCAGAAAAATATACCAGAATCTAAATTATGCACAAATTCTGGTTAGATTTGCAAAACTGAAAGCATAACTGTTTGCATTCAGGGGAAAAAATTCCAGTGGAGGACTGGCTTTGATTGCATATTGCACAATATTGTGTTCATTTTAACCTTGTTTGTTTAAGTCATAAAAAGTGCATTTAATCATCTAGAAAAGCAAAATAAACTTGTGATTTCAGTTTGCTTTTACTTCCATAACTGGAGGTTTTCAAGAAAAGATAGGACAACCATTTGTCTGGAATGGAATAAGCACTCCTGCCTTTGATAGGGGGTTGGACCTCCAAGGCCCTTTCCAGGACTATGATTCTATGATTTCTCCAATGACTTTTTTTCCCAATAGTGAAGATAGTTGCACTCATTGTAATAAATAATAATATAAAACTTTATTGTCAAAGTACAACATGTGTACATTGAGATTAGCTGAGCCTCCCCCTGTGCTCTCTCCCGCCAACACACAGTGATAACAAACCCTCCATCCCACCACACTATGTGAACCAACTACACCACACACCGGTCTTGTATAGACTAAGTAATCATTTCTGCTTTCTAGTTCAATTTATATTGTCAACTAGGAATCAGTGGACGTGGACATATACTATATTCTTGTTAAGAACCAATCATATAAAAGTGTTCCCCATTTTGCAGGGAAAAAATTCAAGTTTTGAGCATGCTGCTTTTCCAGTTCCTAAAAGATGTTCACCGTCAGAGCAAGGTTCACGTACCATTTCACCAGAGACTGCTTCACAGAGAAAGAGTCAAGTCTTTGTTGGCGGAACACCTCACAACAACATGATTCATGATTATGTGGCTTGGTAATTTCACTTGAGGCTGGATTTTATTTTTATATTCACATTTGTAGGTTATTTGAATTTGCTTTTGGACGCTAACCCAGAGTGCCCAACCTTCCTAGGTTGGTGGCCCAGAGGGAAAGGAAAGGGGAGGCTTGGGGCTGCATGTGACGCAAAAAGGTGCGGTGCGAGTGCCCGTGTGATGCTGGGGGGCGGGGCTAGTGGCTGTGTGAAGTTGTGCAGGGTTAGTGCCCAAGCAACACTCAGGGCGGGGCTGGCACGAGTGGGGGAGGAGTGCACACATATGTGCGTACATTGGCCAGCCATTCACGTGGCCTGGTAGCCAAGAGGCCACAGCCCGGTAGTAGGCCGCAGCCCATAGGTTGGGGACCCCTGGTTTAACTCATCACTTTGGTACATAAGACACATAAATGAACAATTGAAATATGTTCTGAGGGATTCACATGAAGTTGAAAGTGAAAAAGTAATTCTGAAATTTATTTCATGTTGGTATAAAGTATTTCTTAAAATATTGAAATGGCATATACTCCACAATAGTTCAATAAAACAAACTTTATATCTTCAAATCTTAGTGCTCAGAGAAAAAGAACAGGTTGTTCATTACTTACAAATATGATTGTTAGGAGATACGGTATTTTGTGCTTAGATTATAATTATATCTTTTCTTCCCATTTCAGTACTCCAGTTGTAAGAAATAATTTTCTTCCTATGGCTAAGGCAACTACACCATATAATCAGTTTTCATATTTGCAACATTGTACTCCAACACCTCCATTCCATCTACAGAGTGGATTACAGGTATCAGCTATTTCTAAATTGTATAAGATAATGCAAAAAAGGTGTTGATTTCTAAATAATGTTTCATTCATTTGGGCAAGAAGGAGTTAAGAATTTTGCTGGTGATTTCATACTAATATTAACTCTTAAACTTACGTTTTTATTCAAGACATTTTTACAGAGTAAAACAATACAAATTTGTAGAAAAAAAGAAAAAGATAAATGAATAAATTAGAAACAAAAGAATGAGAAAGTAAGTTAGTGAACAGATAAGAAAGAAAAGAAATATAAAAAGCAGCTTCCAATCTTCTTTATTGCAGTTATGAGTGCAATAAAATGCAGTTATATTTTATCTTCAGTATGTATAATTACATTGGGGTTCCCTTCTTTCCATTGTCAAACCCATAAATCACAAATTCATTTTCCCCTTTTGTCACTGACAAATGTAGTTCTTTCCCTAATCAAGCAAATCAGTTTTGCCATCTCTGCAAATGTTGTCATCTTCACCAACCATTCCTCCGTAGTGGGTATTTCAGACCCTTTCCATCTTTGTGCATATAATAATCTTGCTGCAGATACCATGTACAAAAATTATCTTTTAAAGGTCTTTCCTACTTGTATATTCATTAGTCCTAGCAAAAAAGTTCTGGGTTTGAATGCTACTCTTTGTATCACTGTATGTATTTGAAACCAAATTTTTCTAGCTTTTCAAAAAGTCCATAGGCATGATAAAACACTTCACATTTTCCACATGTCCAAAAGTTTGAAACGTGTTTGTTCATTCTAGAAAGTTTTTCTGATGTTATATACCAGTGGTAAATCATTTTATAAAAAATATTTTTACAATCACGTATTTTCCCATTAATCCATCTGTATATGATAACCAAAGCTCTTTACCCATGTTATCATACGCTCTTTAACTTATTCTTCTTCCAATTTCAGTAAAAACGTATACATCTTAGCAATTACATGTTCACAATTTGCAGGTAATTCAGTTTCAAATGCTGGTTTATGTTCAGTTGCAAGGGACTTTTTGTCTACTTTAAATTGTTCTCTTAATTGTACATATCAAAATCATTGGAAACTAAATCACTTTAAGGTCAGTCGCTCTTTTGACTTCATCAAAATGTAATGCTAGGGCTGTTTTGAGACTCATTTTAAATCTTGGACTCTCAGGAAAGCAGTTTTTTTTAACGTGGTCAGAGGACTGATTTTTAAAGATGTATCAATATGTTTGTGCACAAGTGGTCCTCAAGTTACAACTGTAATTGAGCCCTGCAATTATGGTCATAAGTGGTGATGGTTGTAGAGCAGAACATCATGTGACCAAACCGGATTTTTACAGCCATTGTTGCAGCAGTTGTTAAACAAATGCAACTGTCATTAAATGAATGCCATGTTTGTTAAGTGACCCATTGTTCGCTAAGGGTCACTTTTTGTCGGAAACTGGAAGTGAACACTGGTTTCCAGCAAAATGGTAATAAATTGTGGCCAGGTGAACAAAAGATGCTGCAAACAGCCGTAAATGCCAAGTGTCCAAAATGCTGTCATGTGATTGTAGGGGAGGATGTTGGAACTTTGAAACTGGGTCATAAGCTTTTTTGGGGGGAGGGTGTCATAAGTTTGAATGGTTGCTAAGTGATTGATCATAAATCGAGGATTTCCTGCATGTACAGTCTGAAAGCTAAGAATAGCATAGCATAGCATAGCATTCAATTCTTTATTGGCCACGTGTAGTTGGACACACAAGGAATTTGTCTCCAGTGCATAAGCTCTCAGTGTACATACAAACAATAGTGATAGATCATGATCATAATCAACATAAATACATTCATCATAAACTATAAAATACAACACATTTATCATAAATCATAAAATGCAACACTTAGTGATAGTCATAGGATACTAGCTAAGCGAACAAGATAAATCATACTAGGATACTAAATAAAATAATATAAATTGTAAGATACAAGCAACAAAGTTATAGTCATAAGAAGATAAGGATAGGTAATAGGAAAGATGAGAGAATAATAGTAATACAGCTTTACTAAGTAGTGTGACAGTGTTGTAGGAATTAGTTGTTTAGCAAAGTGACGGCATGGGGGAAAACTCCTTGTGTCTGATGTCAATGCTGCTAACATCGGATGTTTTTGCTTTGACAACATATGGAGTTGCAACCATTTTCCTTCTTTTGTTTTACATAAGATGGTGGAGCAATAGCTCAGATGCTATGTTTCCTACCAACTGGACCAACCTCCTTCCTTTTGCAGAGGTGCTTACAATTACTGTTCAGAGCAGCACCGGCTTCACGCCTTTCAGAGTAGCCACAGGAAAACAGTTCAGCCCAATACCTGAATACCCTCCAGGCGCCCTCCGCTTCTCAGACACTTGATCAATGGGTGAGGGGGTGGGAAGAAGTTTGGAGCGCCATGAAGACTGCCTTAAAAAAGACTTCAGAGACTTATAAAAAGCAGGCAGATTAAAAAAAGGGCTCCTCAAAGAACATTCCAAGTTGGGGAAAAGATTTATCTGTCGACTAAATATTTGTGCCTCAAATTACCCAGTAAGAAATTAGGACCAAAATTCTTGGGGCCTTTCCCCATCATGAAGATCATTAACCCGGTCACAGTAGAATTAAAACTCCCTAGGCTTTTAGGGAGAATTCACCCTGTCTTCCATTGCAGCTTGTTGAAACCTTTTCGGGGCTCCACTTTAAGACCTCCCCCTAAGAAGGCACCTGGACCCCTCGTGGTAGCGGGTCAGACTCACTATGAACTAAAGCGTATTCTCGATTCTAGAATTTTTAAAGGGAAATTAAAGTACCTAGTACAATGGAAGGGATACTTGCTGTCTGAAGCCACTTGGGTGAAATCTAGCGCTGTGAAAACTGACAGACTCATCAAAAGGTTCTATAGGAAACACCCTAACAAATCGAGAGACAGTCCTTAACATATGCTTTTGTTTACATTACAGGATCTGTCCTTTTTGTAGGGGGGGGAGGATGTCAACGTTGCTAACATCGGATGTTTTTGCTTTGACAAAATATGGAGTTGCAACCATTTTCCTTCTTGTATTTTAGTCTTAGAATTAGAGTTAGAATTAGATGATAATAGGGGGGAGGAGGAAAAATGTGCATGGGAGTTTATTTAGACATAACAATACTGTAACTAGTGTATTGAACCAAGATTATTGAAATAAGAGATGATAAGAATTGGCAGGCTGGAGAACTGGAGGGAGAGTCTGCATTTCAAACTAATTGGGAGAATGTGATTTATGACTGAATTAGAGGAGGGAATTGTGCTTTGATACTATGTGCACAGGGGAGGGGAATTCAGATTTTGTCTTTGACTATGTAAGTGCCGAAGTTATGCCTCTTGAATAAAGATTCTTGAAGGTAAACAATGCCTCGAAGTTCTTTGAAGAGTTTCATCGGTTGGAACCATGACATCTGGTTGTTTTGGTGTGCAGTGCCCGGCCTATAGCATCATCTTGAGGGAATTTGAAACAGTTCATTTCCAGGATGTCGGGTGTCTGTACATATTTTCTCAGTCCTCTTTGTCACCTGTGCAATATACAGGTCCTCAGTGGAAGGCAGGCTGTTAGCAATTGTTTTTTCTGCAGTTCTAACTATTCGTTGAAGTCTGTGCCTGTCTTGTTTGGTTGCAGTTCCGAACCAAACAGTTTGTCTGTGCAAATGACAGACTCAATAATTCCTTTGTAGAACTGTGTCAGCAGCTCCTTGGGTAATCTTAGATTTCTGAAATGGCACAGGAAGAACATTCATTGTTGTGCATTTTGGATGACATTTTTGATGTTAGGTATCCATTTTAAATTTTAAGACATTATAGAACCTAGAAACTTGGAGGTCTTTACTGTTGATACTGTGTTATCTAGTATTGTAAGAGATGGTAGAATAGGAGGGTTTTGCCTAAAATCTATCATTTCTACAGTTTTGAGTGTGTTCAGTTCAAAATTGTTCCTGCCGCACCACAAGGCTAGTTGTTCAAATAAAGATTCTTTATTTTGTTCTTTTCTAAAAAAAACAGCTGGAAAATAACACCTCTGATGTTTATTTTGCTGCCAAACTTTGAATCACAGAGGCACAAAAAGATCTAAGGGAGCCATTCTTGGTTTTACCTTTTACATCTTCATAAAATAATGATGCTCATTGTACATCTATCCTTTAATA
Source organism: Vipera ursinii (assembly GCF_947247035.1). Taxonomy (NCBI): domain Eukaryota; kingdom Metazoa; phylum Chordata; class Lepidosauria; order Squamata; family Viperidae; genus Vipera; species Vipera ursinii. The sequence continues at coordinate 238,723,937 of NC_139512.1, forward strand.
ACAGCAACAAACAATTCATTAAACATACTGTATGCTATCCAACTCTCATTGACTGGGCGGTTCCACAACAATCAAATCACAATAAAACCCATAAAATATAAATGATAAAAATAAAATATGGTAAGTGCCAGAGGTTTCACTTGATTCTTTCTAATATATATTTCTTTTCACATACAAACGTTTTTATATAGGTTTCAGCTTCTGTACCACCAAATGAATGCATGCTTGTTAACGGAAAATTGTACTCTGTGTTAAAACAAATAGGCAGAGGAGGATCTAGTAAGGTAAGATAATATTGTAATATCAGTTAGTTTGATTTGATGAAAGCTGTTATTTGTGAGAAATGGTTTGTTGTGAAAAAAAAACACAGGTACCTACTTTAAACGTTTACTGTATTAAGAATCATAAACATACAACACCTCCCCTTTCTATTATATAGTTTCTGAATCATCCTCAAATTGTTTATTATACCATTCATCATACAATTCAGTTAAACCTCACATTAATATAGAAACAAGGTATGAATACTCAAGTTCAAAATCCATTAACTGGGGGATTAGGACTAATCAAAATTACACAAAATGTACAAACTTTCCAGATCATCAGAATTTGATAATCAGTATTTTTTTTCATTTCCATATTCTAATAGTTCAGTTTGGAAAAGAGGAAAGTAAATCTTAGCAGCTACAAATACAATATCTCATGGTTAGTTAATTTTAATGTGTAGTACTTATACATTGGTTCAGAGAATTGAATAATTCAAGCTTGCAGTCTGAGTATTATATATTATATTTATTTTTATTAAATTTTTATACCGCCCTTCTCCCGAAGGACTCAGGGCGGTGTACAGGGCAATAAATATTAAAACGAAGTACAAAAGTTAAAAAACAATTAAATATTATGCCCGATATATACAGTAATTAAAAACCATGTTAAAACCCCAACCCCTAACCCATCAAACCAGGCCGGATTGCTCAAATAGTACAATAGTGCTTGCTTTTGAGCAGATCAGCATAAGACTCCACTACCCAATACTTCATTATTTCTGTTAGCAGAAGCCAATTTATTCATTAATTTGGTATGTTAACACATACAATGCAACAGTGGTATATGCCTGTGTTTTTTATAAAGTGACTAAGATAATGTGTGAAAAATAAAATATCAATACATTATTACATCAGAGCTTTCCAAGTCTCGGTTCACGGTGCCCTTGAGGTTGCAAAAATATGACATTGCAAATGGATCTCAAAAATTTAAAATATCCCATAGCATTTTGCGGAGTTCACTATAGCACCTCAAGGTGCCACAGTTCACAGTTTGGAACTGCAGGCTTATTCTATCTATTATTTGAAAACAAATCATAAGTATTCTTGGTCCTAAAATATTCTGTGTTGAAAAGATACTTGTTTCATGTGTATAACCATGAAAATGTATTTTTATATTTGGTTATATATGTCCAACCACAGAGTAGACGGTTCTAGCAGCTTGTATCCTTTCCTAGGAAAAAATTCCAGATCTATTTTAGAAAGCATGGCTTGGACTCTACTCCAGTTCAGAGTATGCACAGGGAGTGGATATCAACAAAAGTCCCAAATATGACCAGAACATAATGACTGGATGTAGTTCTGAAACTGCAGTCTTGGGTATGCAGGATTAATACTCTTTATGTGATTTCAGTGGCTGAGATTTCTATATACACATTTCTACCATCGAAATCATGCATAATGCTATTTATCTAAAAAAAACCCCAACCCCTTAATAGCCTAGCAGCTGGGTTCTGTGCCAGATGTAACTTCTGGAAAGCCTTCAAAGCTAGATTATGTGGAAATACATCATATGAAACACATCCAATTGTGAGTCATTGAAAACAGTTATCATCAGCCAAAACTAATCTAGAATTTTACTCGTCTCTTAAGATAAAAAATCTCAGATCTCTAAGTATATACATTGATAAAAAGCTGGTTGTAAAGTACATTCATAAGGTTTTTTAAATTTAAAAAATGACATATTTTTTCAGCAAATCATTTAAACTACAGGGAGTGCAGAATTATTAGGCAAGTTGTATTTTTGAGGATTAATTTTATTATTGAACAACAACCATGTTCTCAATGAACCCAAAAAACTCATTAATATCAAAGCTGAATATTTTTGGAAGTAGTTTTTAGTTTGTTTTTAGTTATAGCTATTTTAGGGGGATATCTGTGTGTGCAGGTGACTATTACTGTGCATAATTATTAGGCAACTTAACAAAAAACAAATATATACCCATTTCAATTATTTATTTTTACCAGTGAAACCAATATAACATCTCAACATTCACAAATATACATTTCTGACATTCAAAAACATAACAAAAACAAATCAGTGACCAATATAGCCACCTTTCTTTGCAAGGACACTCAAAAGCCTGCCATCCATGGATTCTGTCAGTGTTTTGATCTGTTCACCATCAACATTGCGTGCAGCAGCAACCACAGCCTCCCAGACACTGTTCAGAGAGGTGTACTGTTTTCCCTCCTTGTAAATCTCACATTTGATGATGGACCACAGGTTCTCAATGGGGTTCAGATCAGGTGAACAAGGAGGCCATGTCATTAGATTTCCTTCTTTTATACCCTTTCTTGCCAGCCACGCTGTGGAGTACTTGGACGCGTGTGATGGAGCATTGTCCTGCATGAAAATCATGTTTTTCTTGAAGGATGCAGACTTCTTCCTGTACCACTGCTTGAAGAAGGTGTCTTCCAGAAACTGGCAGTAGGACTGGGAGTTGAGCTTGACTCCATCCTCAACCCGAAAAGGGCCCACAAGCTCATCTTTGATGATACCAGCCCAAACCAGTACTCCACCTCCACCTTGCTGGCGTCTGAGTCGGACTGGAGCTCTCTGCCCTTTACCAATCCAGCCACGGGCCCATCCATCTGGCCCATCAAGACTCACTCTCATTTCATCAGTCCATAAAACCTTAGAAAAATCAGTCTTGAGATATTTCTTGGCCCAGTCTTGACGTTTCAGCTTGTGTGTCTTGTTCAGTGGTGGTCGTCTTTCAGCCTTTCTTACCTTGGCCATGTCTCTGAGTATTGCACACCTTGTGCTTTTGGGCACTCCAGTGATGTTGCAGCTCTGAAATATGGCCAAACTGGTGGCAAGTGGCATCTTGGCAGCTGCACGCTTGACTTTTCTCAGTTCATGGGCAGTTATTTTGCACCTTGGTTTCTCCACACGCTTCTTGCGACCCTGTTGACTATTTTGAATGAAACGCTTGATTGTTCGATGATCACGCTTCAGAAGCTTTGCAATTTTAAGAGTGCTGCATCCCTCTGCAAGATATCTCACTATTTTTGACTTTTCTGAGCCTGTCAAGTCCTTCTTTTGACCCATTTTGCCAAAGGAAAGGAAGTTGCCTAATAATTATGCACACCTGATACAGGGTGTTGATGTCATTAGACCACACCCCTTCTCATTACAGAGATGCACATCACCTAATATGCTTAATTGGTAGTAGGCTTTCGAGCCTATAAAGCTTGGAGTAAGACAACATGCATAAAGAGGATGATGTGGTCAAAATACTCATTTGCCTAATAATTCTGCACTCCCTGTAACAATGCTAAATGGTCATCCATATTAATTCTCCTTAACATTGTTACAGGTGGCAGAAATATCCAAATATGTTGATAATCTTGAGTCAGTCTCCTAGTGATGCATATATTTAATGATATAAATAAGTTAATTTTGAGACTTTGAAAGTAATGCTTGAATAATTATATACTGTTTAAAGGCTTTTTAAAAAAGATCTCAAAACAGGAGATTGTGGATAGTAGTGAAGCAGTGAAATATTGGTTCATTGGCTTTAATATAGTGTATTAAATGGGAAATAGACTTCAGCCAAGCCTGTTTTATTTATTATTTCAGACATGACTGAGGATTCTATTTGTTGTTTTTAAATATAGAGTATTTTTTATTATACTGTATGTTGAAATTCATAGTCTTGTGCTGGTTAGTAATCACAGTAAAGTTATGTATCTATCCAAAATAAAATGATATTGAGTAAATATAGCAATATATTATAAGAATCTAGTTATGTGTTTTTAATTGAATTTTAAAGGTATTTCAAGTACTTGATGAAAAAAAACAGCTTTTTGCCATCAAACATGTTAATTTAGACGAAGCAGATAAACAGACCATAGAAAGCTATAAAAATGAGATTGCTCACTTAAACAAGCTTCAGCAACATAGTGATAAAATCATCCGACTTTATGACTAGTAAGTAAACGCTTTTTAAAATCAGTTTAATCCCTCTTTCTGCCTCCCCAAACATGCATGCTCAGATTAACTTTTATTTTTGCAACTATATTGTTTTAGTGAAATCAGTGAAAAGAATGTCTATATGGTGATGGAATGTGGAAATATTGATCTTAATAGCTGGCTTAAAAAGAAAAAGACAATTAATCCATGGGAACGGAAAAGTTATTGGAAAAACATGCTGGAAGCTGTACATACAATTCATCAACATGGTAACTACTGTTTGTATGTTTGAACTCTGTTCTTTAGAATAGCTTCTCTCAGGAACAATTGCAAGGAATACAGTTAGAATAGTATAACTGAATAGTCAGAGAAAATAAAACATCAAGACAATAGATGCATGATGCGGTAGGAGTAAAATGAAAATTCAAAGAGTTTCTAAAAAGAAAAAATCCTGTTAAACCCACTTTCACGCACACGTACGATCCGATCCTTTCAACTTTGCCTTAGTTACAAAGGCATTGTTGGGTACTACCATGTTTCCCCGAGAATAAGACCGGGTCTTTTTTTTTTTTTTGGCCTCCAAAAGAGGCACCACATCTTATTTTTGGTGGGGGTGTCTTTTCCACTCATCTTTGGCACCAACAGCCCCGCCCAGGCGGCCCACTTTTGCTGCTGAAGGAGCAGCTTCATTCTGCAGCTCAATCCATAGCTTGGTTCTCGGCTGCAGTGGCCTTCTGGAAGGGCCTGACTCTGAAATGTAGACCTGTGGATGCCGGAGAAGAAGTGGGACAATGAGGATTGACCTGGCTGCAAAGTAAATGGGTGCGGGGCACATGGGGCAGCTTCATACCCCCACCCCTGCCCTAGCTTGATTTTTAGGCATGTGCCTCACCCCCAAACTAGGGTTTATTTTGGGGGGTAAGGCTTATATTAGGTCCACCCCCCAAAAGTTAATCTAGGGCTTATTTTTGGGATAGGTTTTACTTATGGGGAAACACAGTATCACAAAAAAGATTGCCCATCCAGGTTTTAAGATATAATTAGCTATAAGAGAAAGTACTATAATTCATTGTTAGAGTCATTAATATTCAGCTATGCAAACAAAGAAAAGTGGTGGTTAAGAATAAAGATGTTTTTTGGAGGATTTGGGGCACGTCAACGAATTATAGTATCCTATCTGAGAAGATGAAGGGAGAAAGAAAACAATTTGTCAGCATATCGGAGTGAAATTTTGCCTGACCAGCAATTCATACTCTTCTCTGATTAAAAAAAAGAGGTTTCCAGAGCTAGCTTCAAGAAAAAATTATAAATTGTAAAAAAGAATCATTATTAACTATTAAAGAATGCTACATTTTAGTTATGTTTATACACATGCACACTAAAGATAGGATATTTTTTTCTATCAGCCCTGACAGAAATCACTTATATAGGTACACAAATGTCTAATAAGTAATTTTACTGTAGAAAGGCTGAGAAGTCCTTACAAAAAAATTCAGTGACTGCTCCTCTCACATAAAGTCCTGTAGTGAAGTTAAATTTATATGCTTCTTTTCCAAATTGAGCTATAGAATGAGATAGGTGGCCTTATTTGGCTGGGAGGCTGGGAATCTTGCTTTGAGAATAGCCAGATTTGCTATAAAGTTGTTTCCTCTGACCATGTGTGAGCTAAGTGTCAGACTGTGTATTGCTAATGACACAATAATTTACACAATACCAAGTACATGTGTAGGTTTTGTTCAAATTAATGAGATAATAGTGTCAGGTGTGAAAATATTTCTCAGCAACCTCCTCAGCTTTTTATTGCTTAGAAAGCTATTGCTGTATTCTACAGTTGAACTTGGTATTTAGATCAGGGCTTTTCAACCTTTTCACTCATTGTACCTCTTTTAGGATATGGCAACATCAGAGTACCATCAGTCGCCTAGCAAGGTGTCAAAAACATGATGACCAAAAAATAAAGGAAAAAAGTGATGAAGTACAGGTAGTCCTCAACTTACAACAGTTCGCTTAGTGACTGTTCGAAGTTACAATGGCACTGAAAAAAGTGCCCCACAAGCCACAGCCGAGCAAGACACCTGCCTGCCCGCCCGGCGGCGCTCTTCCTCCTGTCCGAGGTTTTCATTGTTGTGAGCATTTCTGTTGAGGATTGGCAGCAGGGGTTGGGGGGGATGGGTGTTTGGTTTTTATCTCCCTCCCCCTCTGCTGGGTGGTTGCAGCAGGTTTTGGTCACTTCACATGACCCTGGAACATTGTGACCTTCATAAATATGAATCAGTTGCCAAGCATCTGAATGTAAATCACAAGACCCTGGAGATGCTGCAACATTCCAGCTGATCGGCGCTTCTTCTTGGCTCAGCAGAAGTGCCAGGATCAGCGCCGAGCTCCAGCTGAAGCCTGGCGCTGATCCTGGCACTTCCACTGAGCCCTGACTGTTCTGAAGAAGTGCTGATCCTGGCGCTTCCGCTGAGGCCTGACAGCCTTCCAGCTCCAGCGCCGGGCTCCGCTCAGGCTTGTGCGGTGCTGCCACCGGTTCAGCTCATTCCCCTCCCCCGCTACCACTTTTCTAGGATGGTCGCGTACCACCTACCAGGTGCCAATGTACCACAGGTGGTACCCGTAGCACTGGTTGAAAAGCCCTAATTTAGATAATGGACTTAAGGACTGTACCTGTCTCAACTAAATCTCCCAAAAAAGCAGGGCTCTTGAAACAGGCTTTATTTCAAAATGAACTTTTTATTTGAGAGATAGTGATAACAGGAGAGTAAAGCATAGATTTGGCCCGTAAAGGATTACATCAAAAGGGCATCCAATCCACAGGTGCCGCCATGTTATGAGAAGCTGGAGATTCAGTGGGCTTCTCAAGGTCTCTCTTGGTTTTGTTTCCCAACGCTCCCAGGCTTTGTTGTCTGGAGATAAGGCAGGTGTTTTTCAGTCGCATTCCTCTCACCCAGAGGGAGGCCTTTCGCACAGAGCAGAGCAAAGCAGATAATAGTTCCCCAAGCAACCATCCCCCTCTCCACAGAATGACAGGCCCCGGAAATGGATACATAAACGAAGCAGGGAAGGATAGGGAAATGGATGAGGTAGACATGTACATAGAATGCAAAAGCAAGCAAATATAATTGTGAGGGGTCCTGACAGTAGTCTTTTGACTTACAAGCACAGTTGAACCCAGAATTTATGTTATGCTAAGTGAGAAATTTGTTAAGGGAGTTTGCCCCATTTTACAACTTTTCTTGCCACAGTTGTTAAGTGAATCACTGCTGTTGTTAAGTTAGTAACATGGTTGTTAAGTGAATCTGGTTTTCTTGTTGACTTTGCTTGTCAGAAGGTCACAAAAGGGAATCACATGACCCCGGGACACTACAACCGTCATAAATATGAACCAGTTTTCAAGCGTCTAAATGTAAATCATGTGACCATGGAGATGCTGCAAGAGTCATAAGCGTGAAAAATGGTCATAAGTCACTTTTTTCAGTGCCATTGTAACTTCAGACGGTCACTAAACAAACTGTTGTAAGCTGAGGACTACCTGTATTTGAGAAGTTTCCCATAAAAAAGCAGTGTAGCTTGCAAATAAATAGAATAAATAAATAGAAATAGAAATTTCTAAATTCTATTTCTAAATTCTATTAAATAGAAATTCTATTAAAAATAATTTAAACACCTGTACAGCAAGCAAAAAGGGAAAAACCAAATCTAATGGTCATTAAATAACAGGCAAGTACATTATTATTGTTATTGTAAAGTTCATTATTAATTATATCAATAGCTTCATTAATATAATTAATTATATTCATTATTATTTATCAAAGGGCAGTACAAAGCCAAACCAAACAATAGTTACAAATCAATCCCATAAAATTATTTTAAAACTTAACAACAACCTACTCAGCAAATATTAACACTAAAACAGCCATCACCAGAACAGTACGTTTAAAACAATGGCTTGGGATAGGGGAAAACATTTATATATCCATAATAATGTAAAGATATGTTTAATTAGACTGTCTGCTAAATAAGATTTGGGTGGAAAAATCTTTACAAATTTTACACTAACCAACTACTCAGGAAAAAAAGGCTTAAAATCAATCAGATTTCCACAGAAACCAAGGGAGGAAGGAAGCAGATTGTGAACTCTTGAGGCAACAAATTCCACTTCAGGATGATGCCATCAAAATTGCTTCCTTATGTAATGCTATCATCAGCCTCTAAAGACATCAACATGGAGACGTAGTTCATAGCAACAAATCTTAAATAATGGACAGGTTGAAATGGATACAGTCTTCCAAGTAACTAGATCCCAATTACAGACTTTAAAATTTTAAATATAAAAGGCAGGATTTCAAACTGCAGTTGGAATGCATATTGTAATAGAAATATTCTGCACTACTTGAGGAATCCAGATGTCTTCAGAGGCAACCAGTAGAGAGGATTGTGGTATTCTGTGTAGGCATATGGTCATTTATGTAGTGGGCAAACCTGGGGAACAAAAAATATATATAATTCAAAACTGCACATGTGTCTCCAGAGAGTTTTCTAAACCAGCTGTTCTACAATATCATATACCAGAAAAGATTCAGTGATATCAGGGCCACAAAAATCCTCCTTTCCTGATTGCCTAGATACTTTACATGGGATTTTGATTTTTTTCCCTACCTTGTGTTTTAATATGTGGGTAAATAATAATCATTCTTGACACACCTTGAATTAATTCAACAAATTTTAATTTGCAGGTATTGTTCATAGTGATCTGAAACCAGCAAACTTTCTGTTAGTAGATGGAATGCTAAAATTAATAGATTTTGGCATTGCAAATCAGATGCAGCCAGATGTGACTAGCATTGTTAAAGATTCCCAGGTGAGACAATTGTGAACTACTAAACATAGTAAAAGGGACGCGGTGGCTCAGTGAGTTAGGACGCTGAGCTTGTCGATCAGAAGATCGGCAGTTTGGCGGGTCGAATCCTGAGTGCCACGTAGCAGAGTGAGCACCTGTTACTCGTCCCAGCTTCTGCCAACCTAGCAGTTCGAAAGCAGGTAAAAATGCAAGTAGAAAAATAGGGACCACTACGGTGGGAAGGTAACAGCGTTCCGTGCGCCTTTGGTGTCTAGTCATGCCGGCCACATGACCACGGAGACATCCTCGGACAAGCGCTGGCTCTTCGGCTTTGAAACGGAGATGAGCACCGGCCCCTAGAGTTGGAAACGACTAGCACGCATGTGCGGGGGAACCTTTACCTTTAAACATAGTAAAAAAAAAAGCAATTATCTGAAATAATTGCCTGGCATTATTGTTTGATAATGGGGTGTGATAAGAACATGTTATAATCAGGAAAAACACACACACACACAGAGAGAGACACGTTGCATTTGTGTATTTCATTTACTTTCTTGGTACGCTTGGACAGAGTTAAATCTTATTTTTCCAAAGATTTAGGTTGAAGGATTCATAATGACCTCTAATGAGAGAAAAAAGTGAATTTTCCTGGCTATTACAGTTCCAGTTACTTCACTGAAAATTTTAAGGAGAGTCTTATATATGTAAATGTATGGGACTATGAAGTGTATCAAACGTCTATCTAAGGTGCTAAAAACATTGAATGACAATAGTTTGGTCTCTAGATGTGGCTTTAGCTCTCATTATTTTATGGATGACTATTCTGATTAAAGCTGATGAGTAGACTCCCAACAAGTTTACTATCTAAATGGCCACCTTTAGGTTTAAAAGTGGAATATCTGCCTTGCATCATTGCAATATGGAAAAAAACTAACACCTTGTGCTGTTATCTATAGAATTGTTCAACTGTTAAACTAAGGTTAAGCAATCATGAATGGGTTGTATGACTGCACTGGTCTCAGTAAAACAAGCTTCTCTTGTTATACAGTAGCTAAATTAGTGTAGTTATTACTGATTCTAGAGTGAATTAGGATTCCTATTTTACTAGAATTCTTAACCAGAGAGCCTAATTAGCCTTTAGCATGGTTAATATTAGTATCCGTTAACATCATATCTGGGATTATTATTAGAGCAGGGTATAGCTACATAGCAACCCCAGAAATGGCTGAGCTCTTATGAGGTGTCGGTGTTCTCTGGAAATGTTTAGTAAGACAGTCAAAAGCTTGTAAGATCTTTGGGATTAAATTGCTGAAATCTCAGCAATTTTGATTTGTAGCATCTATGAGTATTCTAAAAACCCAAAAAGGAGCTAACTCTCTAATATATTTAAATCAGTTATAGAAGTGTTAAATATAACTATTATTTAAATGTACATCATCCTATTTTTTATGTTAAAAGGTTGGCACCATTAATTACATGCCACCAGAGGCATTCAAAGATGTGTCTTCCAATGCAGAAAATGGCAAGTCAAGATCAAAGGTAATATTCTTCATATATCAATTGTTGATATTGTTTTCTAAATTGGAGCAATTTGGGGACAAATTTTATTTGAATAAGGAGATAGAAATAAATTATAAGGAAGCTTGAGAAGAAGGCTGAGGCAAACTCCTTATTCCTTCCATCTCTCCTTTCTTCTGAAACAAAATGGAAGAAAAAGTTCATCTTAAATGTGACCAGCTGCTGATGGACTGATTTTACCCATGGGATTTGTTTATGCAGCACAAAATTATGAGGTTCTGTGCATGCTTTAAGCATTGATTTAGAAGTGCTTTCAACCTTGAACAACTGCAGCGCTTTCTTCTCTCCTATAAAAGTACTAAAAGTAGCCCAACTTTTTCAGGCTTCCACAGCAGTTAAGAAAAATGGGTTGTTGTGGCTTTAAGAGTTGCATTAACTTTCCTTAAAAATGAAGCATGAAACCTCCATGCTTTGTTACATTAGACTGAATTAAGGAAGTGGAAGACATCTTACTAAAACAAGAAGCGACATGCAGGCAGGCAGAGATTTAATATTAATAGAAGATAATTTGCTTAGAGAGTAAGGGGCATTATTCCCATAGGCATCTGCAACAAGTTGACATCAAATTGATGACATCTGCATAGAAATATGCAAAAGAAGCAGTTATATAATCTGCATCTGAGAGTACAGTTTTTCATCCACTGAGCTCTGGTTAATGGAATGGGTGGTATTGGCAATTGCTTTCTTTTGTCCTCATATTTAATGTTCTTAGTGTTCCTTCCATGCCAGACCTTCTATAATGAACTGCCTCTGCTTCTTGATGTCAGGAAGATTAACAGGGACTCTTCCCCCTCTAGTGTTTGGTTTTTACTATTTGGTATTTGATGTCCAAACTTAGCCCACTGCAACTTCAAGCAATGTTGCTTTCAGGTTCAAAAATAAAATTGGGGTGATATAGTGCCTGATTTCTTTACCCTGGCCTTATCTTTACTGTAAATTTCTACTGATACACAGGCATGTTACATGATGTAGAACTACTGCCACCTCCATGTGATTTTCATATCATGCTGTGCTGTTGCTGCTGCAGTTATTCAGAACCACTTCCTAAAGTGTGGATGTTCTGCTTTCCTGGTCCCGTTTTTTTTTTATTGAAAAGTTTTAAAATACAATTTTCCTTTAAGAATCTCCCTCCTCCCCCTTCCCTACCTCCCCCCCTCCCCCCCTCCCCCCCGGACTTCCCAGAGCTAAATACAAGGTATATATATAAAAAGCAATCATAAACAATCATATACTAACAACTATAAACTCTAAAATCCATCACTCTCTAGCTTATATAGGATAAAACAAGCCTTAATAATATTGAATATGTATAAAAAGAAACTAAGATAAGAAAAGAAAAAAAGACGAAAGAAGACTTATTCAAATGCTACATAAAACTTCTTAACCCTATACTTATTCTGGATAAACTCAATCCATTTTCTCCATTCCATAATATAGCGTTCTTGCGAATGATCTTTCAAATAGGCCGAAATCTTCGCCATCTCTGCCAGGTCGGAAACCTTTAAAGTCCACTCCTCTATGGTCGGCAGTTCCTCTTTCTTCCAATATTGGCCTATCAAAAGTCTTGCCGCCGTAATTAAGTTCAACATCAACTTAATGTCCACAACTGTAGCGTCTGCAATTATTCCCAACAAAAAAAGTTGCGGACAAAACTTTAGCCTCTGTTTAAAAATCTTCTGCATATTCCACCAGACTTTTATCCAAAAAGCCTTAACCTTCTTACATGTCCACCATATGTGAAAATATGTTGCATCTTCATCACCACACCTCCAACATTTAGGCTGATAATTCGGATACATACTTGCAAGCTTTTTAGGATCTAAATGCCATCTATAAAACATTTTGTAAAAAGTTCTCTCTTAGGTTTTGAGCTTGAGTAAATTTTACGTTCCTCACCTAAATCTTTTCCCACGTGTCCATTGTGATGGCTTCCTGGATGTTTTGGGCCCATTTTATCATACAATCCTTAACAAGCTCTGTTTCTGAGTCAATCTCTATCAATGCAAGATATATCCGTTTGATATGTGCTGGTCCCTGATTTCTAATTTGCTTTATCAAATTTTCATCAGTCATTATAAATCCATTTTTCTGGTCTTCTTTCCACCTGGCCCGTAACTGAGTATATTGAAACCAATTTTGAACAACCTTCTCTTCTCGCAAGAGGCTATATGATTTCAAACACCAAACATTTCTTTCCAAACTGAGGATCTCCTTGTACGTAGTCACATCATGTTTGAAGCCAGCATGTATATTTTCTATTGCGTGTTTTGGAATTGCCCACAATGGTATCTTGCAACTTAACTTATGTCTATACTTCTTCCAAACTCTCAGCAATGCCTGTCTTAAAATATGCACCCTAAACACGTTGTCTACCTTCTTATCATACAACAAATATGCATGCCAGCCAAACAACAAATCGTGGCCCTCAAGATTTAATAACCTCCCTTGCGTCAAATTAATCCAGTCACTTATTGCTACTAATGCAGCAGCTTCATAATATAATTTAAAATTAGGCAATTTAAGGCCACCTCTCTCACGAGTATCCTGCATAATCTTAAGTTTAACTCGTGGTTTTTTTCCTGCCCACACAAATTTATTGATACCTCGCTGCCATTCCTCCAGATTAGAATCTTTCTTAAGAATCGGTATCATTTGAAATAAAAATAAAAATTTAGGCAGGACGTTCATTTTAACTGCTGCAATCCGTCCCAACAAAGACAATTGCAATTTTTCCCAACTCTCCAATTCTTTTTGAATTTCCCCCCATAATTTTTAATAATTATTTTTATATAGCTTTGTATTAGAGGGCGACAAAATCACCCCCAAATATTTAACCCTTTTAACAATCTCAAATCCAGTTAATCCTTCCAAGAGAGCCTTTTGCGAAACTGTCATATTTCTGGCCAAAATTTTGGTTTTCTGTATATTAACTTTAAATCCACAAACCTTCCCATATTGTGTTATTATCTCCATCAGGTCCACAACAGAGTTCTCTGGCTGGGTCACTGTAACAACCAGATTGTCTGCGAATGCTCTCAATCTGTAGTCCTGATCTCCAATTTGAATCCCCTTAATTTTTTCCGAATTCCGAATTTTAACCAATAATATCTCTAATGTTAACACAAATAACAAGGGCGATAACGGACACCCTTGCCTTGTGCCCTTCTCAATATTACATGCTTCTGTCAAGCTATTATTAACTATAATTCGGGCAGTTTGTTTTTGATATAATGCCCTAATCGGTTGTAAAATTTTTTCCCCAAAATCCATTTTGTCTAAAACTTTCAACAAAAATTTCCAATTCAATTGATCAAAAGCTTTTTCAGCATCTAAAAAAATTAGCACCGCAGCGATCTGGTTGTTCCTTTCCAAAAACTCTAACACATCAACTATATGCCTCACATTATTTTTCATTTGCCTACCACTAATAAACCCCGTTTGATCCCCATGAATCACCTGTTGCAGAATCCTCATCAGTCTATTAGCCAAAACCTTAGCAAATATCTTGTAATCTGTATTTAAAAGCGATATCGGTCTATAATTTTTAACTTGAGTAGCATCTTGGTCTTCCTTCGGAATCAAAGAAATAAAAGCTGTTCTCCAAGACGGTGGCACCTTTCCCCCCCTCTGGATTGTCTGGAACAGTTCCTTTAACGGTTTTATCATTTCTAATTGTAAATTTTTGTAATAGGCCGCAGTCAAGCCATCCGTACCTGGTGCTTTATCCACCTTCAATTCCTTAATTGCTGTAAAAATTTCTTCTTCTGTAATCAGTTGATTAATCCCTTCTTTTTGTACTTGCGTAAGAACCGGGATGCTAGCATTTTCCAAATATATATCAATGTCTTTTTCATTAATTTTCTCCTTAGCATATAATTTAGAATAAAAATCCACAAAAGCGTCCTTAATAAGGTCCTGTTGAAACACAACCCTTCCTTTATGCTCAATCTTGTCTATATTAGAAGCCCTTTGTTTTTTCCTCAGTCTATAAGCTAACCATCTACCTGGTTTATTAGCGTTGCAAAAAGTATTATGCCTGGCAAACCGCAGATTGGTTGCCACTTGGTCAGCCATTAATTTATCAAATTGTCCTCTTAACAATTTAATAGCCTCCTTAGTCTTCACATCCTCTGAGTTCAAAATCAAAGCCTTTTCTTTTTCCTTTATTTCATTCTCCAGTTCTTTCCTCCTAGCTTCCACAGCACGTCTATGTTTGTTATTCATATATATCAACACCCCTCTCATGTAGGCCTTGCTAGCATCCCACACCATATCCATAGAGGTACCTTTGTTCATATTAGTTTCAAAAAAATCCTTCATCCGCTGTTTGCATTCTTCCACATTTCTCTGATTTCTAAACAAATTCTCATTTACGCGCCACGAGCGCCTGTCTCTTTTCTCCTTATCAATCTCTAACCAAACTGGACTATGATCAGAGATAGTTCTTGCACAAATCTTCACCTTTTTAGTCCTCAAAAAAAAGTCATTAGTCACCAAAATAAAATCAATCCTCGAAAAAGATTGATGTCTATCAGAATAAAAAGTATAATCCTTTTCCTGCAAGTGTCTCTCACGCCAAATATCTCGCAGTTCCAAGTCATCCTTCATTTCAAAAAAAGATTTAGGCAGTCTAGCATGACTTGGAATGCGCTTAAAAGCTCCAGCCTTATCCATCTGTACATCCAAAACACCATTCCAGTCCCCCATAAAAATAAAAGATTTATAATCCAACTGGGTAAGCTTTGTATGAAGTAAACTAAAAAAGTCAGCCTGTTGTTGTTGTTGATTAGGGGCATACAGTCCAACTAAAAGCGTCTTTTTGCCTTCTAGCAACAAGTCTATCAGTACGTATCTTCCATGCTTATCTGCTTCAATTAAGTCCGCTGTTATGGCACTTTTAATATAAACAACCACTCCATTTTTCTTATTCATTGCAGAGGCAACAAAGTGCGTACCCAGTCTTGAGTTCAATAAAAACTTTTGGTCCATAGCCCTAATATGCGTTTCTTGCAAACATATAACATCTATCTTGAATTGTTTTAAATATTGAAAAACTTTCTTTCTCTTCTGTGGTGAATTTAGTCCATTAACGTTCCAAGTCAAAAATTTAGTTGCCATGCATATCCTCCCAAAGCTCTTGAAGCACTGCTTTGATAGGACTATCTTCTTTAGGCCGTGCTCCTCCCACTGCTTGGCTATGAGTATGTTGTGAAGATTCTGAAGACTTTTGCTGGTCTTGTTCTTTTATTTTCTTTGCTCTTTTTAAAGCAGCACGCGTTACCCTTTGCTCTCTAGGATCATCCAAAGAAGTTATAGCTTGATCTCCTCCAGCACCATTTTCCTCTGTTTCATCCTCTTGATGTTCTCCTTCTCCTTCTCCCTGGTCCCGTTTTCTCTGCCTACTCTCACCTATTCTATGTCATCCCTGAGATTCAGCTGAATGTATTGTTAAGGAGGTTAGATCATAAAATTACAGACTTTAACGCAGAAACTTTGGTGTAACTCAGGGGTGTCAAACTGCCGGTCCATGGGCCGGATGCGTCACAACAAAACCGCACCCACCCCATTGCCAGCAATGGGGGAAAAGCTCTGATACGTCACGTGACGTCGTGAGTTTGACATGTCTGGAGTAACTGATTTGTGATTTAATGGATATAAATTTTTAGCATTTCCTTTATCTTATTCCTAAAAACTACCTGTCAATGCCACTTAGATTGTTTACCTTGAAAGCAGTGTTGATTTTTGGTTAATTATCTTTCACTTTCATTGATTTGACTGTGAATTAATGACATGTACAGATGTTAATATACATCATTTTGGCAGCATGCAGAATCACAATGTGTGATCGTATAAAACGAATGGTTCCCCTTACTGTGTAATCAATTGTGTCAGATAGGATTATGTTAAGAATGACAAGAACATCAAAATAATTGTGTGATTGAGCCTGTTTTTCTTTCTACTTTTTAGATTAGCCAAAAAAGTGATGTATGGTCATTGGGTTGTATTTTATATTGCATGACTTATGGAAAAACTCCATTTCAGAATATAACGAATTATATAACAAAACTTCATGCTATAATTGATCCTAATTATGAAATAATGTTTCCTGAGATTGCAGAAAAGGATCTCCTAGATGTCTTAAAGGTAATATTTTGTCTCTCTTTTTTATAATAAATTCATGCTCTGAGTTATGTTTCAGAGTTCATGTTTCCAAAACATGATTTATTTTAATTACATTTTAATATCCCAGAATATGGGAGGCACAATAGGTTTCTTGATTTCATATTTCTTGATTTTATGTATATATCCTTTAACATGATTGGTTCTGTTTTCAATTATTTTTTTCCTTATCTTTATGTCTTTCCCCCCTAGAATTGTTTAATTAGGAATCCTAAGCAAAGAATATCTATCTCTGAACTCTTGATTCATCCTTATGTACATTTACAGTCCAGTTCACAAACAGGTAATTCAGCTTTTCTAATAGATATTACTATAGCGTTTCATTTTATTTTACCAAAGTTCTTTTGTTTAAAAGAGATCTATGTTCATGCTCTCAGTTTATTTGCAGACTAAAGTATGTATGTTAGCTTAAGTTAGGTCACCAAGTGTTACGGTACCAAAATCTTCAAAGAGCTTTAAATCAAATCATAGAGCATACATCTCAAACAGAATTTAATTTTAAATTCTTCTAGGACATCAAAATGCAAAAGGAACAACAGAAGAAATGAAGGTTATCCTTGGTCACCTTATTGGCTTGAATTCTCCTAACTCTATTTCTAAAGCTGCTAGAGTAAGTAAATAAGTAATATCACTGCTAGTATAATTAAAATAAAAATAATAAAATCATGTTAGAACTATACATTTCTTGCTCAGAATTCCTTTGGAAGAGAAAAATAGGCTGTCAGGGTGGTGAATGTGTAATGAGATATGATTTCAAAAGTTACTAAGTAAGTAATAAGGAATGTTGTTGATGAAACAGAGGCTCTTATAAAGTAGATAATGATCAATACTTTGATTTAGGCAAAGTGGGATGCTCTTCTACGAAACTAGTCCTCGCTTAACATCTATTCATTCAGCGACTGTTCAAAATTATGATGGTGCTAAAGAAAGGGATTTATGACCAGTCCTCAAACTTCTGGCTATTTCATTATTTTCATGGTCACATGAACTAAATTTGGGTTCACTTTGGCCCACCTGTATTTATGATCGCCTATTGTCCACTTGCTCCAATCTCCCAGCCTTGTCCATTGCCACACTGAGTGCCACTACTGTACTGGTGGAGCCTTTGTGCCTCCTTTCGCACTGGTGCTTCCAGAGCTTCTCTCATGCCCCAACCAGAGACTCTGTGCCCTGAACAGGGCTTCTGTTTGCCCAGAAGACCCTAAAACAGTGATGGCGAACCTTTTAGAGACCGAGTACCCAAACTGCAACCCAAAACCCATTTATTTGTCACTGGGTGCCAGGTGGGCGTGGCCTACTGGGTGGGTGTGGCTGTGATGGTCATGGAAGATTGGGTGGGTGTGGCAAAGGTGGATGTGGTTGACTCAATGACGCTCGTGGGGAGGGACACCTGTGGGGGGCAGCTGGTTGAAGAGGGACAGTTGCCACCTCTGAGGTATGGGGCGGGTGCCCACAGGGAGGGCTCTGAGTGCCGCCTCTGGCACCTGTGCCATAGGTTCGCCACCACTGCCCTAAAAGTATCCTCCTTTCCTGCCACTGCAGCACAGCAAGAAAAGATAAAATGAGCTGTGGACAATTAGGGAAACTTTTACTTTTATTCCAAGAAATTGTTGCTTGGGGGGGAAGGTATTTAAATTTACAGTATGTGTTCTTCTCATGAGGGGGTCAATATTATGAGTATAGTTACCTTCCGGAATATCTTTAATTCCAGCTCATGTGTTAAATCTAAGTTGAAATATCAAGTAAGCTATTTTAAGTTTATAAATGTAGAAGTAGCCAGTTGATTTTTCATGGATTTGCTTGATGTTCTTTTAAAGAAAATTTATCACCATGCCAATTTGACTTTACATATAGAAATAAAATAACATTTCATTAAACAAAGTGTTTCTATTTAGTTTGATCAAAATAAGCAATGTACAATGGGGCTTTGTATTGATTCATATTTATGAATATAATTTTCAATTCCTTTTGAAAATAATTGCAGAAAAATACGTTAATAATCCTTTGTCAGGCACTGATTGATACAAAACAAATGTAAATAAAATCTTAATTAAAATTGAAGTTTTGACTAAAATGGTAGAGAACTCTTATAAGAATGTATGAAAATACTGTAATTATTTAATATTAAGCCTGACACTGCTGAGCATGGCCAAAATAAATTGCAGAAGATTATTTGCTATATGTGTTGGGAAGAGTGAGGGGATTAAGGAAAATGTGTGAGCAGACGTTGTGCAATTTATTTCATTCAAGTTACCTGTGCCTTTCCAAGGCTATGTAAACTAATGAGATTCAATTGTAAATCATATACTGCCAAATCCTTATTTTTATAAATGTACAAACACTTTAGCCAAGCCTCAGAAATATAACTTTCTCACTAGCTTCTTTTGATCCTGCTAAGAATTTTTTTTTTGCTAGTTTTTGCTGCATTTGTAACATCAACCAGATTTTTTTTTGATGGTTATTTCTTTTTCTCCTTGAGAAGAATAAAAAAAGTATGTTAAGTAGAAAACAAGAGGAGAAAAATAAGGGTTGCACCAAATTGTATTACTAATTCTGTTCTTTGCAGGACATGTGTAACATTGGAATTCCCCTTGTATGTTTTCACTGTGGTCATGTGTATATTGAACTGGCATTTACACAGTACTGCTGCAGAAATTTTAGAAAGAACGGCAAAAGATCCTCTCCTAAGTGGCTGAGAGAACTGGAAAAAAAATGGAAGCAAAAATAAAAAACTTGGGCTGGGAAGAAGAGTAAATATTTATTAAGGATTTGTTTTAGTTAAAGATGACAGCAAAAAAAGATTAAGCTCAATGTTCCATAGAAAAAAGAAAGTAAGGGGATTTGAAAGAGGAAAGATTTAATACATTTGTCTTGTCTTTAAATTTCAGACTTTATATGAGCAGTGCAACAAAGGTGAAGGTTTAGATGTGTCTGCTTTTCGAAATCTGACAGTTGGACAACCTGGAAAACAAAAGTAATAAGGACTGATTTACAAAAGATATTAATGAAAATAAGATATTCCAAGCAAAGGCTGGCCCCATCTGCATATATCTGTCTTGCCACTTACAAATACTTTTCATCATTTGTTCTTCCAGTATTTGCATATGAATATTATGGGACATCCATGCTATGTAACAGGCTGGTCTGCTTATTTTGTGAGACATATTTTGACTTGTTTTAACACGAACTAAGGAAGTTTAGTGTTGGACAATTATCTGTTTTTAAGACTCAAGTCAATTATTATTTTCTATCAGATTCAGCTGTCATTTTTTCATATTTTGCTGGTGGTAGATACTATAAAAGCAGTACTTCAAATTATGCTGCTTTTATACATTATTTTATTCTGTACATATTCCCATGGAAAGATTTTGATGTACAGATGATACAGTCTACTGATACTGATGTTCAATTTTGTAAATAAAAAGATATTCATACTGTTAATCTTCTTGCAAAGTTTCTAAGTAAACCGCATCTTATAAAAATTAAATATTCTGATTTGAAAAGCTTAACAAATTAATGATCCTGAAATTAAAATCGTAATTTTCTATTTGTTCTGGTTCACACAAATTTGTTCCTCTTTACTGTCTATGGAGATTCTCAATCATCCAGATGATAGTTATCCCAAACATGCTTTTTCACGAGGCAACTGGACTTTCTTGTTTTTTCTTTGAAGACTTTTTGCTTCTCATCCAAGAAGCTTCTTCAGCTGTGACTGGATGGTGGGGAATGGAAAGAGTTATTTATTTATTTATTTATTTTATTTTATTGCATTTATACTCCTTGCAGGCAGTTCTTCATTTGCATTCTTTTAGCATGTTGTTAAAAGGGACGCGGTGGCTCAGTGGGTTAGGACGCTGAGCTTGTCGATCAGAAGGTCAAATCCCGAGTGCCGCGTAACAGTGAGCGCCTGTTACTCGTCCCAGCTTCTACCAACCTAGCAGTTGAAAAGCACGTAAAAATGCAAGTAGAAAAATAGGGACCACTACGGTGGGAAGGTAACAGCGTTCCGTGCGCCTTTGGCATCTAGTCATGCCGACCACATGACCACAGAGACGTCCTCGGACAAGCGCTGGCTCTTCGGCTTTGAAATGGAGATGAGCACCGGCCCCTAGAGTTGGAAACGACTAGCACGCATGTGCGGGGGAACCTTTACCTTTACCTTTGTAGCGTGTTGTTAATGCTACCCAGAGGCTTATCTGTGTCTTCAGAGTCACCTGAGTAGTGCAAATGTGTATGCCTTCTTGGAACTGTTGAAAGGACTGTGTTGTAGACTGGAGACAGAACACGTGGCTATCGCAAGTGGGCCTTCATCAAATCTCAAAAAACACCCAGCGGGAGCTCCTCCATACCAGACAAAGAAAACAATAAACAAAGCAATGTAATCATTCCATACATTGCAGGAATATCAGAAAAGTTCAGGAGGATCTTCGGCCAACACAACATACATGCACACTTCAAATCCAAGAACACACTAAGACAAAAGCTTGTCCACCCCAAGGATAAAACACCCATACACAAACTGAGCAATGTGGTATATGTAGTACAATGCAGTGAGCCGTGTGCAGATCTGTACATTGGGGAAACGAAACAACAACTTCATAAACGTACGGCACAACATAGGAGAACAAACCCATCAGGACCAGATCCACCAGTCCATCTGCATTTAAAAGACAGGCCATTTGTTTCAAGACAGCAAAGTCCACATTTTGGACAGAGAGGACTGCTGGTTTGAAAGAGGGGTAAAAGAGGCCATCTATGTCAAAACTGAACAACCCTCTCAACAGAAGGGGAGGGATACAACATCATCTATCTCCATTCTACAACACAGTCCTTTCAACAGTTCCAAGAAGGCTCCACACATTTGCATTACGCAGGTGACCCTGAAGATACAGATAAGCCTCCAGATAGCATTAATAACTTGCTAAAAGAATGCAAATGAATAGCTGACTGCAAGGAGTATAAATCTTCCCATTCCTCACCATCCAGAGATGAAGAAACTTCTTGGATGACAAGCAAAATGTCTTTAAAAAAAAACAAAATCCAGTTGCCTCATGAAAAGCATCTTTGGGGTTCGTCTTTACTATTAAGCTTGGAGATTTAATTTTTGGTTTAACTATGTTATCACTTAGATAACCCTTTGTGATGTGAAATTTGCATTGCAGTTTAATTATTTAATTTTCAGGTCAGCCCTCTATTTCCGTTGTTCAGTGATCAGAAACGGTGATAAGGCCACACTTTGCCTAAGCGTACCATACATCTCCTGACATCACATACCCCCACCTCCAAAACGTATTGAAGAAATAATGAATAGGAGTCAAAATGTTCTATCAAAAGCATCTGCAAAAAGTCCCAATTTAAAGTGAAAGCATGGCATGGGGGAATATATTCACTTTAAATTGCCTTTTAACTTTGGAAAATCACTGGTTATTATTAGTACAGTACAGAGTTAACATTAAAGTATTTGTGCTAGTTATTATTAGTACAGTACAGAGTTAACATTAAAGTATTTGTGCATATAGTATAATCATTTACATCTTCCATTTTTCCTGTATTGAACTTGAAAAGTGTGTTAAGCACGATTGTATCTTGATACTCTATATTAATTATTTTATTTATCAGATTTTATGGCCAGTATACATGCCTCTGAATTGCTCTGCTATTGATGTAATAGCAGGTGTGAAGTCTATCAATTGGATATACAGGAAACATTTCATTGTGCTAAAAAAAAAAAACACCCTGCAAACCAATTCCCCCAAAAGAAGATGAACAATGGGCTAATAGTTGGGAATTTTTTAAGGAATTTTTTAGGTCAGACAAAATTCTCTAAGTAATTGTGAATTGTGTTTCGTGCTTTTTGTTACAGAAAAGCATATTCCCAGCATGTGATATGAGATACGGAAATATGTTCTAATTTGATCACTTTTACATTCAGTAAGGAGATAATTTATCTCAACAGCAGAGTGTTTCATATGATAGCTTCTATACAACATACAGCGGTGGTTTTCAAAACTGGTGTCCTAGAAAAGGCAAAACAGCAACAACAACAACCCCTAAGAACAATTTCCTGTGCAGAGGCATCTATCATTCCCTGGACTTCCCTAACAATCACAATGGTCAAGTGACTAAAACACAGATAAATGTCCTAATGCTCAAAAGGTTCTGATTTACTTCCTTAAGGCCTGGAAGTAATGTGGATTACTTCTTTTTTTTTATTGAAAAGTTTTATCATACATTTTATCTTTAACAGTCCCCCCTACCCCTCCCCTATCCCTCCCTCCCTACCCCTCCCCTCCCCCTCACTTCCCAGAGCTAAGTACAAGGTATAAAAAACAAAAAGAACAATCATAAACATCCATATGCTAACAACCATAAACTCTAAAATCTATCACTCTCTAGATTACTTCTTAACTCTGAAGTATAACACTACTTAATCACAGCTGATTTCTCTAAAATATTTTATGATCACAGAAATCCTTGGGGATGCCACTCCCTTCCCAAGGAATGGGTGTAGAAGAAGTCAGGCAGAATCTTCCAGCTCTGACACATCGCAGGAGGAGTCACAAAAGGATGGGTTGGGAACTGGACAAGCACCTACGCAAATAAGAGATGGTAGATTGACAAAACTAGTCTGGCCTCTTCTACAGTTTCTCTTTTTTAAGAAGATTTGATCTGTTGCCTTCTTCATTTAAAAAAAGTCTTTCAGAATGTTTTGGCACTTGGTAATTTCATGGATGTCTTGGAAATATAGAAAAGTTTGCCCTTATTTGCCATGTTCCCAGTCCAATCTATAACCACTTTTTTAGTGATTTCCTATCTAAGTACTAAGCAGGAGTAGTTTTGCTTACTTCTGAAGTTAGACATAGTTGGGCCAGACAGTCTAAAGCTGACATTTATTTGACTGGTGATGTTCCTCTCGTGTAAATTATTTGATTGTGATTTAGTCAATAAGCCATGATTCAGTGTTTCATTGCAAGGTATTAATAGTTTTCAGGCAACAGCCCCCTCCCCCGTTTTTTTCTGGAAATATTGATGCTGCAACATAGAGCATCAACTCATGCTTGCTGTAGAGAGGTTCTTTTCTGAATTCATAATAGTCAAATTCCAATATTCCAAACTTGTGGCCCATCAAATCAAACAATTAGCCAGATATTTGTCAGATCTTTTCAGATATAATGTAAGTTAACCTACATAACACTTGTAGCTTATTAGGTCTATGTTGTGATTTATGGTGGTCAACTGATAAACAAAATCCTGGATACAACCTTAGATTATTTTCATGAAAAGAGATATCCTCATAAAATTCATACAATAATTCATATTGTAAAATATATACAATGTGACTGCACATTTTCTTGGAAATAAGCTCTAAAATTAGTGTGACTTCCCTGTCACTGAATTCAGTGGGACATGCTTCCAATGTGCATAGGTTGAGTATTCAAGCATCTTTGCTGAAAGCCTGCAAATATTTTTAACAAGTTTGACTTTTAATTTTAAATTAATTTAAAAATGCTCCAAATGAATAATAATAATAATAATAATAATAATAATAATAATAATAATAATAATAATAATAAGAAGAAGAAGAAGAAGAAGAAGAAGAAGAAGAAGAAGAAGAAGTTGGAAGGGACCTTGGAGGTCATCTAGTCCAACCCTCTGTTCAGGCAGGAAACCCTATAGCATTTCAGGCAAATGGCTGTCTAGTCTCTTCTTAAAAACTTCCAGTGTTGGAGCATTCACCACTTGTGGAGACAGGTTGTTCCACTGGTTAATTGTTCTGTCAGGAAGTTTCTCCTTAGTTCTAGATTGCTTCTCTCCTTGAGTAATTTCTATCCATTGCTTCTTGTCCTGCTTTCAGGTGCTTTGGAGAATAGCTTGACTCCCTCTTCTTTGTGGCAGCCCCTGAGATATTCGAACACTGCTATCATGTCACCCCTCACCCTTCTCTTTGTTAAACTACACATACCCAATTCCAGCAACCGTTCCCTATATGTTTTAGCCTCCAGTCCCCCAATCATCTTTGTTGCTCTTCTTTGTACCCTTTCTAGAGTCTCAACATCTTTTTTACATTGTGGTAACCAAAACTAGATGCAGTATTCCAGGTGTGGCTTTACCAAGGCATTGTAAAGTATTAGCACGTGATCAATACTCAGACATAGCAGTGAGCCTCGACTTACAATCGATTACTTAGCGACTGTTCAAAGTTATGATGGGAACTCTTCCCCAAAAGCTACTTTACAATGTGGTTTTGAAGTTCCAACATCAGGGCCGCAGTGAGAGTGTTCAGCTTCTGACTACATTTGGGGTGCTCAGCAACCGGCCTGCAGTCGTGGCTGTTTGTAGCGCCCCATGACCATGATTTGCAACAGTTTGCTGGAAACCTGCATTTACTTCTGTGAGCTTATTGTGAACAATAGGTTTGCTTAACAACTGCCACAAATGAGATCATAAAACTGAGTCCAGTTGCGTGGTGACACACTTCATGATGATCATGACTTAATTGCCAGTCTCAATTATTGTAAGTTGAGGACTACCTCTACTATATGTGTAATAGTTTCACATTATTTAGTGAATGAGGCAAGAGAACACAATTAGCCTAGATGTGCTGTTTTTCAGTTTTGTACAAGGTGTGTATGTTCCTTTATGGCAAACAAAGTGCTGCAAATATTACTAAACATAGAAAACATCCCCATCACTTTTCTTTCCCATGTCCTCCAGGGAAAAAAAAACCTTACCTTTTTTTGTACAAATTGTATTTGGAATGTACAGAAGACTCATGAGATCCCACAGGGAACACTAGGCTTTCAATTCAAAATAAGCCAGTGAATAGTTTACGTCACTGTTTTTCAACCTTGCAACTTGCAGGAAGTTGAAGTCCACATATCTTAAAAGCTGCTAAAGTTGAGAGACACTGGTCTACATACTGTATTTGTCCGATATTTAATTACAAGTCACATAATGAGAAATTGTTCACTGAAGGAGCAAACACAAAAGAGATTTTCTCTCATGTTCAGTCACAGAGGCACACATAAATAGCCAACTAGGATGGGGTCCTTAGTGCTCTCTGAGCTTGGTTGTTTTCTTGCTTGGTTGCTAGTACTACTGATGATGTTATCTAGGTTGGGTAATGAAATGTCTGCAAGAAAACAAGCTCAGAGAGGACCCCTCACTTCAACCCTGAGCTACAAATATTTGTCTTGATTAATGAAAATGTAAATTTGAACCCCAAATGCTAAGAGGCGATGAAAGCAGAGTGTTTGTCAGGGCCATGGGAGACACTAACTCTGAGCTGCAATCTGACTCTTCATTTCAATACTTCATGCTGGCTGAGAGAACAGTGAGAATGCTGCAATCATGATATGCTGACTCTAATTGGATGGATTACTAAAATCAGGGTGGCTCTTGTGGTAAATGAAGTGCCCTATTTAAAAGTATATGACAGTTGAGTCAATGACCCAAACATTTAATTTTATTCACTTACTTGAAATAGATTATTTTCTAGGTCCACACATTGGGTAACACCATATTTTACTTAACTATAAGTGTGCTGAATAAACCAAAGATGAATGGTAAGCATGAACAATGGTCTTAAAATGATAGTGATGGGTTTATATCATAAAATGTAAAATCTCTTTTGGGTCAGCCATGTAATCTTTGTGGCCACATGGCCAGATGCCCTGTTTTGGCATTGGTTGTTACTGCTTTCTTCCAAGATGATTCTCCAGATTTCCAAGCTAAGCTCCAGCCCTGCCATTCTTTTGATCTCCCACCCATACAAACGCTGGCTCTTTGGCTTTGAAACGGAGATGAGCACCGGCCCCTAGAGTTGGAAACGACTAGCACGCATGTGCGGGGGAACCTTTACCTTTTTTAAGTATAGGTTTAGTTTCTCCACAAACTAAGTGTTGATAATTCTATTACTGTAATCATAAGGTAAAGGTTCCCCCGCACATGCGTGCTAGTCGTTTCCGACTCTAGGGGCCGGTGCTCATCTCCGTTTCAAAGCCGAAGAGCCAGCGCTTGTCCGAGGACGTCTCCGTGGTCATGTGGCCGGCATGACTAGACGCCAAAGGCGCACGGAACACTGTTACCTTCCCACCGTAGTGGTCCCTATTTTTCTACTTGCATTTTTACGTGCTTTCGAACTGCTAGGTTGGCAGAAGCTGGGACAAGTAACAGGCGCTCACTCTGCTACGCGGCACTCGGGATTCGACCTGCCAAACTGCTGACCTGGTCGACAAGCTCAGCGTCCTAACCCAGTGAGCCACCGCATCCCTATATATTTCGGGTTTGGTTGAATTTATCAATATCATAAGAGCTACAATAGAGTAGAGATAGAGGGTAGGGTGGCTGTTGATTTCGATATATGTCCGCCGAATTAGGAAATAGAAAAGGAGGTTGTGGTGGAGGGCGATAGAGGGGAAAAAAGAAGGTGGAAATACCCCACAAAGAGTATTTTTACAAAAATCTGGTTAAATATGAGAAGCATACTGAGCTTAACAAAGATCAGTGCAGGAAAGAGGGCAGCGCCACAGGGGTTAGGGATATCTTCAAGCCCTTCTAGTCAGAAGTCCATTGATGATATGTTACAAAGGGAAAGGTCAAACTCCTTTAAAGATCTACAAGCCCTTCTGCAAAATATGCAAGAAGCAATGACTAAGAACCATAAAGAAATGAAAAAAGCGATGAAGAAAGAGATAGGCCAAGTGAGAAATGATACTGCTGAGCTCAAGGAAAAAATACAAGTGATTGATGGTAAATTTGAGGTGATTCAACAGCAATTAATAAAAAATGAGCAAAGACTACAGGAAATGGAAGTAAGAATGGAGAAGGAGGAGAAGAAGGTAGAGGACTTAAGTGAAACATTATTCTGGGTAAACAGAGAACTCGATACAACAGTGATCTTCCTGGAAGCGGAGAAAGCCACCCACTATCTGCGCTTTCAAAATGTTAAGGAAAAAAAGAGGTGAAGACTTGCTGGACATGATGGCGGACTTAATGGCGAAAGCACTAGGCATAGGAAAAGATGAAATGATGGTGGAAATAGATGAGACATATAGGATCCAAACTAATTATGCAAGGAGACATAACCTTCCGAAGAAGTACATGTGAGATTGGTTAAAAAATCGACCCAGGATGAATTACTACATAGATCAAGAGAGGAACCGCTAGATTATGGAGGGCAACAAATAACAATTCTCAAACAAATACCTAAAAGAATGAGACACTTGAGACGAGGCTACCAATTTTTGACATCGAAACTGATTACATACAATGTGAACTTTAGATGGCTAACTCCAGAAGGCATTCTAGTCACGTGGCAAGATAGAAGGTATAGATTAGACTTGATAGACAAGGCAGAAGATTTTTATAAGCTCCATTTTAACAATGAAGGTGAAGTAGAAGACCAAGGTGGAGGGGGCATAAGAGGAAGGGATGCAAGACAGATGGCTATAGAAGGGAAGGTACTGGAACAGAGGATAGAGGAAATAAATCTGGAGAGACTACATAGAAATATGAAGGCAGAGACAAAGAAACAAAAGAGATCCGCACAACAAGAAGCACAAGACCCAGATATAAGTAAAATAAAGAAGAATGCAGGATTTTGTCACTGAATATTAATGGTTTAAACTCACCAATGAAAAGATGGAAAATCTTTAATAAACTTATTCGTCAAAAATTAGATATAATAGCAATTCAGTAAGTTCATAGAAAACAACAAAAACACCTGTTACACCAGCCAAAATTAGGAAATATATTTGTATCATTAGATCAACAAAAAAAAAGAGGAGTGGTATTGTATGTGAATGAGAAACTGATAGCTAAACAAATTTATAAAGATAGAGAAGGTAGAATATTGATAGCAGAGGTAGAAATAAACCATAGGAAAGTAGTGATAGTAGAAATATATGCTCTGAATGGAAACCAAGAACAGTTTTTTAAAAATGTTACATAATAAGATACGTGATATAGATTACGACGAGATCTGTGTGCTAGGAGATTTCAATGCTATTATTGATAATAATTTGGATTACAAGGGTAACAAGACCAGGAAAAGGAAAAGAAGGACACTACCAAGATCCTTCTTTACAATGGCCAAAGACCTAAACATTCAGGACATATGGAGAGAAAGGAATTGTGAGGCAAGACAGTACACATACTACTCAAATCGACGCAGTTCGTGGTCTAGGATCGACATGGTGTAGATGTCAAGGGAAATTAACTCTGAAGTTGAAGATGTGTGTATAGAGACAAGCACCTGGGCAGACCACAACCCTGTGAAATGTAGCTGGAAAGGGTCCAAAAAAACATCTAGATGGACTATACAAAGATCAATACTAAAAGATGACTTCAGACTAAAGATGGAGAGGGAATTGGACTTCTTTTTAAAGAAAATAAAGCTGAAGACACCTCTGTCCAAAATCATTGGAACACAGCTAAGGCAATTATGAGAGGAGTAGCCATAGCATATATGGTGAAAAAGAATAAGGAGGAAAAACAACAACAGAAAATGTTAGAAGGGGAATACAAAAGATGAGAAACAATACTTCAACAAGAACCACAAAAAAGGATGTAAAACAACAAATGGACTTAATTAAACATAAACTTAACATCTTACCAAAAAAATTAGTACAACAGATAAGATGTACAAAACAGAACTTCTTCAAAAATGCAAACAAACCTGGTCGATGGCTTGCACACAAATTGAAAAAACAAAAGGAGAAAAGTTGCATCAGTAAATTACGAGATGACAAAGGGAGAATACACTATCAAGAAGAGGAGAGAAAAAATCATAGCCCGGGAATTCTATGAGAAATTATACAAGGAAGATAACCAGGAAAATGAGGAGAAAGTGGAGGAATATTTCAAAAAAGCATCACTACTAAAAGTTACAGATGAAATTAAAAATATGTTGAATGAAGAAATTAGGATGACAGAGGTGATTACGGCCAGTAATAAACAAAAAAATAATAAAGCATTGGGTCCTGATGGCCTTCCGACAGAAATCTATAAGCAACAACAAAACATCTTAGGACAACCTTTATTGGATGTGTTTAAAGTGGTCCTGGATGAAGCAAAAATCCCAAAGTCATGGTCAGAGGCGAATATTGTTCTGATCCCAAAAGATAATACGGACCATACATCAATCCAAAACTATAGACCAGACATGTCAAACACAAGGCCCGGGGGCCGGATCCGGCCTGCAAAGTGGTTTCATGTGGCCTGCGAAGCCATCCTAGAAACAGTGAGGGAACAGCCCCCACTGCCTTGGCCCTGGCCCAGAGACCCTCCTTCTGCCAGAGACCCTCAGATCTGTCCCACTCCTGCCCAGGCCCCCAGAGGCACCCTTGATGCGAACAATGTAGAGCTGGCCACACCCACCCAGTAGGCCATACACAGTCTAGCCATGCCCACCCAGTAGGCCACGCCCACCCTGGCCATACCCACCCGGCCCCTTGAGGGCAACCGCAATGCTGATGCGGCCCTCAATGAAATTGAGTTTGACACCCCTGCTATAGACCAGTATCTTTACCTAACTCTGATTATAAGATATTTACAACAATTATAGCTGAGCGATTAAAAAGGTTTTTAAATGATTTTATACACGTGGATCAGAACGGATTTCTAGCCAAAGACAAACTTAAAAAACAACATTAGGATAATATTGGATATGCTAGAATACTAAGAAATACATAGTGGACAACAAATGGCGTTATTAGTTTTTTTAAAAAACAAGTTTTATTGGTTTTTCAGTTAAAATCTACATATTTAGAAAGCATCATGATGACTGGGTAATCAGAGATTCAGTAACAGAGTTTTCAGTACATAATTCAGGTTACATTATCAAAACATCCTTCTCAATTTCCTTTAACATTTCATACCACCAGTTTAAACTAATAAATTTCTAGAAGTAGCATGGTCAGTTGAAAAATTTGTCAATTCAATTTTATTGAGATATATCTATGTCCCGTTATTAAAGTTTACCTAATTTTAATTTTAATTACCGGTATATTATTCAAATTTAGCCTTTAACATCCCAAATAATATTCACAACCCAAATTTCCCTTATTTCATTACAGCAAAAACTATAGCATCTAACATGTACACAGTGGCTGAGTAGCTATGTTCTACCTAATAAATATTGTCTGTTTTACATCCTAATACATCACATGTTACTGACAGGACCACAGCCTATGTTTATCAATCTAGAACTATTTATATACAACCAGATTCTGTTTTAAATTTTAGCTAATTCTTAATTCTTGAATGGAATAATCAAACATCTTTTAACATCAAATGTGGGATCTATAAACCAAATTTCCATTATGTCAGTGCACAAATTATAATGTCTAAAATAAGCCTAATAGATACATAAACACATTCTAGTTCTATCTCATAAACATTTTCTATTTTAGATCCTGATAGATCACTGATTACTAAAAGGATAACCTTTAATGGTTCTCTAAGAACTCACTTTTTAAATCTAACTTGGGCTTTCTTTTTTTGCCAGTCAGGTTTCCAGACCAAGGCCTTTGAATTGCCAGATGGGTCTCCCTTCGCTCCAATACATATTATTTGAATTGAAGAAGGCCATCTAGCCATCAGTGGTCCACAAAAACCAAACCATTTGTAATCATTATGTTGTTGCCCTGTTAGTTCTAGTCTCTGTATTTGCTCTAAAAACTTTATCTTCAGTTCGGTCTGGATTCCTCTTCCATCTTGGTTCATCTGCTTTAAATAGAAGTCTTATCCAATTTTGTAATTAATGCTTGGCTATCCAGGCTTTCAGGAAACTGTCTTTGTTGATCTTCCACATCCTCTATGTTAACATCACTATCTTGCACATTACGTTTTGCCATAGTATGTTGTTGGTCCCTAAGGTTATTTGCCATAGTGATAGTTCCTTGTACTTTTAAAGTTGTCGGTTCTTTGGATAGTTGTTGCTTATATTCCTCTGCCTCAATAGTAATATCTTCCAATTTTATTATATTCTGAAGTGTAAATTCTTTAGTTGCAGTCTGGGTTTCAATTTGTGACTTAAGGTTAGCATGTAAATTATTAAATCTGGAGATAGACATCTCAGTGACTCTTTAGATTTTTTCAAGTATGAGGTTATAATCAAGCAAGGTTTGTGGCTGATCCTTCTCCATTTTGTAATAATTATAAATAGTCCTTGGTGGAGGCTATTTTTCAAACAAAAATCAGTAAGAGTCCACCTCCACAAGTCTAAGCCAAATTCATCTCCAGCTGTTTCAGGTTTTTATCTTAATGCCAAGGTCAGTCCAAAATGTAAGCAAGCTTGTTTGCCAATAATATTCACTAGATATCCTCAGAGTACTTCAAAAGACAGTATCTTTTTATTTATTTCTTTTTTTGTCCCCTTTTTTAGACTAATAGGTAAAATAGTCAATTTCTATAAATATAGGAAATTTGGGCCAAAAGTAGAAAGGCAGTAAGTCCAATAAATCAGTATAATATAGTAGAAGGCTGTTTCTTTTCTCCCCCGATGTAAACAAAGGCCGCTCTTAAGGAGGGTGGGGAAAAAAAATCCCTTCCCTCTCTCCTCGCAGGGGGAAGCAAATTCAAAAAGCTTTTGACAGGCAAAGTAGACAATTAAGAAAACAAGAAGGCAATTCTCACCAAGTTTTCAAGTGCTTTGTTGTGCTTTTGGCTTCGGTAGGAAACGGCTAAATGATGGGCCATGGGAGTGGCCGATCCTTTCTCCTTCGGTTTGGAGAGTAGCTCCAAGCTGATGGGAGGGCCGCCGCCCTTCTACCGACTGGAGAGACCTCTCCCCCGCTCATCGCCCCTCCAGGGCAACTTTAGACCCCTTTACAGGGCCCCCCCCGATGAAGAAATCCAGGTGACACGAGAAGCGAATCCCTTGCATGTCTGGGAGCACCGAAATTCCAGAACTTAGACCCTCAGAAGGCTGTTGGAAGAACTAGATAAATATGGAGAAGTCACTGGGCTGAAAATAAATAAGGGTAAAACTAAAATGATTGTTAAAAATATGATGAATAAACAGAAAGAAAACTTGGCTAGGTTCATGGACATACAAATAGTTAAGAAGATAAAATATCTAGGGATTACTATTATGGCCAGATGTACTTCAATTAAAGAAGACAATTATGACAAAATAGTGAAACAAATAAAAGAAGACCTGGAAAGATGGGGAAACTTGAGTCTTTCGTTGTTAGGGAGAATCGCTGTTGTAAAAATGAATGTACTACCTAAAATCCTATTCCTGTTCCAAAATATCCCTATACAACTAGTTCAAAACATTTTCAGGAATCTGAACAAACTGACACCAAATTTTATATGGCAAGGGAAAAAACCGAGGATTAAAATGAAATACTTGCAAGATGCTAAAGAAAATGGGGGTTTTGGACTACCGGACTGGGAAACATATTACCATGCAGCGGTGCTAACCTGGATCAGAGAATGGATAATTTTAAAGAATAAAAGATTATTAATTTTAGAAGGCCATGATTTGCAATTAGGCTGGCATGCATTCCTATGGAATGAGAAACAAGGGCTATACCAACATTTTCAAAACAATCAGATTAGACAAGCGCTACTCAAAATTTGTAATAAAATTAGAAAACAAAATTATATTAAAGTACCAGTCTGGCTGTCCACCCTAGAGGCGATAGTCTACCCAAATTTGTTCAATTTGGAGAACAGCACTACGTACAAAGATATTATGAATGATGTGGGAGAATTGAAATCCAGACAGGAATTAGAACAACAAGGGATAAAATTGGAATGATAGGCTTACTTACAGATACAAACACGATATGGGAAAGATAAGAAAGAGTAGGGGATAAATATTCAAGAAACTGCATTGGATAAAATCATATTGGGACCAGATGAGAAACAAATAAGGAAATTGTATAGAGTGTTATTGGGGTATAAAATGTTTGAGGATCAAGTTAAAGAAAGAATGTTGATATGGGCTAAAAATTTGGGACATGGTATTGATCTTGATATATAGCAAACTATTTGGGATAGAAATAAAAAGATAACGCTGGCCTCAGCTTACAAAGAAAATTTATCTAAGATGTTTTACCGGTGGCATCTCCCTCCAGCATGATTAGCCAAAATGTACAAAACAATATCCCCTAGTTGCTGGAAATGTTCCGAAGAACTAGGTACTTATTTTCATGTTTGGTGGTCCTGTAATAAGACACAAAAGTTTTGGCAAAGGATATGGACATGGCTAGAAGAAATATCAGGATGGAGAGTAGATTACAGACCAGAATTTTTCCTGCTTGGCATAACAACAGAGAAACATACCAAAGAAGATATATATATATATATATATATATATATATATATATATATATATATGTATGTATGTATGTATATATATATATATATATATATGTATGTATGTATATATATATATATATATATATATGTATGTATATATATATATATATATATATATATATATATATATATATATATATATATATATATATATGTGAAGTGATAAATAAAATATGGGTATGCGTAGAAATGGACAAGTTAACTTTGGAAATAAAAAATAATGAGTTAGATTATTACAAAATTTGGAATAAGTTTTACCTATGGTGGGAACAGAAAGGAAGGTCTCAATAGAGATACACAAGATGCTGATTTCACATATTACTAGAATAAGGTGGTCGATAAGATTGAATATTGTATAATTGTATATAAATGATATGTATATAAAACACAAAAAGGATGTAAGACAAGAAGGAATGTCAGACCGTTAACACCTTGTCCAAAGTTTTAAATAATAAAATTTGTAAAATTTTTAAAAACAACAACAACTGTGATCTGGAAGGAACTATATTAAAATTTTATTTGGATTCTAAATATATATATAAAAAAGAAACTGCAAGGGGTTCAAAATAATGATGTGTGTGATGACATCATTACACAAACATGATAATTACATACAGTATTTGCATCACATCTGACTTGGGTTACGTATTTGGATGATGATATGTTGTAATTTGTGGCTCCTTGCCCCCCTCTGGAGTTATCCCAATGCTGGACCTATATTCCTGGATTCTTGCTCCGGTCTCAGGTTCTAAGCTTTATCACTTGGGTTAGCTTGTGGATCTCTACGGCAGTCGAATCATGGACTAACGCAAACTGCTTTTGTTTCTCTGCTGCTGGCCTTGTCCCATTTTTCTGGATTTGTGCAACAGTGGCTAACTCCTCCTAGCCTTTCATTTTGTCTCTTATGGCCACAATTCTGGACCTCTAGCTCTTGATCCTGGCTGCAACATCTATGGAGATTCTCAGTCATCCAGGTCACGATTGTCCCAAAGTTGCTTTTCCAAAAGGCAACTGGACTTTCTTGGTTTTTTACATGAAAATGTTTCACTTCTTATCCAAGAAGCTTAGAAGCGAAGGATAAGAAGCGAAATGTTTTCAAAGAAAAACCCAAGAAAGTCCAGTTGCCTTTTGGAAAAGCACCTTTGGGACTCCTGGCTGCAACTGGTATTAGCCCCCCTGACCTTTTCCCCTGACTACCCGATGTCACCTTCACTGAGTTTTTTTCTGCAGCTCATATGAGATGGCATAGCTGATCATTCTGTTTGCCTTCTTAGTTGTTTGAATTACAATCCCATCATTAAACCAGTTGTAGCTAGCTACTGTGAGATTACTCAATCTAGAACAGGACAAGTAGCTTTCATCATTGCAAGGCAGGTCAGTATTTTAATGGATGTCATTTATATAAACTGCCACATTAAAACTTACGTATGTATTCTGCATCACTTTGAAGCTAAGAATGCTTTCATACTTAAGAATTTACAGTGCTTCATTTTAGAGATTTAATGTGAAAGCAGTTTGATAAATTCCACAAATGGATTTGATATTCTGAAAACAAAGTCAAATAAAAATGTTGGATCAAAGAGATACTTTTGAACTTTTTTACTAGACATATGTAGAAACCGGCTTTTTTGGGGGGGAGTTGATCCAATTTGACAATTCCTATTGATTTTCTAAATGGGTTTAAATGACCAGACTGAATCAATTTTCTAAACCAAATCAGCAATTTGCATTAAAACTGCTCTGCAACCATTACTAAATTTCAAAGTAGCCTGAAATTATTTTGAAAGAAATCCAAAGGAATCTTGTCGGCCTGGACAGCAATCATAAAAAGGCTGCAATATTAAGCTGACTTCTTGAGGATGCCTTAGATAAAGTGGAATTTATTTTTGAGACAACTCACCTAGATAGTTTGTAATATCAGAAATATATCAAGAATCCACATTGAGTTGTGAGGCTAATTCACCTCCAGGCCAGGTTCTTACTGAAAGGGGTAAGGGATTTTAAGAGTCAAGCAATGTTGCAGAGAAGATATCACACTAAGCTTATAAACTGTAAAATTATAGATCGTATTTATAATTGTATGTATGTATGAGTCAGGAAGTGTTAGCATTACATGGTAGTCCAGAGAAGCACAACTAGTGTTAGCTCTATCTTCATTGCAAGGTTATATTATGAGCAGTGCTTTTTTTTGTAAAAGAAAAAGGTGCCGGAACTCACACATGTCATACAACCCACCTTGCCTATCCTACAAGGTTCCATCCAAAAAAGGTGCCGGGACTCCGTTCTGAGCGTTCTATGAGAAAAAAAGCCCTGGTTATCAGAATCTTGCAAGTCTGAAAGGACCCCTTCCTTTTTTTCTTTTTTACTCTCCCAAAATCTAGGGAGAATACATTCTGAAGGGCTTTTGCCACCTGTCCTCCTTAGGACAAATTTTCACTTTGAATCCTAACAACTCAAAATTGTCTAAGCTGCAGGTCTTCCTCTTCTCCGGGGTCCTTTTCCGACTAACAAACAGCATACCTTTTCATGAGCTGCAGTTCCCTTCATCACATGGTGTTTCAATTGTTCAGTTAAGTGTTAACAGACTCCCTCTGATGCTTTCACTGAGACTCTTGTTTTCACAACACAGCCTACATTTGACTTGCTTCACCTAGGACTTAGCAAAGCACTGACAAATGACAGTCTTCACCAGAGGCAGGATTAAAGGCCACTGAAACCTGGAGATCAAAGATTATAAGTGGCATTATGAAGACATTTCAAGAACCCTTGAACATGATCTGCATGCAATTCAAACATGGTGTTTTGTTCCCAAGCATCTTTTACTCTGGGTGTTCCTTCAGACCCTCTAATCTACCTTAGCACACATTGCCCCATTTATATAATTGTCAATTAATAATCACATAATTGCTGGTTACATATTAGATCCTTTGGCAATCAACTAAGCCTGAGAACAGTGATCCTTTTAAGATTTCAGGTACTGTGTATAAAGAAATTTAAAGTTGAGCTGAGGAAGGAACAAGTGTGTCAAAGCAAAAAATATCCGATGTTAGCATGACAAAGTGAAGTGTTAAAGGGAGACCTGCATTGTTTGAGCTTTATTATTTTAAATATTATCATTTGCTATCAGGTCAGTGTTGAATTTTAGTGACCACATAGATATTGTGCAGGATAATCTGTCCTCAGCTTGGTTTTTCAAATCTTCCAACCGTGGTTGTCCTTATCCTCTTTCCTTCCACTTTTCTCAGCATTATGGATTTCTCAATGGAGTTGAATCTTCTCATATCCAAAATATAATAATTTGAACCATTTGTACCTGGCTGTGTAAAAAAAAAGAGGTATGTTCATGAATCATGGATAGATTTTTGTGCACTACATGATACTAAGGTAATTTACATTTAGTACTTGGATGGGAGACTGAAAGAACACTAAGATATCTCAAAGTTGTAGACTAGATAACTCTGTAAAGAATATTTGCAAAACATCATCACTGATAAAGAATCATTGTGAAAAAAGACAATGACAAACAGCTTCATTTTTGTTACCACCTTGATATTTAACAATACCAGGAGGCTGCTGAACTCATGTTTTAGATCCTCACAATTCTATTCTTCAGAAGAGGGGAAAAGCACAAGATATCTAACAGATCTTTTTGGCAATAATTTCCTGAAGCCAATACTTCTCTTTTCCGATACTTAAGTTAGACCTGTTTGTTCTATCCTAGATTACCATCAGCAACATCTCTTAATGCACACAGCAGAAATATGATGTTGTATGATGTCATATAGCAGGCCTTCATGCAGTGCCCCTTACAGGGGTAATCCCTTTGGTGTCACCCCACTGGTGCTGTCAAATCTGGAGGAATCTAAACATCCCAGAAACAGAGTTGCTGATCAATGGGTCCCATAACCAAGAAAGAAAGAATATTTTAAACATTGTATAAACATCAGTCTCATCTACGTTCCTCCCAGAAACCGAGGGAGGCAATCCAAGCCAATTAATCTAAGGATGTATCTGCTCAATATCTACAACACCCATAGTCTGAGGAGCAGAGATACTAAACACATAGCTCTTGAGAGCCAAGAAGCATTGTGAAAACAGGTGGGAGCAATGCTCTCTGTATTTTCTGACGTGCTGCATGCAGAAGAAAAAAATCACGTTGTGCAGCTTTCCCCAAACTAAGAACAAATCTGTGTATCACAATATGACTATACAAGTAAATTGCAAATTCATGTAATAGCAATATATTACATGTTTACATATTTTTAGTTAATGTATAGAAACCAGAAAGTATAATTCAGTATGCAACATGCATGCTTAAAAGTTGTGCCTTTTCTGCTCCTTGTTGCTGTTTTATTGGCAACATTTTTCAGAAGTCGTTGGCCTTTTCTCCCTTCTAGGGCTGAGAGAGAGAGAGAGAGAGTGACTGGTCCAAGGTCATCCAGCTGGCTTTGTGCCTCAGGTGGGACTGGCACACCCCACCTGAGGCAGTCTCCTGGTTTCTAGCCAGGTGCATTAACCAATTCTCCATATTGACTCTACACATATGTGTGCTCACAGATTATAATATGAATTCCCTAATCACTAATAACTGCTATCAATGTTTTGTAAGCATTTCATTTTTTTTCTAGCATGTGATACCATAATAATTAAACAGAAAAGTAGTATTCAAAATGCATTTAAATGCATTTCATTTCTTCCCCATTCTCAGCATGTATTTTGAACTTATTTGTTTGTTTAAAAACTGATTTTTTAAAAAATAAAGTTAACAGCAACTAAGTGTGATCCAATTCAACAGATATTAATGAAGCCTTTTTTTGGAACATCTTTTTGGGAGGAAAGTGCTCTTTTGTGCCCTCTGGAGGTTGGAAGATAGGGAGCAGCTTGGCTACCTCTGCAAGGCTGCAGCAACAAAGATTACTTGGTGCTCCTGGGCACTGACTGAGTGGGAAGTCTTGTCACATGATGTTACTGCTCAGTTCATGCTGTGGCAATGTGCAAGGCTCCTTGTGACCCTATAGTTTTACTTGGCTCAGTTTATTATCTCCTCAGAAAAATGTGAAGTCAGTTATTCCAATTCTTTAGCTGGTGTTGGCCTTTGTATGTACTGAGTTCTTCCCAAGAACCTAGAATGTTGTAATATATTGGTGCAGTATATATGCAAATCCAAATAGTTTTAGCCTTTTGTAATTCATGGGTGAAAATTTTGTCAATGTGCAGATTTTCTATGTGTTATCCAGAAAAAACAACAGGTGGTTTTTATCAGCCCTAGTGGCACAGTAGTTAGAATGCAATACTGCAGGCTACTTCTGACTTCCGGGTGCCAGCAGTTCGAATCTCACTGGCTCAAGGTTGACTCAGCCTTCCATCTTTCTGAGGTCGGTAAAATGAGGACCCAGATTGTTAGGGGCAATATGCTGACTCTGTAAACTGCTTAGAGGGCTATAAAGCATTGTGAAATGGTATATTTTTTATTTTTTATTTTAATTCCATTTATATCCCGCCCTTCTCCGAAGACTCAGGGCGGCTTACAAGCTTAGCAGTAGCCTTCATTCTATGTATATGCCTGCTTATTAGGGCTTTCGCCCCCACCCCAAGCGGCATTATTACAAAGTCAGCTTAATTGCCCCCAAAAATCTGGGTCCTCATTTTACCTACCTCGGAAGGATGGAAGGCTGAGTCAACCTTGAGCCTGGTGGGATGCGAACCTGCACTAATTGCAGGCAGCTGGTGTTACTTAAGGAGGCATTAGCCCACTGCTCCACCAAGGCTCTTTGTAATATCAATATGGGGGTGTAATGAATAGTGAATAAAGTGTGCTGATGATACCTCACCCCAAGCTCATCAGATCTCTTCTAGAGGTTTCATATAAGATGTAAATACCATGAAGAAGAGAATGGTTGAGATGTTTCTTTAATATGGAATAACATTGGATAACAAAAGTGGTCTGGACTGTGATCTTACCACAAGAAATAATCCCTGCAATGGAAGAATAATGGCTCGCCTGTATCTGGGGTGGCGGGGGAGGGGGGGAGGTTACCATCTTTGTTCTTGAACTGGGTTGTACTGCCCAGATGAACCTGATGTGTAATCTGGGGTCCTCATGGAATCACAACTCCTGCTGGAAAAGGAAAGGTGGCAATCATGGCTAAGACATGATTGTACTTTCCAATTAAAGTATATAGCAAAGCAAATTGGGCCTCCGTCTAAGATCTGCATTGACATATTGTCTGGAGTATATTGCACAGCAAACACACATCGTGGCAATGTGAATCTACACATTGCAGTAACCCAAAAGCAGCTCATTGAGTTGACTGCGCCACGACTGGCCATTCAGGTTTTTCGAGAGTTTTGACATCTTTGGATGAAAAGCACGTGCTCTGCTGAGAAAATTCGTTCTTTTCTTTGTATTCAAAAGAATCTTTTCTATGCACGGTACAATTAAAGCAACCACTTTTTTGTGCTACAAGACCAAGGCAATTTGTGAAGATCATTTGTGCCTTTCGGATAGGGCGATTGGAAGGCCCACATCGATGCTAACAAGGTGCAACCTCACAATATCGGAATACGACGCTTGCTTTTTCCTTATTCTGCCGACAAAGGAAAGTATGTCATCTGTACGATCTTATACTACAAGCACTACCTATCAAACTAGAACCCGAAGTGCAAATCTACAACAGATTCTCTTTACCCTACAGATGCTCCGCCCAAAACATTCACACTCTCTTCTCTCCCCATCTGGGACTGGTTTTGCCTCGTCAGCGTATCAACGCTCGCCCTCTGCGCATGCGTAAAGCAGTCCAGCCTACCTCACTCCTAGAAGGCAGGCTCGCTCTTTAAAAAAATACCCACCGCCCCAGCTGGGCAGGGCTCCGATTGGTTTGTTTACTATTGGCGCCGCTACCAATGAGAGGAGCCGGCGTGGGCCCCCGCCTTCCCGCAACGTGCTCGCGCTCGTCCTAGTGAGCCGACCCCGCGGCGGCGTGTGGTCGAGATGGCGGTCGCCGGTCTCGGGCTCCGGAGAGCGGCGGTCTCCACTCTTCGGCTCCGTCTCGCAACGGGGTCTCCACCCCGCAGGCGCGCGGCGCATTTCTCTTTCCAGCCGGACCCGGAGCCCACCCAATATGGTGAGCGCTTTAATCGTCCATCGCCCGGGTCCGTGCTAAGCGTCGTAGGGAGGAGACGCCGCTCCCCGGCCTCTTTGCAGCCCCTTGTCGAGTGCGGGGAAAGCGAGTCAGTCGGAGGAAGACACCCCCCTCTTTGCTGCGGCTTTTTCTCCAGTTTAGGCTGGCTGAGATGGCGGAAGGGGAAACGGCATCTGTGCAAGCGGGAGACTGGCGTTTTCAAAAGCTTTTGGCGCAATAGGCCAGGGTCTTATGAAAACGGCGACCCCGCTACGTTGGGTTTATGCCTGTAAAAAGTCTTACACGCGAATCAGAAAGTACTTCTCCCCCCTCCCCTTGCATCCTAAAATGAAGGTTTCACCACCCGTGTAGATGCAGCCACTGATGTGATACGGTACAAGTAACCTATGATTGTTCAGGAAATCATGTGGGACCACAAGACACTAAAACTGGTGGCACCTACCAAGTGCCTGGTTATGACGCAGGTTGTCCCTTCCCATAATTTAAAGTAAAGGCTTTTCCTGACAAAACAATGCCTCCAGAAGTTGTGAATGCTCCAGCACCAGTGCTTTTTTTGGTAAAAGAAAAAGGTGCCGGAACTCACACATGTCATACAACCTGCCTTGCCTACCCTACAAGGTTCCATCCAAAAAAGGTGCCGGAACTCCGTTCTGAGCGTTCTATGAGAAAAAAAGCCCTGTCCAGCACTGAAAGTTTTTAAGAAGAGATTGGACAACCATTTGTCTGAAATGGTGTAAGTTTTCCTGCCTAAGCAGGGGGTTGGACTAGAAGACCTCCAAGGTTCCTTCCAAGACTGTTGTTCTATTCTAACTTCTGTGAAGAATTTTATAGAAGAGGAAACTAGAGTAGATACAGTTTATCACTCATAGCTGAGGCTTGGCACCTTCTGCAAAGTGTTGGAGTATTTGCCTTTGTGAATACAGTTAACTACACTCTTGTGCCATTCTGTCTGTCTCTTCATTTTCTGTCCTTATGGCATGTTGATGTTTCAATTTGACAAAAGATCTGTCCTTCATTATCCCTTTGAATGTGGAAAGAGCATGAGTGATATTGAAAAGCCCACTTTAGGTAGGAGTGAAAGTAATATCTTGTGCCAGACATTTATGTATTATGTAGTAATTGAGGTCACCTTTAAAATGTCATAATTCCTGTTCTGGGACTTTAATCTATTACTGGTCCCTGCATGCTAAGACTGCTGTAGAGGACTGCTTAGTTCTGAGGAAATTCCCTTTCATCTCCTAATTAAAATGTAAACCAACCTTAACCAAGCCATAGAGATGAGAATTCTATGATCCACAGAACTTGAGATATTTATGATCTCAGAAAAATTAAGTTAAAGGATTAAATCATATAAGATAATTTTGTAAACATGGACAGCAGGGGAACCAGCAAGATCTTTTAACAAATGGATCTTTTAAAAATATACTTTTAATTTGGTGGAACTTCTGTTGACTGGCTAACCAACCAAGGGGATGATTTTTGTGGATTTCCCTCCCTATTCTCTCAAATTGTTACTGTTGAACAAACACAATTACTGAGTACATACATTAGTGATGCATTGGAAAACAGATGGAAATACTGGATTCTGACAAGTCTTAAAGCTTTCCAAATGGATCTTGCTGTTTTTATATGGTGCCGTTTGACAATCAGTTCAATATTGGCCTTGTTTAACTAAATAATTTCTTCACAGGCCAGACACAAAAAATGAACCTTTTCCAATCTATAACAAGTGCCTTGGATAATGCCTTATCTAGAGATCCAACTGCAGGTAAGTTTTATGCTTTGCTATGTAAAAGAAACTTACTTAGAGCCTCTTCAATTGAGGATACTCACTACTACATAATTCACTCATTACTACATAAGGCAAAAACAATTG
The DNA here is from genome assembly GCF_947247035.1 of Vipera ursinii. Lineage (NCBI taxonomy): Eukaryota > Metazoa > Chordata > Lepidosauria > Squamata > Viperidae > Vipera > Vipera ursinii. The sequence continues at coordinate 238,767,129 of NC_139512.1, forward strand.
TGTTATTCTGGAGATGCTTAATCAGCATATTTTCTCATATCATTTTTGGATGGTAAAACAATTCTATTTAGGTTTTGAATTTGCTCCCAAATAAAGTTTGTTTGAAGTTTGAAGCCTTACATCAGTGATGTGTGCTGCTGAATTAATATAATTTTGCTGGGGGAAAAATGAAGATAGCCTTTGTTGCAAAAATTATGAAATGAAGTAAGTGGAAAAGGTACAACTTTAATGGAAATAGATTTCTTTCATGGTTTGTGTAAATTGGCTAGTCCTTTCATTTCCAGTATTATTTATGAAAGGTCTTGGTTCTTATCACTCATCAAATTCATGTTATGTAAAGAAAAACACACAGTAGAAAAAAGTTGGATGAAGGTGACTTTCATTTTAACAATCCAGTTTTCTTTCTGAATAACTATTTCCTTGATTTCTAATATACACAGTAATATTTGGTGAAGATGTATCCTTTGGTGGAGTTTTCAGATGTACTGTTGGCTTGAGAGACAAATTTGGTAAGTTCACAATTTAATAATTTCATCATGTTACATTATTTTCATAAAACAATGTTTTTAATTTTAATAAAGGTCTCACTATTATATTTTACAATAAGTAAACATAATTAGCAGTAATTAAAAATTGAGATCATTGGTTAAAGCCATAATTTTGAATAACTTTAGAGCAGTCACTGGAATGGTTGGTATGAATTAGTCTTTGCAAATGGATGTTATTTTGCCGTCCAGAGCCACTTTGGATATTATCTAAATGTGATTAAATAATTGATAAATGTTCTAATTGTCTAGTTTAGGAGTGCACCTGATCTAGGTGGGGAGATCGTTACATATAATGGGCGTTGGCACTACAGTATGCAAGGCATTCTCAGACAACTTGTATGGAAAATAGTATGATGTCAAGTTTAAGATTTTGTAAATAATACATTGCTCATATGGGCATAATATGGAGTTCTACTGAGGAATCTAGCTACACTAGCATAGCTTTACATAAAATAAATTAGAGCGGTTTAATTTTGAAATTATTGCATAGATTATTGAGGAAAACTTTAGAAACTTAGAAGAAAAGTTATGAACTGGAAATAGCTGTGGGAGAACATTGAGGGGAAATATGATCATACTCTTAAAATGTCTGAAGTACATGGAATCCAGTGTGTATAACATGGACTAAAGGTTTTGAGTAATAGGAAGACGGATTTCAGCAGAATGCCTAGAAAAAGCTTTGAGATTGCAAGAGTGGTTCAGTGGTGATGCCAATTACCCATAGAAGTAATGGACTTTCAGTCTATGTCCAGTGTTTTAATTCTGATTCTGATTATAGAGAAGAGGATTGGAGATATTGGCCAAAATGACCCTTTTCATCACTATCTTTTAGTTCTATTTTTAGTTAAAAGCTAATTAAAACCCCCCACAAACACTGTAAGCTCTTTTCATTCCATCAGATACCATGTATTAAAATATGTTTTCCTGGTTTATATATTATATATTAATAAAAATCTCTTATAGGTAAAGATAGAGTGTTCAATACTCCTTTATGTGAACAAGGAATTGTGGGATTTGGCATTGGAATTGCAGTCACTGGTGCCACAGCTATCGCCGAAATCCAGTTTGCTGACTATATTTATCCCGCCTTTGATCAGGTTAGATGTTTTAAGATGTCAAAAATTAGAAGGAAATTTAGAGATATTACATTAACTTTCTTAAAACAATGAAAATGTGACTGGAGAGAGATTAGGTGTGATGATTGAAAGGTTCTTCATGAATATGAATTAGACTTGTTGAAGAGTCTGTGCCATTTTGTATGTGACAAAAGGAAGAGAAATTGTGAAAATATGTTTGAAAATATGCAAAAAGAGAATTGGTACTTCTGCTATGGATGGCTGAAAGTACTACCTGTTCCTCTTGAGGAAAATGTATTCTTTTATGGAAGAAATACTTTTAGAAGAAGTAATGTCAGAAGCATGAGCATACCAATACTATATTTCTGTCCTGTAATGGGAAGGAATCTGGGCACTTGGCTAACAAGTTGCCAAGTGCCCAGATTACAATCATGTGACTGCAGGGATGGTGGTGGTGCGGTATTTTGTGAAAGCTGGAATTGCTTTAAAAGCTGTAAAGCACCCTTTCTGTGGCTGTTGTAAGTTTGAGTTGTCATTAGTTGAGGACTATCTTTAGTGAGGAAGGACTCACTGGAGAAGAGCCTAATGCTGGGAAAGCTTGAGGGCAAGAGAAGAAGGGGACGACAGAGAATAAGGTGGCTGGATGGAGTCACTGAAGCAGTAGGCATGAGCTTAAATGGACTCCAGAAGATGGTAGAGGACAGGAAGGCCTGGAGGAACGTTGTCCATGGGGTCGCGATGGGTTGGACACGACTTTGCAACTAACAACAACAACAATCTCTAGATATTCTTCATGATGATCTGTCCCTAACCTGAACTTTTATATCTTCCAACAGTGCATGCATTGTCGCTATAACTGAGTAAATCCACCTTGCTGCTAGTCATCCTCTTCTTTCCTTCTACATTTCCCAGCCTTAAAACTTCTTCAGAAAATTAGGTCTTTGTATAATGTATCCAAAATGTGAATACTTGAGCTTGGTTGTTTGTGCCTTGAGTGGATTGATTTGGTCTAGGCTGTACTTATTTTTTTTCATCTTACCATATTGTTCATGATAACATGTTTCAAGCTATTTCATGATATGTTGTTCTCAGTGCTTTTTTTTGTAAAAAAAAAGGTGCCGGAACTCACACATGTCATACAACCTGCCTTGCCTACCCTACAAGGTTCCATCCAAAAAAGGTGCCGGAGTATTTAGTATTCAAGTTAAAAAAACTTTCTATCCTGCTTTTTTCAAAGTCCAACTTTTGCTTCCATAGTGTCATAAGGAATACTATAGCTTGGACAATTCTCATCTTTGTAGATATAAGCACATGATGGGATCTGACTATCTTTTCCAAGGTCTTCATGGCTGCTGTATGGAATAATTGTCAGCAGTGTTTTTCTTGACTTTTTGTTCCTTTTCTGGGATGGTTGATCCTAAAAGACAAAAGCTATCTTCCACTTCAATACCTTCGTTGTCAGTCCTGGTAGGTCTACCAGTTGTTAGTTTGGTCTTTATATTTAATTTTAGTACCATTTTTTCATGATTTTTGCATTTTTGACTATCAGAAGAGTGGACAATGAGATGTTCCGGGATATCCATTTTTCTAATTAATTCCACAGCTTGATGTTATCAACTTAGTTAAAAGACTTTCTGTAATCAATGAAACAATAACTTCATTTTTTAAATATTGTTTAGCTTTCTCAATTTTCCAGAGTGCACCAAAAATCATGGCCTGTGTTCCTTTTCTACAGTTAGTTTGAACATCTGGCATTTTTTCCCCCCATGTAGGATTCTGATTTGCAAATTTATTGTTAGTTTGATATCCTTCCTTTATTTTGTATAACTCCAAGCAGTGCATATAAAGTTCTTGCCTCATAGTATTTTCTTTACTATTGGATAGTATCCATAATTTCAGAATTTGCCTCTTTTCTGTACAATTTATAATAGAACATGAATGTGCTGTAACTGTATAAATAGATCCTGATAACTGCATGTAATGTTAAATCTCTCTCTCTATTTCTTCAGATTGTAAACGAGGCAGCAAAGTATCGATACCGTTCTGGAGATCTCTTTAACTGTGGAAGCCTTACAATAAGAGCCCCTTGGGGATGTGTGGGTCATGGTGCACTGTATCATTCTCAGTCCCCAGAGGCGTTTTTTGCTCATTGTCCAGGACTGAAGGTATAGAGTAATCATTTATTAGATGGTCTTTAGCGTGTTCTAATACTGGTACTTCTTTTAAAATATAAATATAAAAGCTTCCTTTTATATTTGTTTTATCTGTTTTTTATATTAAAACAGATACAAGGAAATTATAGAATACAAATATTACACAGGAAAATTTGCAGAATGAAACACCACAAAGTAAAATTAAATGGATGCATTTATAAAATAATCCACTTGGAAGAAAAACTATCTCTCTTTTATCCTAGATATCAAAATGGTTTAGAACATATACAGTATATTTTTGTGTCAGTTTAATACCTTCAAAGCTAGTTTTGAAATCATGTCAAAGAATAGCTAAATAGTAAATAACTATGGTTAAAGAGATTAAAAACCTTATTTTAAGGAAACTCAAATCTTGGGTGTGGCAGCAAGCTATGTGCAGAATTATAATCCATAAATAATTTCTCGGTTATATTGAAATTAACATCAGAATAGGGTTTTTTATTTATGAAGTTATTTTTCATATTGATTAGTGTTCCCATAGTTTCAGCTGCCATTCCTCTAATGAAAGATTAGATGTGATTTCCAGTAAGAAGTATTCTGATGCCAGTTTTCATATGTAAAATCAGCTCAGTGTATTTTGTAGATATATAATGTTTGCTAATAGAAAAAATGACTGATGGAAAAGGAAGACCAATGTTTAAGAGTTGTTGCATCCTATAATAGTTTACTTTTCAGTACACCTGAGTTTTTTTTACTTTGTCACCAGATATGATTTATGGTTCCATTTTGATTTTTACATTTCCATATTTTATTTCAATATTCATTATCTATTGTAGTAATCATCATTGGAACAATAGAACTTATTGTACCAGTTTTTCTCTTAGGTATATTAGTTGAAATTCATTTTCATTGATATTCCGTTTTTTGCATGTCAGTTATCCTCCTTAAATTCTGCATACATTTAATCATACAGACATTGACATGTTTGGTCTCTGAATCATATTTTAATAGGAGCAGATTTATATACTAGAGAGATACAATGGATAGATAGATAGATAGATAGATAGATAGATAGATAGATAGATAGATAGATAGATATGCACATACTACTTCTTCCATAGATGAAAACCATCCATATAGTGCTAATTGAGTCTGTAATCCAGGTTGAATAATTACCCTAATAGTGTAATGTGGTGCCACCAATCTCATTTTCTCTAATTTCTCTAATTCTCTAATTAATGCATGGTCATTTATTTAACCAGATTTATCTTTGTCATGCATTTAGCATCTTTTCACTGAGTCTTATTGGGATAATTTGAAATAAGAAATTATCCCTTGGAACAATGTTTTTTACTCTTGATATTTTTCTTAGCCAAGATAATCTCTAACTTGTTTATGTATTCATTTTCTTGAAGATTGTTGTTCCAAGAGGACCTATTGAAGCCAAAGGACTATTATTGTCATGTATAGAAGATAAAAACCCTTGCATATTCTTTGAACCTAAAATAATGTACAGAGCAGCAGGTAAATTTTTCTCATTGTATTCAAGGTAAAAATGTAACCTACATCTTATTTATTCACATGGTAGAAACATAGCATGTATGAGTTGAACAGACCTTATACAGTATATCAGTGGTGGTGAACCTTTTTGAGACCAAGTGCCCAAACTGCAACCCGAAACCCACTTATGCATCGCTAGGTGCCGGGGGCGTGGCCACTGAGTGGGCGATTCTCCAGCGATCCGATCCGGGCATTGAAGGCCTGCAAAATTGGCTGTAGGGGGGGGAGCGAAATCGCTCTGCAGCCCTAGATCTCGGCAGCAGAAGTGTTTTGCAGGCCTCCGATGCCCGGATCAGGCCGCTGGAGCATCGTAAAATGATCGGCCAGGGGGGTGAAATCGCTCCAGAGGCTTACCTGGACTCGTGCTGCAGCTGCCTCCACCATCCAGCCAGATCCACCCAACTCTTGCAGTTGCTCCCGGACTTTCAGTGCAGAGAGAAAGAGAGCAAGAGTGCAGGAGCACGTGGAGAGGGGGTGGGGCAGCCTGGCCCCGCCTCCCTCTTGGGTGATAGCACATGTGCCCACGGGGATGGCTCTGCGTGCCGCCTGTGGCACGCGTGCCATAGGTTCGCCACCCCTGCAGTATATCATCTAGTTCATTTGTTTGCTTGGTGCAGAATTTACTAACCATATCTAATAATTGACCATCCCACTGATTGAAGATTTCTTCTTAACTATATTTAGTGTTGGTCAAACAGTGCAGTACATTTTCTAGTGCTATAAAGTCATTGTTGTGCTGTGGGTTAGAAACAAGTGTGGAATCTCAATTCTGATATGACCTGTCCCTTGCTTTTCTTCAATGTCCAGTGTAGCATATCCCACCAGCTCCCCAGCCTTCTAAGCAACTTCCCTTTCTCTTGTTTCTCCCCTCAACTTCTGATGAGTTTGTTGTTTTCTTCTTGTCTTCTTCCCCCCCCCCCCGTACCACCTGCACCAAAATTAAAATAGTTTCATTGAATGCATGAACAAAGCCATTCCATTCCACTTTTAATTTGGTTATTGACCACCCAAAAATAGCTATTCTGTGCATGGAAAGGTTTATGTTTGGAATGTTCTACATATTCCTAACTTCTGTCAAATAAAGGAGAAAATAAAACTGAATTTCCCCCCTCCCCCCCAAATTATAATAGGCCATGTAGTCATGACAGATAATTTGCAGTTGGTTTCATTCAGTTAAGCTGAATCTGCATTCAGTCAAAATTCCCTAGCTTGGGAGGTACAGAATTTATGGCAAGGTACATATATTTCTGACCTCCTTAAATAGCTGTGGGATTTTATTGCTCAACAATACTGATTAATGTGAGACAGGTGACTTATAAAGACATTTTATGATTTTAGTATTTATAACACAAATTCAGGGTATTGAGAAACTCTTCTACTCAAATATGACAGTTGTTTTTCAGAAATTAAACTTTAAATAGTAGAGGTGTTTTTTTTTAATGAATCGTTGAATGATTCAAAAGCAGATAGTGGTACTTAGGGGGAAAAATGAGTCATCTTGACATTATCAGGTTTAAATTTCTTGTGGAGAATTTGTTCTTATGACCTTTCAAGCTTCATTTAATTCCACCTTATATGACATAAATAGTGTAGACATAAATGATTTGCATCAGTGGTTGTTATAGTGACGTGGCAAGTAAGATTAAAAACAACTAGTTTTTCAATCAGTGTTTAAAATGTCCTGTCACAGGATCTACACGTTTTCCTACTATAATTAAGGATTAATAGAATTAAAATTCATATACTGCAACATGCATAAATTAACAGTTGTGGCTGTTTATAGAAGCATAGGCAATCATACTAAGGCAGAAGTAAATAATGTAATAATTTCCTACAATGTGTGAACGCAGCCACTGACCTGAAGAAGTTTGAGTTCAATACAGGTCATATAGATTACTAGTTCTATGAGCAAATATTAATTTTTCATTAATGGGGTGCTGAAAACTCTGAGAAAGAAAACTAGATAAATCCTTATTTAAGTATCTCTGAATGATTATTTTGCTAATGTTTAATACAGCATAGTTAACATATAAGAATGAAGTTTGATATGTCCAAATAATAACTTTTATCAATAAATGAAATATAATTAAAATATTTCCTGTTTTCTATATTTCCTGTATTTATATATCTGTATATCTGTATAGTTATATACCTATATTTATAGTAAAGTGTTCACAAAATACTTAAAGACCTGAATGAAAATGACAATTATAAATGCAAGTCTTTATAATGTTTCCACGTGGTGAGAATGTTAGTCTAAATAGAGGATACACAAAATATGCAAAGCAAACAAGTTAAAGAAAAATAGCAAATGTAAAACAATGTAAAACAATTGAAAATTAAGGTAATTCTGTGAAGGTTAGAAAAATTTGAACTAGAATCAGTAATCACTTTTTATAACATATTGACAATTTAATATTTTTTAAACAGGACATTTTCTTCAATATATGAAGAGGTGCAGTTTCAAAGATTATTAGATTGTTTCCTATAGGTTTGCTGTATCAAGAGACTGACAATTACATTCTTAATGCTTAGAACAAAGAAATGTGTTGCCTATGGACTTACTGTGATAGCAGAACTATTAGAATATTGGGATATACATCAGAACGTTTTGTAGTGACCTTATCCTATATGAATTCATTATGATTCAGGCAGGGATGAATTGTGGATGAATTGTACTAGTATAGGGAGTGGAGTTTTATGGAAGTGCCAACTCTTGTGCAACAGTCATAATCTCTTCAGGGAATTTCTATCAAGGGATTTGGGACACTTCACCTCTTGAAGTATGACTGGATATGTCCCTCCCAAGACTGACTTGAAAGAAGGATGCGGATTGTGAATACAGCGACTTCAACTTGTAAACTCCTTATGACATACAAAGAATAAACACAATCTTTCTAGACTGTATTAGATAAAATATAAGATCTTGATTTTCCATTTCCTCGATTTCTGAAGAGTGGAAACTGAAATAATTTTAAACTCTCACCCTAAGCTAAACTTATTTTGGTTCCTGGTGAAAATTTGATCCAAACATTGCATCCTTTAAAGACACCTCCAAAGATTAGGAGATTGCAGTAAAATCTTTTGACAGAGAAAGTTTGGTAGGTGAGCTCCAAGAAACCACTGGTTGGAGGAATATCTCTTCTATAGTAGAACGAGGTTGGGGAGAGGGGAAGCCAATGATTCAGTTGACGGTTGACACTGGCATTTAAAAACTATCAATTGGAGGCAGTTGGCTCTGTGAAGGGGGAAAGTTAGTGGATGCCTTGTCTTTCTGAAACTATTGTATCTCTTGTGTGCATATAAATGTTCAGCAGAGAAATAATCATAAATAGGGCTCTGTGTTAGAAAGTTCCATCATCTCCGCTGGCTTTCTGCCATTGCTGTTAGATCTGTACCTCCATTCACAAATTGTCATATAAGCATTTATCAAGCATATGCTTAATTTCTTGCTATTGTGACACCCTCTTATTCAGGGGTGTCAAACTCAATTTCACTGAGGGCCGCATCAGCATTGCGGTTGCCCTCAGGGGGCTGGGTGGGTGTGGCCTGGGTGGGTGTGGCCTACTGGGTGGGTGTGGCTAGAGTGTGTATGGCCTACTGGGTGGGCGTGGCCAGCTCTACATCGTTGGCATCAAGGGTGCCTATGGGGGCCTGGGCAGGAGTGGGACAGATCTGAGGGTCTCTGGCAGAAGGAGGGTCTCTGGGCCAGGGCCAAGGCAGTGGGGGCCGTTCCCTCACTGTTTCCAGGATGGCTTCGCGGGCCGCATGAAACCACTTCGCGGGCCAGATCTGGCCCCCGGGCCTTGTGTTTGACATGTCTGCTCTTATTCATAGAGATGGCCAGTTGTGCTTGCAAAAAATAGGATCTTGTTGGATTATCCCTGTATTTAATTTTGTTTGGTTTGTACTGCAATATATCTGAATAATTGTGAACACAAACAGATTTTTTTTTGGTTTATAAGATCACTTATCTGCCTGCTAAATTTGTAGCGAGTTTTAGTTGCTGCTTCCTTTTCCCAAAAAACTTGGATTTCATCTACGTAAGTATTTAATTGTGGTTAAGTTTTTCAGTAAAAAAAGAGTTTTCTGATTCTTTCCAGGGAAATTCCTAAATTATATATCTGGGCTTTTTATTTTCTGCAGTCATAGCTTCAACTGATAATAAATTGCACAATGACACAAGTGAATTACCGTAATTTTTATCTTCATACCTTGCCGCTTCTTCAGAATGGAACTTTCCTTGTCAGTTCTATTACAGTTATGGCTCTCAATTTAGACATCTTGCAGCAGGGATGGGGAACATGTTTTGCCAGCAGGTTTTGTCAGCATCCTTCAACTTTATCCATGCTGGTTGGGGCTGCTAGAAGTTGTAGTTCCCTATCTCTGTTCTAGATACTCAAATTATAAACTTAATTGCTTTCCTTTTATTCAGTGGAACAAGTACCTGTGGAGCCTTACTCCATCCCTTTGTCTCAAGCAGAAGTGCTTCAGGATGGAAGTGATGTGACTTTGGTGGCTTGGGGTACTCAGGTGAGTAAGATTTGTTAGGATTTGAGGAAAGAAACCCCAAATACTTCTTACTAGTTACTACTATTACTTCCTAATACTTTACCATTATCACTTTATTGGCATGTTCATCTCGGTAGTATTGGTATCTGAAGCAATCACTTCAACAGATGTTTCATTCAGGCCTCCATTATGTGTGTATGTAATATTCTAGAATATTCTTCTAATGAAAATGATGAAAATTAAATAAGACCAAAATAGATAGGATTAGAACCAGAATGTTAGTGAAATTTAGATCTTGTTGAAATTCGTGAGATTTAAAGTTTATTGCATGTTTTCTCCTAATATTTAGGTTCATATTATAAAGGAGGTAGCAGTTATGGCACAAGAAAAATTAGGAGTGTCCTGTGAAATAATTGATTTGAAGACGATTTTGCCTTGGGATGCAGAAACTGTGTGCAAGGTAAGTGCACATATCCTGTTTGTCCATTTAATCAAACTCATTTATAATGATCTGATTATTATACCGTAGTGACATATAAGATGGATACAAAATATTTTGAACAAATCTCTGTTGTTTGTCTATGGAAATCTATGGTCCAAGGAAACCAAATGCTTAGGAAAAATATATATATATATATATTTAAAAAAGGAATGTCACAAACTACTGGGGCAGCACTGAACTGATATTTTAGGTTTCTCTGTCTGAGATTACCGTATTTTCCGGCGTATAAGACGACTTTTTAACTCATGAAAATCTTCTCAAAAGTTGGGGGGTCGTCTTATACGCCGGGTCATCTTATACGCCGGAAAAAAAACAAATCAGTCGAGCGTCCTTGTTCTTGCAAAGCTGGGCCGCCCCGTGCAACCGGCGCGGCTCCGGGACACGGCTGGGCGGGAGCGTCGGGCGGCTCTCCCCACGCGAAGGCGGCGCTGCCCGTCGGCTCTTGTCCGTCGCAGAGGAGGCGACGGACAGGGAGGGCAGGGCATGTAAGTATTTTCTGGCTTATAAGACAAAAAACCTTGAAAAACTGGCTGCCCGAGGGGAGGGCCTCGCGTCTGCCAGACTCACCTGTCACCAGCACCGCTCTCCGCCCCGCGGGGATGCGCTTCCGCCGGGCGGTGCTGGCCGAGACGAGCCAGCAGGCAGCCACCGTGAGTGCGGCGCTGAGGGGCAGCGGCAGGACGGCCCAGCGCCTGCAGGACGGCCAGCAACCCCACGCGCAGCAGCAGCCACCGGCTCAGCACAGGTCCGAGCGCAGGAGCCGCACCGCCAGGCTGCCCAGGAAAAGCAGCCACACCGAGAGGCTGCACGCCCAGTCCAGTTCCATGAGGGGCAGGGCAGGAAGCTGGCTGGGAAGAGGGACCGGGAGCCCGGGCCGAGCGCGCCTCGGCTGATGGTGAGAGGGAAGCGGCACATGAAAAAGAGGCTGCGGGCGGAGCTGCCCCGCCCTGTGCCGAATGGGAGAAGTTCAAGGCCTGGGGGGGAAGCAGGAGGGGCGCTGGCCGTGGCAGGGTGGCGGCTGCCCTCCGGCGCTGCCTGCCGCCTGGGAAACGCTGCACCTCGGGGGCCGGCAGAAGCGCGGGAGCAGCGGGAGGGCCGGTGGGGCCAGTCGGGCCTTCGCCTCCTCTGCGACGGACGGGGAGGGCAGGGCATGTAAGTATTTTCTGGCGTATAAGACAAAAAACCTTGAAAAACTTCTTAAAAGTAGGGGGTTGTCTTATACGCCGGGTCGTCTTATACGCTGGAAAATACGCTAAATATAAAATGTGGGTTTTGAAGAGGGATTTTTTTTTAATCCCATTTATATCCCGCCCTTCTCCGAAGACTCAGGGCGGCTTACAATCTAAAGCACAAATCAATGTGCTTAGCAATTTTGAGCCAACTACTTCCCCTTCCCCTCCAAGAGCTGCAAGTGTAGCTTCTGGCCTGCTGAGCAGTTATCTATTAGGGATGTTGGATTTATTCCTGTCCCAAATAATGAAAGAATGTAGTCTGGGCCTTTGGGAATGGGGGAATGAAAGGATGAAATAAATTACGTCACCATTTTTTTTGAAGAACGATAGCTTATTTTTCCTCACAATTTTTATTCTTCTGTGCTAATTGTTTCCTTTTTCTTTCTTTTCCCTCTTATCCTTTCATCTGTCATTTCCTTGTATCATACCACTCCCTAATTTCTCTTGCCTTGCCTTCCTTGTGGGGAAGTATCCAGTGAACCCCTTTATTTAAGTACGTGTGACACTTTCCCCATGGATGATATTCAGTATTTCTCCCTGCCTCCAGAACCTGATTTCTCCCTGTAAATAGCCACAAGACTTTTGGTAACGATAGCTTGGAATTTGGTTGTGAATTGGAAGTATCTTTTTTTTTCATGAAAATGCTATCATTCGGTGCAAGTATTATAACATCTAATAGCTGTTTTTTATAGTTCTGACAGGAGTAAATAATGCCAGTATCCAAAAATAACAAGTAGCAATAGTCAACAGCTTTTCCTCATCTTTTCCAAAAGAAAATAAATGTTAATACTGATCACACGACAAGCCCCATTGACACCATATATAAATTTTGTCTTGGGAAGGCAAGGTACTATTTTACAACTGCATTTCTATATATAAGAAGAATTAAATATATCTAAACCAGGGGAAGGCAACCTTGGCTCTTTTATGACTCATGGACTTCAACTCCCAGAATTCCTGAGCCAGCATGGAATGGAATGCAAATGATTAAGGGCAGCATTAGTAGGATAAATGTTAACCTCTTAATTATTTTAGGAAAAAATAAAAGTAAGTCTTATGAATGCCAATTAATTTGCATACTACTCATTACAGTTTGGGTTTTTTAAAAATTATAAATAGTATAGACCACTAGAGGTCTCTGTTACATCAATTAAATTTGAGTTTTACATATGTTTTACTGAGTATTGTTTTCTAAAATCTGGTTTTATTTTTTTCCAAAATAATTTGAGTATTTAATCTGTTTTATAATTTGAACTGTTTTTGCAATAATTTGATGTTAGTAATATATTATTAAATCTCAAGGTAATGGTGAATAGGCCACCTGTCGATCATGAGTGCACTTCTCAAACTGATAGTTATCCCATGTGTACTGAATATTAATTTGAACAAAATTACATCACAAAATAAGGATACATTTTATCTATTACATTTTATTTCAGTGAATTTAAACTTATTTATTCTTCTGTTCTGTACTGTGACCGATTGCTTCCCCATAACTTACTATCTAAGAAAGGTTGTTAGAAATTCTTTGTAATAAGAAATGTCTTTGTTCAATGAAATAAGTCAGGACTGTTGATTTAGAAATGTGCTTTTTTTTCAATAGAGATAAATAAGGGGATGGATGGACCCAATTGTAGTGCTAACCATGATTTCTTTAATTGTGTTTAAATAAATTAAATATGGAATCTAACTCCAAACTCAAGAGGTAGTCCTTCAGTTACAAGTATTTGTTCAGCAACTGTTTGAAGTTAGGATGACACTGAACAAAGGGATTTAACTGGTTCTCAAAATGCTGGCCATTGCAGTATCCCTGCAGTGGCATGACTAAAATTTGTAATACTTGGCAACCAGCCCACACTTATGCGGTCATGTGATACTTTGCTTTGCAACTGCAATGTATAGTGACAACAATCTGTGTCCCAGATGCTGTTGTAACTGAGGATTACCTGTATATAATGCTAATCTATAGCCATGGCTCACAAACAAGACTGGCTGAGCTCACAGAATGCACTAATCAAAAGGCCAGGTTTCATATTTTGGTTTAGAATGGGAACAAAGCTCATATCGGGGAGAACAGTAGTCCCCCAAAAGGAAGGAAGTGGTTGAGAGGGCTTGTCCCTTATCTTCCCTAAGATGATGTGGAAGTTCCCATCACTTGATGGAATCATAGCTTTTTAGACTAGGTAAGGTTCTTTTAAGAGCTTTGTAGTTGTGTATTCCTAGCAAGAGCTGATGAAATCGTTTTTTGGCTATAAGCAAACCTCATCTAGGAAAGGCTTTAATTGGAGCACAAGAGGAAGATAGGCAAAGGTTTCCCAAGCCCCAATTTTCAAGTTGGTCCTGTGAGCCCAGAAGATTTTTCAAGTTGTAAACCACTTCTGCACGGGGAAGTGTCACATTGTCTGGAGTCAAAGGTGGAGCATCCCTGTCATCAGAAGGCTTCCAAACCCATAGCTCAAGATTACGCACAGCATATTAGTTGAAATTCTTAGCCTGTTTTGTAGTTATAATTACATTCTTAATTCTAGGTTTTTCCAAAGAAAGAAAAGGAAAAACACTGGGTAATTCTATAATTTAGTTCCATAAAAGCATGTCTGCATCCATCTCAAGTTGTCATTTCCTTCCAGATTTTTCTACGCAAGTCATTTTTTAATTTGATAGAGATACATGTATCAGTTGGTCAAATGTTGAATTATGGTGAAGAAAAATTGGCAGCTGCCTGCCACAATTTAGTCATGTGCCTATGTTCGCTGTATTCCAGAAACACTAGATCGGGGTAGGCAACCTTGGCTCTCTTATGATTCGTGGACTTCAACTCCCAGAATTGCTCAGGAATTCGGGGAGTTGAAATCCACGAGTCATAAAAGAGCCAAGGTTGCCTACCCCTGCACTAGATGATGGAATCTTCCTAAAAGCCTTTAAAAATGAATGATTTAAGGGTAGGAAGAGATTCTGTGCTTTTTTTTATTTTTGACTTGGGATGACATTTACATTTGACACTTTTTTTCTTTGTAAATGATGGTGGTGAAACCAACTTTTTTTCCCCTGTTCTCCATTTCAGCTTGTGATTCCATTGGCATGAGTTATACTTTTTTGTAAGAGAATTCATGGACATAAGTAAGCTAAACGCACTTTAAGCTTTGCCGAGTCTATGCTGATTTGTGGGAATTGAAAAATCTATTGCAGAATGAAATGTTGAGATATTAATTTAATTGTAGTTCAGGACGTGGATACCGTTCTGCAAAATAAATACAAATGTAATACATTTGCAAATTTATTCTGGTCTAATATTTTTGAATTCTAAATGTCATAGTATTTTGTGTTTTTGTTATTTGTTTTATTTTACAGAGTTAATTAATTTTTGAGAGAATGTTAATGATTTTAAAGTGTAATATTTGCTAAACATACATACAATATAAATAAATATTGTAACAACATATATGAGAAGGTAAGATAATTATTTACCCAATATTTTTCATATTAATTTTTTGTGTGGAAAGCATTGAGGTTTTTCCCTAAATCTAGACATATGTAAAACTATAGAAAGGGAGAAGAATTTGTATAGCTGAAAGTAATTTGGCAGTCTTCTACATATTTTTTGTACACTCTCTTAACACTTTTTTTGATTAATTATCCCAAAAATCAATGGGTAAAGCAAGATTAATTGCTTAATTGCATCCTCTCGTTTAGCAATACAAAATCTACTCTTTATTTTTCTTTCCTTTGGAAATCTCTAGTACTCAGACTAAAAAATAAGATGTAAATTAATTATATAGAGAAATATAGGATTATCTACAAATTTACTGTTCCTTTTCATTTATAATTGATGCCATGTCGATACCTTTTTTTATTCTCAAAGTAAAGGAACTGTTCTTAAACAGGTGTGCATCAGTTTATATATTATCTAAATTTATATAGCCGCCCATCTCACATATAGGTTTCTGGACAGTTTACAAAAAACTGAAACAAAAATAAAAGCAACAAAAAGATTTAAAATTTAAAAATGTGGAAAACTATAAAAGCATATAATAACAATGAAATCTATAAAACAGCTAAGATAAAATCAAGATCGCGTGAAGTACTAATACCACTTTACAATGCCTTGGTAAGGCCATACCTGGAATACTGCATCCAGTTTTAGTCACCACGATGCAAAAAAGATATTGAGGCTCTAGAAAAGAGTACAGAGAAGAGCAACAAGGATGATTAGGGGACTGGAGGCTAAAACGTATAAGGAACGGCTGCTGGAATTGGGTATGTCTAGTTTAACGAAGAGAAGGACAAGGGGAGGACATGATAGCAGTGTTCCAATATCTCAGGGGCTGCCAGAAAGAAGAGGGAGTCAAGCTATTCTCCAAAGCACCTGAAAGCAGGACAAGAAGCAATGGATGGAAACTAATCAAGGAGAGAAGCAACCTAGAACTGAGGAGAAACTTCCTGACAGTTAGAACAATTAACCAGTGGAACAACCTGTCTCCAGAAGCTGTGAATGCTCCAATACTGGAAGTTTTTAAGAAGAGACTGGACAGCCATTTGCCTGAAATGGTATAGGGTTTTCTGCCTGAGCAGGGGGTTGGACTAGATGACCTCCAAGGTCCCTTCCAACTTTATTATTATTATAAGCCCATTCTTCAAAACAATCAGTACAACCACTGTACCGACTCCACTACACTCCGGAATCCCAATGCCTGTTGGTAAAACCATGTCTTCAGAGCCTTACAATAAACCAGCATACTCAAGGCCAATCTCATCTCCAGGGAATCATGTTCCACAAAGCAGGTGGTATGGCAGAATCGGCTCTCTTCCTGTGTCCACCAAACAATACTCCTTGGTTGATGGTAACCAAACCTGCCCTTCCTGTCAGACTTGATGGGATGGGTAGTTGTAATTGGATAAAGGCAGTCCCTCAAGTAACCTGGTTTCATGCTATGTGGGACTTTAAAGCTCATTACCATTACTAAATTGAACTCGGAAACAAACCAGTAGCCAGTGCAGCTTCTGGAGCAAAGGTATAATGTGCGCAGATGAATAGCGCACATATAACTGTCCACATATAACTGGCTGCATTTTGAATCAATTGTAGCTTCTAAATAGTCTTCAAGGACATACTCATGTAGAATGCATAGCAGTAAATCCATATGACGGGGATAAAACATGAATGACACTCAGCAGAGCCTCTTGGTCTAGGAATGGACACATACAATAGTAGGTGCGCAAGGGTTATCCTGACCACAGCTGCTACTATTCTTCAAACAGGAGCAGTGAGTCCAGAAAGACCCCCAGATCTTACACAGGTCATGTTGGAGTAGTATACCATCCAGAAAAAGAGATGGAAAGTCCCAAAATCCAGGAGGATCTAATACTAAAAGCCACTTAGTCTTGCTTGGTTTGAGCTGAATCCAGTTCTTCATCCAACCAATCACCATCTCCAAAGAGCAGGACCTCCGTAGCATCACTTATTGGCCCAGGGTGGAGATATACTGTAAAGCGGAGTACCATTGGCATACTGACGATAATTCACCCTTTGCCATCAGATAACCTCACCCATGTAAATGTTAAATGAGAGGAGAAAGTACCAAACTTTGTGGCATCCTGCAAAGCAGGACCAAAGCAGGACCTTCTACTAGATCAATACTAATTGGAACTGACACCGAAGGAAGGAAGAAAACCAGCAGAATTCTGTGCTGCCCACATCCCAAATGTGGTTGATGGTATCGAAAGCTGCTGAGAGGTCAAGGGCAAGGATGCATAACCACCTTCTCAACAATTTCCCCTTATAAAGGAAATACTAGAGACTGGAGAAAAATTGTCCAGAACAGTTGGGTCTAGCAATAGCTTTCTAAAGAGGGAGCAAATGTCAATACAAATCTTCATGTGCTCAAAGAAACCTGAAATGGGTTGGAGTGGTATACATATAGCTTGCTTGTTTCTCATAATACAGTGGGGTTTTAGCCTCTGAGCTATCAGGAAATAATTTTTTCATCAGCCTGCATTGTTGAGGGATTTGTTCAATCTCAGATACCTTGTTGACATTTGAGATTTTGAAACAGTCCGTTCAGGCAAGACATCGATCAGATTCAAAGTTTCAGTGATTACGATCTGAAAATATGTCCTACATTTGCCCAATACAGTTGCTTTGCAACTGCTTTGCAACTGCAGATCACAAATTCATCACCACCGCTATCATCATTACCACCCTCATAGGGCTACCATTTTTCTGGGCTTGAAAAATCTGGACTAGATGTCAAAAGAGTCACAAAACTGATTTCTTTGCTTCTTCCTATCAGTTGCCAGGATATTGGCAGTCCCATATCATTGTATTAAATGATGCAGTTCTTTTTTTTTTAAAGATAAGTTTTCTATCATACCAAGAAATTAAGTTATTACCCATATCTTTCTAGTCCTGTATATACTTGAATAACATGTCTTGGGGGGTCATTATGCGTTGTGAAATAAAGCGGGCTACATAAATCAGATGAACTATACGTAGTTCATTATGTTGATAGACAAAATGCATAGTATTTAAGTTAGATTTGCAGCGGTTAGGTTAAAATAATAATAAAAAATTAAGTGAGAGCTTGATTCTCACAGATGTTGCCAAAACAACAACAACAACAACAACAACAACAAAAACGGGAGGAGAGGATTAAGTTGGAAAATGAAAAGGAAAATTAGCTGGACGGAAGACACCAGAACGTGAGAGTCATTTTCAAGAAAATTGAATTTCTCTGGAGGAAGAAAAACAAAATAACTATCCAGTATCAATAAAGACTGTAAAAAAAAAAGTAAAAGGAGAAAAGAGCAATTAAAAAGAAAAGTGTTTAACCACAGTAAAAATTTTACATTTACAGAAAGGAATTTGACAAGGGAGAGATGGGAATTACTATAATTAAGAATAGTGTAAAGGAGAATGGAAATTGTGAGGAGAAAGATTGTACCTAAAATATAAAGGGAATAGTAGTTCCCATCCTTTTTTGTCCTATAGCAGAAGCATCTAAACGAGGAATGGTAGCATGATGGGAGAAAGAAGAGGGTAAAATGAAGCCCCCAAAGCCTTACAAGGAAAAAAAAACCCAGAATAGGAATATTTCTAGATTTAAGAAGAGTGTGTTAAGAGAATAGGCCTTGGATATTGGAATAATACCAGTAAGAATTATTTTATTTTTCATGTAAACTTCTTTTCTAGTAAACTGCTCATAATAAACTTTAGGTTATCAAAGTACAGTACTGAAAATCATTTTGTTGTAAAATATAACAAATAACACTAACAATTTTATAAATGTATACATTCATTACTACCATGAAATAATTTAGGCTGTGTAAGGATGAAATAAAACTGACACCTATAATTTAAGGTAGATAAAGCCTGACCCTAATTATTAACCATAACCATAGACAGGCTACGACTGAGGCTGAGTGGCTTTGGAGGCATGGAGCTTCAAGATGCAGGTCTTGAACCTTTTTAAATTCTGGACAGCACTAACCTCTTCAGACTGAGTTTGCAACTTAGGGGTTCTCCTGTACTTGTGATTCCTGCTTGAAGCTGGCGGTCACGGCTAGGAGAGCTTTTGCACAACTCTGGTTTGTATATCGGCTGCAGCCTTTCCTGGATGAGGACTCTTGCGTTTAGTCACTGAAACCCTAATCATCTCCTGTCTGGATTACTGCAGTGTGCTCTACATGGGGCTACTCCTGAAATGCATTCAGAAGCTTCAGCTAGTGCAGTGTAAGGCAAGCACAAGCAGTCATTGGGGCCCCTAGAATGGCCCATGTTACACTGTTAATCTGTGAGCCTCACAGGCTCCCGATTGGCTTCCATTTGCAGTTCAAGGTGGTGGTTATGGTCTTTAAATCCCTTCGTGGCTCAGCACCTTTTATTCTTAATCTGCTCCTTAATTCTTGAGCCTTAGTTATTTAAAAGCAAATCCCCTGCTTCTTCCAAGCTAATTTTATACAGCATTGGATTTTTTTTTCAGAATAGCATACAGATAGTTAGCTCTATTCAGTAATAAGTAGGATATGAAGAAAGTATGACTCCATAGTTAGCCTTCCTTAACGATTGCTCGAGAATATGAAGCATCACTCAGAAAATAGCCATGATATTATTGCAGAATTATAGCTAACAATTCCTTCTACCTACTTCTTCCTAGATAGTGTTAAAATGAACTGGCAGGCAGAGAGAATGGCTGCATTCTTGTATTTGTCTTTCATATTTCTTTGGGCTAAGTATTTGTAGAACTTCAAAGGATTAGATTACATCCCAATTCATGAGCTATGAGTGCACATTTTTGCTTATAATATCTTTCTGTGTACATTACGACTTAGAATTCTAATCACTGATGTACTATGGGTGATGGTATTCCTAATTCTGTTGGATGGGTGGGTGGTTTGATATTAAGAAATAGTATTAATGAAATTAATTTGCACCTCTGTTCTGGTTGCCCATTAATTCTTAATTATACTGTTTCACAAGTTACAGATGTAGACTTGTTTTTTTATAAGCATAATTTGAGAGACCTGTATCAGTATTTAGAACAATATAAATGCCAGTCTGTGATGAGGGGGAAAAAAGGTATGACTGAGGAACTTTTGAATCTTATGAAGAAGTCTAGATTAGGTTCCCCCTCCCCACATTTTACATGCTGTTTTTGAATGACTTGGAAAGGCATTTTTCTTCTAGAGGACAGGAATGTTTTTATCATTCATAAACTGCCCATACATTGGGTAGTTACAGCACTGTAATAATTATATGTGTAAATCTGTTAAGTCTATCAAGACATATTGAGTAAGGCAAAATTAGTTAAAACCAAAATCTATAGTTGCCACATACTGAATCTTACTTTGTGAAATAATAAATTTAAATTTCCCAACTTTCCAGAAGGTATATAGCTCCTAACTTTCCTGCATTCCTTCCATCAGGAGGAAAATTTACCAGTTGCTTGGCTGGCTAGGTTACCAAATAAAACATAAAACATAAGTCTAATTCTTTTATCTTCTGGTCCAGCCAGTTTATTGCCAGTCAGAGGTTTGAACCTGTCAGTGCTCCAACTTGAGGATAAGATTAATGTGTTGTGTATGCACTCAACAGGAGTTGAATTTGACTTGAGGGAGTCTTTCCCCTTGCAATATATACACTTTATTATTTTGTAGTCAGTTGAAATGAGATCCTTGCTTGGTCTTCCAGATATGCCATTTCTAGCCATATGTATGGGTTAGGGAGGAATTTAATATGTTCAAATGAATTTGAAGAAAAGGTTGTAAGTATAACTATTTCAGAATATTTGAAAGATATAATGTGCCTCTTTAGTTCTTGCACACACAAAATTGCTTAATGCAATAACGAGTAACTGGAATTAATTTGCTTAGCTTAATCTTAAGCAGTAGAATCATATATATGTTGTTGAACATCTGATAAGGAAATCATACCTGGAGAGAGCTATGTGGGCCCATCTGTTCCATTATAAAAAAGTGTTGCAGCCAGGTAAAACACATGTTTTTTGGGGGCGGAGAGGGGTTGCTGCTTTTTTTTAACAACTTGAAATTTATTGTTCAAACATGGCCAACTTTAGATTCTGCTTCTTATGAATTACTTAACTAGAAATGGGTGTTGTAAATATATTACTCTAGTATATTCTCCATTGGCTTTCACTTCATTTCTGGATTTTGTTAGGGTGGTTGTACTAATCTATAAAGTCCTTCACTGCTTAGGACTACTATAATAATTAGACAGTATGTTCTTATCTGGAATCTAACATAATCTTCACCTTCTCTGGGTGTCTGCCTGTGCTGAGATGAGGCAGGCAGCTATCAGAGAATGGACTTTTCCTACAGCATCTGCCTGCCTCTGAAATTCTCTTTACTTGACAAAAGCTTTCCCCCCCCTGTGAGTATTTAAATCATTGTGTTGATTTTTAACATGCTGTTGTCTAGAAATATTCGTTTTAGCTGCTATTTTTATTGTTTTATTGTCTTACACTTTGTATTCATACTGTTTCAATGTTTTATGTAGGTTTAGTTTATTGTCAGTTGCCATGGAAAAATGCTTTTTTAAAAATAAATAAATAATATAGAACATTTTGGCTTTAGTTTTAAAAGCTTTAGAGCACTTTAAAAATAATATTTGATTATGTGAAAATAAATGTTATTAGCTTTGGGCAAATTGTGCTGATCAAGTTCTTTATATAATTAGTATTAATGTAAGCATGGGTTTTCATAGTCTAAAGGTATTTCATGTAGATTAATATTCTAATTCTTCTTATCTTTTATTTGGTATCAGAAACTTGTTTAATAGTATTTTCAAAATATTAACAGTATAACAGAGCTCAAAAAATGTTGAACACATTTCTTCTGAAAAGTTGAAATAGTTATTAAATAATATGTTATTTATCTCAATAAAGTGGGTATAACTTACACCATGGCTTGCTAAATAATTTGCTCCCATCCCAGATACTGTCTATAGTTGCTGTCATCAACTTGGATTGCCAGGACTTCAAAATAACTTATGTGTGCCTTTAAGAGGCAAATATTATGCCACTTTTTAGTTACAGAAAGTGCCTTTATGAATACTTCTTAAAAGTCTTTCTTTTTCCCCCCTCTGTTTTTAGTCAGTGGCAAAGACTGGACGATTGCTCATCACCCATGAAGCCCCTGTTACTGGAGGTTTTGCATCTGAAATTAGCTCTACAGTACAGGTAACGCCTGAAGTGCTAAATTTTCAGAAGAAACTCAACTTGGTTATTGAGTGGGATTTTCACAAGAGAAAAGAATATGTTTAAAAGATACATACATAAAATACATGAAATATGTTTAAAAGATACATACATGAAATGGGGGTACTTTTGGAAAAAAAATGAAGAAAGCCAGGATCTCAGCTGCCCACCTAAAGCAGGTGTCTATATCTGGCAGCAGTGATATATAACTAAACTAGAAGCAGATGACCATTTGAATGACAAGGATAAAGGCATCATTTTATACTGTGTGGAAGAAAATAACAAAAGCCAGGTGGGTAGACGAGATAAAGTGATCAATGATGTAGTGTCAGATGATGGGATCCTTTAAGCTGGATAGCATTCAACATTCTACTGAGGAAGAGTTGAAGATCTATCTACAGTATTAATGGTATTTATGACATGATTAGATTAAAGACGTTCGACATATAGCTGCTAATATTGCCATGCTGGAAAAGAAAATCCAAGCCGCAAAGATAGAATCACAGCAGGAACATAGAATGTAAGAAGCATGAGCATGGGAAAGCTCAGCAGAGTGAAAGATGAAATAAATCAAACTACATATTAGTGTCTTCAGTATCAGCACATTGAACTGTATAGGAATTAGTCACTTTCAGTTAGAAATTCATCATTTAGGAGATAAATGATAGATAGTGTTGCTCCCATAATCAAGAGGAAAATAGTAATATTGGGTTTAATGCAGTCAATGAACAAATATTATCAATAAGACTTTGAGGACACTCTTTTAATGTGGCATTGTAACTGATTCAAAACAAAAGATGGAAGAAGTATACTGAAATGTTGCATGGTGGAAATAGCAACATCCAAGATACCTTATTTTCCAGAATATTTCCTTACAAGCATTCTTAGTGCTAGAACTTAAAAGTAGAGCATAATGGTTTTTGCTAAGTTTGAAGGCTACAGGAACTGATGGAGTATCTATGGAGTAAAGGGAAGCAGCAGAAAAAAAAATCAATAAAGGTTCTAACTAAGCTATCCCAGCATATCTGGCAAAGAGTGGATTGAAAGAGATGTTTATATGTTAATGCCAAAGAAAGGAGGCTTAACAGAAAGTGCAAACTATTGCACAGTACTTTGATTTCACATACTAGCAAAATAAGGCTTAAGATCATCTAGTGCAGATTACTGTCATACATGGAAAAAGCAAGGTTGGTTTTAGAACAGACTGAGGAACACAGTACTGAATAATTGAGAAAGCCAAATAGAATACACTGAAAGTCTATATCATTTAATTGTAAACTAACTTTTGTATCATAATATAAATTATAATTATTTGTATGAAGTTACATTCAAACATCATAGACCTTAATAGTAAAAATAGAGAAGACCAATGACTAACCTAGCCCTGACTCTGTTAGCCTTTCATAACACTCTGAAGGCTGGGTGTTTCTTTATTTGGGCCAAGTTAGGCAAGCTCTGTTTTAGCTGGGATTTTAGGACTACAACATATAATTTACCTTGGATGTCAATGGGCTGTTGTTTTTAATTTTTTTATATCTTGGTGCAACATCTACAGTTGTTTCTGTGAGATGGGTAGCCAAATAAATTATCTAAATAAATAAATAAATAGGTGTTTGTAAGTGGGTGCTACCCAATTTTTATTTGGAAGTTGGGGAATAGTCTTTCAGTCTCATTATGTATCCAACAATGCCGGTAAAAAGAGAAGTTGAAGAACTTCCTCAAAAAATGACAGAGAAAAGCTTGGTATATTGAAACTATCTCTAAATCATCTTGTACTTCGTTTTACTTTGCGGTGTGTGTATTTTTAAAATCTGAATATTGTGATCTTTCACAGTTATTTTTGCTACACTTTTTTATTAATAGATTATAATATATCAGTTATGATTACTTTTCAAGTTCACATCATCCTGTAGAAAAAAATAACACTGTTCTGCTCTGATAATTATGAAAAAAGTCCTTGAGAACTTATTGTGCTTGGCTTCATAGTGTTTATAAGCTTTAGGTTACAATCCTAAATTTACTACATCTGTTCTTTATAACATTCTGTGGTAGTGGTAGAAAACCATTGAAAACTTTAGATACGCTGTTCCGTGAAAAATGTCGCTGTGGGGAGACTTTACCAAATGTAGTGGCAGAGGTCCTGCAGATTTCCTTACCCGGGCTGCAGTGAGGTTAGGAATCATGTGATCCAGGAGTTTCTGGGAATCATATGATTCCTTACTCCCTGCCTTGGCTCAATAAGGGCCAGGCACAATACCAGCTTTGCAGTTAGCAATATTGTTTCCCCCCCCCCCACACTTATGTCCAATAGTCAAGAGGTAAAATATGAGGGGAAAAATATCCACTTTTGTTTCTTGCTTGGTGTCAAGTTCATAGTGCAGTTTTGGAAATCCTTTAGACAAGATGTTTTGATAAAAAAGCAGAATAAAATGTCTATAATAATCCTTAAAAGAAAGATGCTTTGTTGAGAAAAATGCAAAGTGGAGTGGCTATTCATGTTCAAATCTCTAAAGGCAGCTGAGAGCAGCTCCCAAAGTTGCTATGGAAGCCTGGATAAAGAGATCCCTTGAATGTATGCCTATATATTATGAAGTATCTTTTTTTAAAAAATTAAAGATTTACAAAGTCTTAACTCAATAAGAGTTTAGGAAATGAGTTTCCGGTTTCAAATTTTATTTGTTTCATCATAGTTTCTCCCTTCTCCTATAGATAAATCATAGTCATTTTTCATAAGTATATAAAAATAGGTTTGATGTGTGATTTATGAAGTGTTTCACAGAAGAATGTTGCTTTAGGCATGCAGAAGAACTGTTATTAATTTCTAATATATGTTTACTTGACTCTGAAAGCAAGGCTTCAGTGTTAGACCTGTCGTGTCATGAATATAAAAGGAAAAACCGTTATAAAAACCATTTTTCTGGATGAAATGTGTAATAAGAAAGCCAGAAAATCTCAGGGATTGAAGCTGATTTTTCTTTTTCTTTTCTTTTCTTTTTTCCATATGGAATTAATAAAACTTACAACAACTCCAGTTAATGTAGATTATATATTTTCATATCATTATGTCGTTCAGATTGTGAGGAAGAAATAAGGCATCCTTATTTTGAAGGATGAAACTAAATTGCAATTCTTGCAGTTTACCATATGGATATTATTGTTTTGCATTTTATATACTGTATGTGTTTGCATAAAATATCACCACGTAATCAGTGTGTATCTTGTCTGACCAGAGACACTGTCCATTTTATCTTTATTTGAAAATGACTAACTTCTTCTAGGTTAAATGATATAGCATTGAGGTCAGTTTATAGTCTGTTTAGTATTTTCTGTCAGTATAATTAACGGAAGAAGATTTTGTGCAAGATTGTAGTTTGAAACAACAGGAGAATTATGTTTGATTTCGTCTTCTAATTGTATGAAAAAGAGAAACAATTTCATCTGATACTTGGTGTCATGTTTTAGTTTTGAGCACATTGTGCATAAATTTAACCAGTGAGGTCTCATTATATTTGTAAAATTGCATGTGACTTAATATTGTCTTATTGGTTTAGGCATTTTTCTCTTGCCTTGTCACAGTTCTTTCCATATTGACTAGATCAGGGGTCTTCAAACGTGGCCCTTTTATGACTTGTTGACTTCAACTCCCAGAATTCCTCAGTGCCTGGCTGAGGAATTCTGGGAGTTGAAGTCCACAAGTCATAAAAGGGCTAAGTCTGAAGTCCCCTGGACTAGATGGTTCATACTTATCATGCTTCTATAACCTGTAACAAAGACTGAAATTATGATGCTGTAAAAAAAGTTAGCTCTTGGCTCCAAATATGATGCATACTTGCATGCATCTTGTATGCTTGTGCAGTAAAGCAAGAAATATTAGGTTTACACAATCATAAAGAATGTGATAAATACCTATGCATTTACACAGCATTTATATGCAGGTGCTTGATGTCAGTTACAGTTCTTGATTTCCTTTTATGTGGAGTTCTCCTTTTATGTGGAGAAAATTAAAGCCTGAAGCAGCTGAATGCAGATAGGACTGACATATTGATTGTTAATTGTACAGTTTGAATGAACAGAGTTTGAAGGATGAAATTTGAGATGCATTAGTTTCTAAATCTTCATGTTTCATTATAGTTAAGCAGCCTGCATTAGGGTGCTCAGTAATAATAAGTGACCTTTATTATGTCCATACAATAATCTAGGCTTATGGGCTAAACTTGTAGGCAATGATAAGACTCTTTTCCCAAATTGTCATTTAGGTTCTTGGAAAATCAGTCAGACAAGCAGAGAAAGACTTAGAAGTTAATCTGATGAAGGATGGGTGTGAGCTCAGCTTTGAACCTACATTGTAGTGGTAGTGTAGGAAAAGCACTCTTACTTTTCCCTTATTGTATTGGGCTTTTAGCTGTTTGCCTTGTTTGGGTAACCAATTCCTAATTAACAAAAGAACAGAATAACGGAGTTGAAAGGGACCTTGGAGGCCTTCTATTCCAGCCTCATGCTCAAGCAGAAAACCCTATACCATTTCCGACAAATTATTCTGTCAGGAAATTTCTCCTTAGTTCTAGGTTGGTTCTCTCCTTGATTAGTTTAGATTGACTAGTTTAGATTAATTGGGAGGAGAATTGTTAGTAGATCTACTGCTTGGCAACTGATCATTTTACGAAGTATGCTATGTGGTCTCACCAAGCATGGTGTAAAGTAGTGCTATCATCAGTTCTTGTTGTCTTGGCGCTATCCCTCTGTTGATACAGCCCAGGACTGGATTGGCAGCTGCAGCACACTACTGGCTCATACTTAAGTGCTTAGTCCACCAGGATATACAGAGCCCTCTCATAATTACTACTATTGAGCCAGGTGCCACCTATTCTGTACCTGTGCATTGTTCAGAACCTTACTTTTCTCACCACTGAAGTATATCTTGTTGGATAGGCCCCAATATTCAAGTCTGTTGAGCTCATTCTGAATCTTGAGCCTGTCTTCTAAAGTGTTGGCTATTCCCTTCAGTTTGGCATTCTGCAAATTTGATGAGTTCCCCTTCAGTCTCATGTAGATCATTTATGAAGATGTTGAAGAGACCAAACCTAGAGGCACGCCACTGCATGCTTCCCTCCACGTAGATGTAGTTCCATTGAGGACCACCTTCTGAATACTTTATGTGATTACTTAGCCATCTACTCATTCTGTCAGTGGCTGTGGTTAAATACGTATATGGTATTTAGGAAAGAAACATGAAATTAACATGTCCTATATGCCTGATAGTTTCTAGGAAAATTAGACTACTATGTGATTGACTATATTTTCGGCATTGAACGGGGGATATTTATATTTGAGAGATTATCATACATTCTTTTACAAAGAAAATGCCTTTGAACCATTTTTTAGCAGAAGAAATTGATTTAGTACAAAATGTAAGGCTAACACATGCAATGCTATAGTGTTTTAGAAATAATACATTCTTCTAATTTCCAGTTATGGATTCTTTGTTCCTGAGGGAAAAAACTCATGATTAGCTCAACCAATTTTTCAGTTATCCTTTCAGTTCTTCCAAAAGGGAACTGGGAATAGGATACTCAGTTTGAAAAATATATATATGCTTAATGTATCAAAATGTGAAAGCATGGTTTGCTAGTTGATGGTATTTGTGTTGTGCTATAATTTTCTTAGTTTATATATTTTAAGTTTTGATAATATAAAAAATGCTTTTAAAGCTTCTTTAAATTAGCTTGAAAAGTAACATTATTTGTAAGTTGCCGAAGGAGTTGGGCAGTCTTAAAATGGGATTCTATAAAATAAACATATGGCTGTTAGTGAGCACAATTTTTACCTCTTTTTCCTTATGGATTTTCCTTATTTTATGCAGACCACTGGTCTACATTCTTTTAAACCTGTATAGTCTTTCAATTTTTCAGCACTTTTCCCCTCCCTATTTGGAGGTTATTGCATGCCAGAGAGGGCAGGCCACCTGATTTCAGATGTTTATCCTGTTTATCCCTAAATCTCTCAAATAAAATGATATGTACAAGTGTATTCAAACTTGTAGGAAATTTCCACTCACTTAAATATTTTCAGCCATCTCTTTAATTATCTTTTAGTATTCCTTTCACAGCTTCATTCTAAAAGGAAATTGGAAAGAACTTACTGTCTGCAATGGAAGATAATTGTTGAAAGATGCAATTCAATTAATAATAATGACACTTTGAATAAATGCAAGAAGCATTTATTGATAATTTAAATTTAAGGTGACCTCTGCCCTGATGTGTCAGCTTGAATTTCATTTTTTAAAAGTCATTTTTGTTGATTTCAGGCTAGTTGTAGGTATGACTTTATTTACTATTTTTATCTTCTCTAATTTGAACATTATTACCTTATCAGTTTGGAAAGTTAACCCTATCATTTTATTCCATGTAAAAAGTTAGCTGTATTGTTTGATAACAAAGTTTTTGTTTGTAGGGAATTTCAGAGCAGATTTATCCCTGGGAAAAGTTTGCTATTGAGAACATGTTGTTGGGTTCTCTAATCTTTGATAACTTGGAACGCCATTTAATCTATGCACATATAACGTACATACCAAAATATAGACTTTGCTTGGAGGAGGTGAGTAAAAGAAGAAAACTACTAAATTTATTTCAGCAAGAATAAAAGAATAAAAGTTTGGAAATGTTTGTTAATATTCTTATTAATGTTACTATTTGCTAAATGACAAAGATTTAAATTCATACTCATTACATAAGAGTAATTGATTTTTTTTAAAGAACGCTTTTCTTCTTTAAAAAGAGCTTTCAAAAATCCAAGAGCATATCTGAGTATGGAAAGGTTCAGTAATGTTTAGTTCATGGAGAAGATACATTGCTTTTAGGCCAAGAGAAGGAATGAGTAAAATGTGAGTAATGATCTTTTACTTCAATTAATCTCTTAGAGCTGTAGTCCTAGTAGATTTAAGATCTTCAAGTGGCTTGAAATATATAGGCTTATAATGTGAAGAACCAAATAGTATGGACCGTTACCAGACTTTTTTTAACTCTAAAATGTTCACAGGAGCTAGTCTATACTGTTTTTTTTTTTAAAAAAAATGACTTTATATAGCTGCTCAGTTGTTATAGAATAGTATTATAAACTTCGTGGAAATGTGTAAGTTTAAATTGTTATATCTTATTTTCAGCAACTTGCTGAATTATTTAAGTTCCTGCAATGTTACAAATAACTGAAACAGTAATTTGAAGCTATTGATGTAGGTTCTGTATTACTAGATAGAAATCAGTATCTCACTCATTTCATTTTTAGATAAATAGGTAAAATAGTTTTGAAATACATCAGTCCAGAATAAATGGCAAGTTTTCCACGTTCTACTCTTCATCGGGTGGGTGTTGGTCTGAAGAATGCTTATTTTCTTAGGTCATTTAGTGAACAGTAACATTTTAATTTGATTAAGAATTAATGTTTTACCATAAAATTTCCTAGAAAGTAAAAAATAAAAATATAGAACAAATTGTTAGTCTTTCCTGGTTTTCTGAATAATTTTATAGACATCAAAACAGTGCTTTGATCATTTCTAGTATAGCAGCAGCAACAACAAAATTGCATATTTTGAGCAGTCATTGGTGATACGCTTTTGAACTGATGCTGTACACCTGTGATTCCTGACAAGCTGTCATTAACTGTTCATAGGCTAGAAAAGTTTTGTATAAAACTTGCAAAAATCCAACAATCCTTGAACTGAATAAGCCTGTAATGAGGGTGTTGACAGGAAATAATTTTTGAAACGTACAATATTTTAGAACATCCTAGAACTGAATTATTAAAAACATTAAAAAGTATGGTCAAGGTTTTATATTACTATAAATATAGCAATTTTGCATCAGTAGCCTAATGCTTAGTAAGGCAAATGTGTTGATAATAATTATCAGTAATAATATGCATATCTATTTATATGGAAGTAGTACCTTTGTTTAATAATTGCTCTGACTTATATACATTGTTTGAACCCTTAACTGTAGATTTAGGAAGAATTTGAAATGTATTGAAATAGTCCCATCCTAACAAATAGTAGATACAAACTCTACCTTTTTCACGGAGAACTTTGCAGAAGCTTTATAGAAATTAAATCCTCCTTCTCCACCAACATAGTAGTTTATGTGACGCATTAAGACATATGTGCAAAGCATCTTTATGAAGCCAGGCTCTAAATATTACACACACACACACACTTTGGAATTGATGGCTTTGCCAGATAATTTAAATTCAACAGTTAAAAGATTTATTTTAGTTCAAGAGAGAGTGTACATTTTGACTTTGAAAACATTAATAGCTATTGAATTAAATTTGCTTTCGTACTGAAGCATGTTGTATTCTTTAAGCACATTTTTTAAATACAGTCTAGACTTTTTCTTTGTTATCAGTTCCTGTTTGGTTAGTATTAAGTTATCTTGTACTGCCCTTGGCTGTGCTGTATGTTTGCATTAGTTTTATGAGAAATAACAACCTTTTTTCATATTCGTTCAAATTTGTACTTATGATTTTCAAACATTTTTCATAGTTGAGAGGTGTAAACATTTTGAAAATCAAGATCTTAAATTTGATCAGTTTTGTACATTTTAAGAAAGCATTTGAAAAGAATAAGTTTTCTTATTAAAGTCCATTTTTGCCAATGTAGCTTACTGATATTACTGGTTCCTGTATAGTACGGGCAGCTTCAAGTAATATCAAAGAACTGAAGTGGGGAAGAAGCTAAGTGGAGAAAACTAATTAATGACACTATAAATTAAATCTAAATAAATATGGTTTTAAGTTCATATGTAGGCTAATACTCAGTATGTTCTAAAGAAAATTTTCAGTGTTTTTTCTCTCCTTTATTTCACTCTTTTAGTATATGTATGTCCCAGGCCTTTACTTAACAGTAAACTAAGGCTTTAAAATTTATAGACGCTTTTGAAGTTCATTGCATTAATATCAATACTGTTTCACTGATTACCATAATTTAAACCATCTAGAATAGTGATTGATGATTCTATAGATGCAACTAGAATAGTATTATTAATCATAGCTAGCTGAACAAACTATTTGTTATTTTTGTACCTAACTTGTTCTTACCCAGTGCCAACTTGTTCTAAAATATCTGCAACAATCAGATATTTTGTTTTCATGAAAGGGATTAAGAACACTTATTTTTACATTATCTGCTACGATTTGAGCCGGAGGTTGACAGGTCTTTAAACCCTAAAGGGATATTTCCAGTGTATTCGATTATGAATTAAATGTATCATGCTGAAATGATGTTCCCAGAGCATTTCATAAATTATTTTGTATTTTACAGTATTTCAGACAGAATTCCTTGTACCCTATTTGGTTTGTCTGAATCTGTAGCAGGAAACGCATTTTAGTGAAGGATTTTACTTTTCACCACATGTTAATAAAAAGGGAATCCTTAGTCCTGGAAGGCTACTTTGTAATTCAGAGCTAACTGTATAGGCACAGATGTTTTTTCCCCTTTTCTTATTCTCCCATTGCATTCTTTTAAAAATAATCTCACTGTTAAGGATAGGTTTACGTTACATTTGGAACATAAGAAGGATATTTTTTTCATGTGCAGTTAATTATTATTACAGTTTTGAATTAAAACAGACTATCAAATATTTATTAAAATTTAAAACTTCTTCACTTTTAAATAGCGTGCTAAGTATTAAGTGTATGTAAATCAAATGCTTTGTAACAAACACTAAAGGATTATCACTTTTTCTTTAATTACTTCTTTCTGCTTCTGGAAACTAGCACAACAAAATCTTACTCAAAATCTTACTTTTAAAATGCATACATTTGAGCGGAAACTGTCCGCTGTTTTATGAAAGAGTCAATATATTATCCGTTGAAATTGCTATTTTATAATTATGTATCTGTATCTATCAACATGAAATGGAATATTCACTTATGGAGAGAATAAAGATTAGAGATTTGTCTCCATATGCTCTTCAAACACAAATACATATTTAATCTTATATCTGTATTTTTCTCATCTTAAGAAATTGTGATAGTTTTACCAATGAATTCAGACAATTAACAAATATATAAAACTGCACATATTTAAAAATATCTCTTCTAGAAAAATAAATGTAGGTTATGCTAAAGAAAAAACTTAAGCAAAATTAAATTCTTCATTCTGCAATGAAGAATTTAAAAATAGTACTGAAAGTAATAAATATATACTTGAAAAGTAAAACATCTTAAACTTTTCATTTTATTTTAATTGTTCACCTCAATTCAAGTTGGAAGAGTTATAATTTATTAGATCAGGAAAGCTAAAATATAGTGTCAGTGCAGTCCATAAAGAATACAAGAAACAGCTTGCTTATGTGATGGTCCAAAGACAACTCAGATGGTGAACTTGAAAAAAAGAAAATAATTTGAAGGCTCCAGGCTTTTATTGGAAAACTGAAATGTATGAATCCTAAATATGTAAAATTTGGCTGCTCATCCACATGCAACCAAACTTTTCCTGTTCGGTATTGTCACACAAAGGAGCTATCTACAAGCCCAAGTTTCTGCATTTCATTCCTGGAAGGCCCCTTGGGTGGCTAGCACTGAATGGTGTATTATTAAAAAAAGGCTAGTATCATGTTTCATTTTTAAAATGTGCATGTTAGAGTGCTGTGTGTGAATATTTTATACATAAAATAACCCTTCTTTTAAGTGCACTTGGGTTTAAAATGCATTTGGGGGAAAAAAAAGTAAAATATTTATGTCACTGTCGGCAGTTTAAATTGACAAGCCTGTTGCAGTGTGCCTGTAAACTGTACTCTTCTATTAACATTTCACTGTAAGTCTGTGTTTAGTTTGTAAAATATATAGACAGTTTTCAGCTGGCTGATTTGTCCTGCAGTGGTTACAATGATGTTATATGAGAAAAGCAGATAAGCAGAAATAGCGTATCCAATAGGATAGGATTTTGTTGGAACCACACTAGACTACTTGTGGCCCTCATCCCATGTAAATTCACTCTGGCCTTTAAGCCTTCATTGTTTTATGTTTCATACTCTCAACCCATATTGTACAATGGGATGAAAATCTTTGGCATATTCCTTATAAGTGTTGGACACAGGCATCACATAATTTCTGTTTATAAGAAAAACCAACCAATGACATTTGCAGAGGCAGTTTAGACTGATTTGTCCTTCCTGTGTTTCCTGAAAAGCTGTTCCAAAGGAAATCTTTTCATTCATGAACGCGCGTGTTTGAATCCAGCCCTATGCTCTGAAATGGTTGGAGGAGTATTTATTTCATTTCATTTGTTTCATTTTATCCCAACTTTATGAAATTTATAAATAATTCATAGTGGTGAAATATATCTAACACTCCTTCCTCCTACTTTCTTCACAGCACCTGTGTTCTGAATAAGGCTGAGAAAGTGTTATTTGAAATCTTGCAATACAAAGGGATCACATTTACAATATTATTTCATTTAGCGTTGTGTGTTCTAAGGGGGGGGTTGACACTGAGAAGTGGTCTCATGTCTGAGGTTGCCTTGTGACATTTTTGAAGAAGCTTGAGTAGAATCTGAAAATTGTTGTGATTCTCCTAGCAGCTGGATCATTGGAAAATAGATGCTATCTTTGGTATTATTCATGTTTGGTACTAGCAGAACAAATCTGGAGAATTTACTGCCAAATATTTTTGGAAACAGCTGTCTGAAAGTTCTTGTATACATGTATGAACTGCAATCTGTCAGGCAGATAACAATTTAGGCTTTTGCTTTTTTCTATGTTTAAAATTTTGAGTAATATTTTTTCCAATCTATTTGTCAGTAGGACTGCGGTTTTATGCTGAGTTT
Organism: Vipera ursinii; assembly: GCF_947247035.1. Classification (NCBI taxonomy): domain Eukaryota; kingdom Metazoa; phylum Chordata; class Lepidosauria; order Squamata; family Viperidae; genus Vipera; species Vipera ursinii. Next base: position 238,801,239 of record NC_139512.1, read on the forward strand.
CTTAGATTACAATTCCAGAGCCAAAATAGTGTTTTATATGTATTGACTGTATACAGAAAGCAATTTAAACAGAAGCTAATAAATAGGGTTATAACGTTATACTTTTATTGATTGGTAAAAAATAACTGAAAGGTGAAATCTTAAATCTGTTTTTAAAATAGAGGTGTTAATGCTAAGTGTAAAGTTTTGATTTTAAAGAATTTCATTTTTCAGTTGGTATAAAATAGAATGCAAGGTTTGTCTTGAGTCAAGTGATCTTCCTATAATGTCAAACTAATTTGCAGACTCATTTCTGCTGAGTGATCCTTCCAAGGTTGAGTATTCTGTTGTACTGTATGTAAGGACTGTATGATCAGATAACTCTGTTCTTGCTGATTATTTTGAATCCTCTGTGCTTGCAGTTTCTTAAAGAAAACAAAGTCTGAAATAATTATGCGATGACTATTTAACTGATCTTCAGTTAGCCTGAGATAGATTAATGTGAATAGTTGAGTCTTTTTTTTATTGAAAAGTTTTACAATACATTTTTAACAAAACAAAACCCCTCCCAACCCCCTCCCATCTCCCCAACCCTCCCCAACACCTCCCTCCCTTCCCCCTCCCCCCTCCCCGACTTCCCAGAGCTAAATACAGGGTATAAAAATACAAACAATCATAATCTACCTTATGCAAACAACAATAAACTATTAAATCTATCGCCCTTTAACTCTTATAAAATAACTACAAGCAATATGAATATCACATCAATACTTATTCAAATGCTAAATGAAACTTTTTAGTCCCATATTTATTCTGGATGTAATCAATCCATTTTTTCCACTCCACAATATATCTCTGTTGCGAATGGTCTTTCAAGTACGCTGAAATCTTTGCCATTTCTGCCAGGTTGGAAACTTTTAAAGTCCATTCTTCTATAGTCGGCAGTTCTTCCTTCTTCCAGTATTGCCCAACTAAAAGTCTTGCTGCCGTAATTAAATTCAACATCAACTTAGTGTCCACAACAGTAGTATCAGTAATAATGCCCAGTAAAAACAATTGCGGACAAAACTTTATCCTTTTCTTAAATATCTTTTGCATATTCCACCAGACTTTAATCCAAAAAGCTTTAACCTTTTTACAGGTTCACCATATATGAAAATACGTTGCATCTTCACCACCACAGCTCCAACATTTAGGCTGGCAGTTCGGATACATACTCGCTAATTTTTTAGGATCTAAGTGCCACCTATAAAACATTTTATAAAAGTTCTCTCTTAAATTTTGAGCTTGCGTAAATTTTACATTTCTCACCCAAATCTTTTCCCAAGTATCCATTGTAAAAACTTCTTGAAAATTCTGAGCCCACTTTATCATACAATCTTTAACAAGTTCTGTCTCTGAGTCAATTTCTATCAATGCAAGATATATCCTTTTAATATGTGCTTGACCTTGATCTCTAATTTGCTTTACCAGATTTTCATCAATCATTAAAAAACCAATTTTCTGGTCTTCTTTCCACCTGGCCTGTAGTTGCCCATACTGAAACCAAGTTTGTACTTTTCTTCTCTTAAAATATTATACGGCTTTAAATGCCATACATTCCTTTCCAAACTTAAAATTTCCTTATATGTAGTCACATCATGTTTAAACCCAACACTTATATTTTCTATTGCGTGTTTCGGTATTGCCCATATAGGTAGTTGAGTCTTAATACAGTCTTAACATGATTACATTGAGACACCTGCATAATTTTTAGTTAGAAGTTTGCCATAACTTTTTAATGAACTTCAATTTCAAAGATGCAGTTCCTCAATGGAATGTCCCAGGGCTGTGTTCTGGCCCCAGTGTTCTTCAACATCTTTATCAATGATTGGGATGAGGGGATAGATGGGGAACTCATCAAATTTGCAGATGACACTAATCTGATAGTGATAGCCAGCACTCCAGAAGATAGGCTTAAAATATAGAACAATCTTGACAGACTTGAACTTTGGGCAGTATCTAACAAAATGAAATTCAATGGTGAAAAAAGTAAGGTTCTACAATTAGCCAAGAAAAACCAAATGCACAGGTACAGTATAGGTGGTACCTTTCTCAACAGCAGTAACTGAGAGGGATCTAGGAGTCCTAGTGGACAATCACTTAAATATGAGCCAGCAGTGTGCTGCAGCTGCCAAAAAAGCCAATACAGTGCTATACTGCATTAACAGAGGGATAGAATCAATACCACTTTACAATGCCTTCCAACTCTAGGGGCCGGTGCTCATCTCCGTTTCAAAGCCAAAGAGCCAGCGCTTGTCCGAGGACATCTCTGTGGTCATGTGGCCAGCATGACTAGACACCAAAGGTGCACGGAGTGCTGTTACCTTCCAACCGTAGTGGTCCTATTTTTCTACTTGCATTTTTACGTGCTTTCGAACTACTAGGTTGGCAGAAGCTGGGACGAGTAACAGGCACTCACTCTGTTACACGGCACTTGGGATTTGACCCGCCAAACTGCCGACCATCTGATCGACAAGCTCAGTGTCCTAACCCACTGAGCCACCGCGTCCCAAAACAATGTTATGAACACATTTAATTTATATACCTTCATTCATCCAGGGACATTAGGACAGTTTCCCATCTTAATAATGACCTCTATAAATTAGTTTAGCTGTCAGAGACAGAAATGCATAGGGAATTTGAGATGAGATCCTAGATATTCCACCTGTAAATTTTAATCAAGGCACTTGTTTACTTGGGTAGTAGAAAAATGAGACATGTTCATCATTAGAACAAGATTTAACATCTTCTGTTCAAACTCATTTTGAATTAGCAAGTTAGAATAATCAGTTTTAATCTTTAGTGCATCCTTTTAGATGAAATTGAGCACCCTGTAATTGAAAATTACTTGTACAACTGCATTTTTACTCTCTTGCTTCCAATTCCTGAAGTTCTGTTCTCTAATCTGTGCAGATTCCACATTGGCTTCTCATATATTATTTGATTTATTGTATATATGTCACATAAGTAATATAAACTATTCTTAAAATATGTTTCACAACAGGTTATTTATTTGAATTTTCCAAATAAAATTTGTATATAGGTCAATACTGTGCAGATCAAATGAAGAAAGTGAAATTGTATTTCTAGGGGAAAAAATTACTAGCTGATGTTCAGCATTTTGTCTTTAGCAAAATCTTTTTCATATGTCCTTGGAAAACACATAAGCCACTGTTTGTTTTCAATATCTGGTTATCCCATCTCTCTCTCTATATATATTGCTTTGCATATACATATTCTGTTTTTAGATTACTTCAATTACTTCAATGGATTACTTCAATGGATTTCTCATGATTTAATTTAATTTTCTCCTAGGATATCTCGAATTTCAGGAATGTCAACGTGGTATATTTTAGTAAGTATTAAAATATGAAGAATGGTATTATAGACTTCACTCATTTTCTTACTGTTTTATTTAAACAGGAGGAATGTTTCTTGAATCTAGAAGCTCCTATTACAAGAGTGTGTGGTTATGACACCCCATTTCCTCACATCTTTGAACCATTCTATATCCCAGACAAATGGAAGTGCTATGATGCAGTTCGGAAAATGATTAATTATTGATGTTCAGGTGAGAAAAAACTTCCCACAGTAATTTAAGCCTAAAATATTAGAATAAAATACTAATCTATAAATATTACAATAAAGCTAGATTAGATTTGCAATACAACATGCTTTCTGTGGAATAGGTCTCACTAATGTGGCTGAACCACGTATAGGAAAAAATGATAAGATTTTGATTGTTAATTTAGAGAGTAAATTGTAAGCACAATTCATAGGTTTACAATCAACACTTAGAATAAGATTGAGCAATTTCCCCAAAATTGATGGCTACAACTTGTTCCTCCAAAGGGCTGGAAAGTCTGTTGCCATGTCACCAAAAAAAGATGATGATGATGATTCGGGGGGGGGGGCATTGGAGGGGAATTTTAAGAGTAGAAATAAGACTGAAAGATCCAGAGCATCATTTCAGGCTGTGTTTTGGATGGGGAAGGATCAAGTATTTGGAATGTTTTTTTACTTTTCATTTTCATTTACAAACTGAAACCTTGATCTGAGCTGTTTGTATTATTAAACTCACATTAGAAATGCAATATACACAGTTTTATCAGTAGAGGCTATGTTGTTTAACATCAGATATAGGAATAAATAAAGCTGGAAGTGCCTTATCTATAAGAAAAGTAAGTGAATTTCAGTTTTCCGGATATATCTTATAGAGGTCTAGGCATCCCTCATCATTGAACATATGGCAGACTCATGGAATGTGTCACTACAGCAATGGCTGAAGTACCACAGGTTGCCTATCTCTTTAATAAAAATATATAATTACATATTTCCTTGTTGAAAATAATGTGCTCTCTGTTGTGGAGCATGGTATATAGGAACCTTTGTAGAAAGAAAAACTATCTTTATCCCTAGACTGGCTTTCATAGCCTAAGTGGAATCTAGCAAAAAGCAAGCAGCAGTCATAAATCAGGAAGACTGCTCAACAGTTATTCTTGCTCATAAAATCATAAATCAGGATTTAATGCCTCATATTGGTTGCAAGAGGTCAGGCAGTAGCACAGGCAAAGCTCCAACGAAACAGTCTTGAGTACAGTAGTCACGTTTCACAGAAGACTTAGTCCTAACTGTTGGGTTTATCATGGGGATCAATCACTCCTGCAGCATTTTCAAGATTTATTATTTATTATTTATTAATTTTATTTGTATACCGCCCTTCTCCCGAAGGACTCAGGGCGGTGAACATAAAGATAAAGCTGTCATGGAAATTGTTTCAGTGGAGAATCTCCCATGTGAGTAGGTCTTAAATATCCAGGCCCTGATTTAATGGGTTCAGCAAAGTTTTAGTTCCTCTCAGGTACCTTTCCCTAAAGGTAGCCATTCCTTAGCCTTGCTTTCTTACAATTTTTCTCATGCCACCCGTGGGGTTCCTTTTGCTTTCTTTTGCAGCAGGGCAATATGCTTCATATTAAAATTAAGAATAGTGTGATTTACTTCTGGGTTTTTTTGTGAAGTTTCTCCACATGTCCTGGGTGTCCTTGCTTTCTGACAAGTTCATCAGCTAGCTCGGGTAGGTAACCTTGGCTCTTTTATGACTCGTGGACTTCAACTCCCAGAATTCCTGAACCAGCCATGCTGACTCAGGAATTCTGGGAGTTGAAGTTCACGAATCATAAAAGAGCCAAGGTTGCCTACCCCTGAGCTACCTCATCATCTAAGGAAGAAGGTGAATCCAATTGGGCCCAGCCTTGTGAGCAGAGTGGTTGGAGTAGTTTAGAACTTCCCAAAAGACCAATCCTATTCTTTCTTTCTCTCTCTTCTCTCCCCCTTCCTCCCGGTTCTATTCAGTCTCTTCAATTTTACTTCATTATTTGTCTTATGTTCTTAACTATTACTTCTCCTTTACTCTGTTTCCAACTTTTGTAATATTATGAAGAAAGGATCATCTGAATCATGCACTACAGAACCTTTAGATTGAACTAGTAAAGGTAAAGGTAAAGGTTCCCCCGCACATGCGTGCTAGTCGTTTCCAACTCTAGGGGCCGGTGCTCATCTCCGTTTCAAAGCCGAAGAGCCAGCGCTTGTCTGAGGACGTCTCCGTGGTCATGTGGCCGGCATGACTAGACGCCAAAGGTGCACGGAGAGCTGTTACCTTCCCACCGTAGTGGTTCCTATTTTTCTACTTGCATTTTTTACGTGCTTTCGAACTGCTACGTTGGCAGAAGCTGGGACGAGTAACAGGTGCTCACTCTGCTACAATCGGGATTCGACCCGCCAAACTGCCGACCTTCTGATCGACAAGCTCAGCATCCTAACCCACTGAGCCACCGCGTCCCTTTTTAGATTGAACTACAAACCCCTTATTTGAACTCAATAAAGAGATTCTTCCCCCCCAAACTATGATGGTACTCCTGTTATGAAGCACCAGATCAAGTAACAATAACTGCAATTGAAATGTCTTTATTTTCAAAGCTTGGACAAGGTGTGAAAAGCTATGAAACTAGTAGTAGCAGGATTAAATTTTGATATAATAATAATAAGTTGGAAGGGACCTTGGAGGTCATCTAGTCCAACCCCCTGCTAAGGCAGGAAACCCTATACCATTTCAGACAAATGGCGGTCCAGTCTCTTCTTAAAAACTTCCAGTGTTGGAGCATTCACCACTTCTGGAGGCAGGTTGTTCCACTGGTTAGTTGTTCTAACTGTCAGGAAGTTTCTCCTTAGTTCTAGGTTGCTTCTCTCCTTGACTAGTTTCCATCCATTGCTTCTTGTCCTGCTTTCAGGTGCCTTGGAGAATAGCTTGGCTCCCTCTTCTTTGTGGCGGCCCCTGAGATATTGGAACATTGTTATCATGTCACCTCTCACCCTTCTCTTCATTAAACTACACATACCCAATTCCAGCAACTGTTCCGTATATGTTTTAGCCTCCAGTCCCCCAATCATCTTTGTTGCTCTTCTCTGTACTCTTTCTAGAGTCTCGACATCTTTTTTACATCGTGGTGACCAAAACTGGATGCAGTATTCCAGGTGTGGCCTTACCAAGGCATTGTAAAATGGTATTAGTACTTCACGTGATCTTGATTCTATTCCTCTGTTAATGCAGCCTAGCACTGTGTTGGTTTTTTTGGCAGATGCAGCACACTGCTGGCTCATATTTAAGTGATTGTCCACTAGGACTTCGAGATCCCTCTCACAGTTACTACTATTGAGCAAGGTACCACCTATACTATACCTGTGCATTTGATTTTTCCTGCCTAAATGCAGAACCTTACTTTTTTCACAATTGAATTTCATTTTGTTAGATAGTGCCCAGTGTTTGAGTCTGTCCAGATCCTCCTGTATCTTAAGCCTATCTTCTGGAGTATTGGCTATTCCTGCCAGCTTGGTGTCATCTGCAAATTTGATGAGTTCCCCATCTATCCCCTCATCCAAATCGTTGATGAAGATGTTGAAGAGCACTGGGCCCAGAACAGAGCCCTGGGGCACCCCACTACACACTTCCTTCCATGTAGATGCAGTTCCATTGAGGACCACACGCTGAGTACGGCCTTTCAGCCAGCTACAAATCCATCTGGTGGTGATGCTATCTAACCCACATTTTTCTATCTTATCAAGTAGTAGGTTGTGATCTACTTTATCAAATGCCTTACTGAAGTTCAAGTAAATTAAATCTACAGCATTCCTCTGGTCCACTAGTTTTGTCACTTGGTCAAAGAATGCAATAAGGTTTGTCTGGCACGATCTGTTTTTGACAAACCCATGTTGGCTTTTAGTGATAACTTTGTTCTCATCAAGGTGTTCGCTGATTTGTTGTTTGATTAACTTTTCCAGAATCTTCCCAGGTATTGAGGTCAGGCTGATAGGTCTGTAGTTTCCTGGATCTGTTTTTTCCCCTTTTTTGAAGATGGGAACTACATCAGCTCTCTTCCAGTCCTCTGGTAGTTCCCCAGTGCTCCAGGATCTTTGAAAAATATAGTTCAGCGGTTCTGAGATCACGTCTGCCAATTCCTTGAGAACCTTGGCGTGTAATCCATCTGGTCCTGGTGATTTGAACTTGTCTAGGCTGGACAGGTGCTCACTTACCATTTTCTTGCCTATCTTGCGTTTCTATTCTGTTTTTTATGGCACTGGTTTTGGTAGGTTGGACTGTTTTTTCCCTTTGTGTAAAGACAGATGCAAAAAACGAGTTAAATAGTTCTGCTTTCTCCCTGTTGCTTGTCACCTTCTTGCCACTTTCCCCCACTAATGGACCAATCATTTCCTTAACTTTTTTCTTGTTTCTTATATGTTGAAAGAAGCTTTTTTTGTTATTTTTGACTTTGGTCGCAAGCCTTAGTTCATTTTGAGCCTTAGCTTCCCTCACTTCATCTTTGCAGGCACGGGCTGTTTGCTGATATTCTGCCTTAGTTATGTGCCCCTCTTTCCACTTCTTATACTTGTCCCTTTTATCTTTCAGTTTATCAGAGAGTTCTTTATGCAGCCATTCTGGTTTCCTTTGAAAGCTCTTATTTTTCTTCTTTTTTGGTATTGTGCTAGACTGGGCCTTTATTATCTCACTTTTCAAAATTTCCCAAGCTTTTTGAGTTGTTTTCCCCTTTAGGATTCTCATCCATGGAATTCTTCCCAAGTAAGTTTATTGAAATTAGCTCTTTTAAAGTCCAAGATTCTAGTTTGGCTGTATTCTATTGCTTGTGCTTCCATAATGTTGAATTCCAATATTGCATGATCACTTCCCCCCAAGGTTCCTGTGGCTTTGACACTTTCTATCATTTCATCTCTGTTAGTGAGAATTAAATCCAATATGGCTAATCCCCTAGTTCCCTTCTCTACTTTTTGGGAGAGAAAGTTGTCTGCTAGGTTTGTCAGGAATCTGTTAGATCTTCCACTTGGTGCAGAATTTGTCTCCCAGTTGATATCAGGGTAATTAAAGTCCCCCATTACTATTGTGAGTCCCCCATTACTATTACTCATATTATATATGAGTAATATTTACCTGCTCCTGGAGTAAATATTGCTATCTTGCTTTATTTGTTTTCTTTGGAGCTCGGGGGCACAGAATGACATAGTTTAGTTTCGCAAAACATACAAAGGAGGCTTTTTAATATATATATATATATATATATATATATATATATATATATATATATATATATATATATATATATATATATATATATATATATATATATATATATATATATATATATATATATTTGCTATGTAGCTTACAGTTGTCTGTTCGGTCACTTTACAGGAAGATGAACCCATAAAAACCAGAACCTTTGTAGCTATAAGCTTGACGACATAATATTCTTATTTGAATTTGAATTTTATTGAATTTATATACCGCCCTTTCCCGAAGGTCTTATGAAACTCCCCGTATTCTTAAGAACATGTCAGAAAACAATGCATCTTCAGAGTAAACATCCTTATAAAGGATGAGAAGAGAATATTCATAGCTTAGAACAGGGGTGTCAAACTCAATTTCATTGAGGGCCGCATCAGCATTGCGGTTGCCCTCAGGTGGCCAGGTGGATATGGCCAGGGTGGGCGTGGCCTACTGGGTGGGCGTGGCTAGAGTGCGAATGGCCTACTGGGTGGGCATGGCCAGCTCTACATCGTTTGCATCAAGGGTGCCTATGGGGGCCTGGGCAGGAGTGGGACAGATCTGAGGGTCTCTGGCAGAAGGAGGGTCTCTGGGCCAGGGCCAAGGCAGTGGGGGCCGTTCCCTCACTGTTTCCAGGATGGCTTCGCGGGCCACATGAAACCACTTCGTGGGCCGGATCCAGCCCCTGGGCCTTGTGTTTGACATGTCTGGCTTAGAATATTCATCATCAGATCTAGAAATCTGATGTCCCTTACAAAGCGCTGTATACAGATAAATATGCTTTTGGATTTTGGCAGTGGTAAATATGAAATGTAGAATATACAAGCCAGTCCTGTAAGTGTGTATAGATTTACTGTATAGCTGTAGGCAAAAGTTTAAGCATCCCCAGTGAAATTATATATTTCAGTTAATCCCTCACTCAGCCAAGGTTAACAGAGCCTCTGTATGGTACAAAGTTAAACTTCACATAGAATATACACACATTTGACAGTTTCTGCAAAGTTGTTTATATACTTACTGACTATGGCTAATTGATCTCAGAACCAAATAAGAAAAAATGGTTATTACTTTGCAAAAATAAAAAACCAAAAAAACCCCCCACTGAACTAACTGAAAAGATGTCCAAACTTTTGCTTCTGCCCCATTCACTCTTACTACTTAAAATGTGTAAACAATTGTGCACTGATATTAAGGTTTGTACACAGGTATTCAAAGTTATAGGAAGTTGTCATATTTAACTTTCTGCCACGTAGACATTGTGTCAGGTTTTCTTCACTGAAAGATTTATTGAAGCTTACATTATGAACATTATCCCTATGTTTAAACTTTTGCATGTTGTATTTAATGGCACTTATTTTTAAATAAAGATCCTTGGGAAAGCAAACTAAATAGTTCAAAATGTTCATTTAAAATGATATTTAAACAAAATCTATAACATATTCTATTTCTGTCCCTTTACAGTTGAAAGGAAGAAAGAAAATTCAACTGCTATCTACAGTATAGTTGCCATTAAACCTGGGCTTGTTTTGTTTTACCTTTATCAGGAATAACCATTCAAGATTCTTTTCTGGATACTCACCCGACTAGTTATCAAGCCAAAATTTTGTCAGGTGTGGAGTTTAATATGGCCATGTGATTGTTGTTGTAAAATATTTATTTTGATTCTTTCCCAATTTTGCACATAAGACTGCTAACTTGTTTTATCATGCAAATCAAGACTCAGGTTGAACTTAATAAATTGTAATCAAGAGACCTGTGGTCTACCCTTTTGCCTTAATTTACAAATGTATATTACAGTAGACTTGTTATGTATGTATTGATCCTAAATACAGTAGATTGTACATATCATAATCGGTTTTTGTATTGATACAGGTTGTCTGGGGTTCTCTAAAAATCACTTGGAAGCTTTGAAGGGTCCTTTAGTATAGACTGTCAAGTACGTTACTGGTACATTAATAAGGAGAGTAAGACAAATTCTTTTATGTGAGAAGTTGGCTTGCTTGAGAAACTGGATTTAGTCCTCTATCTCAATTATGTGATCATTTCAATATTTTGTTATAAAAAAACCAGACATAGTTGATTTGGACTAATCTGATCCCTTTTATAAGAAATGTGGCATTCTCTTAAGACATTTTTGATGAAAGATTTAAATATCAGAGGGCTGTGTTTATTAATAAGAACAATAAGAAATTATCAATTACAATTGGGAAGCAGTCGTATCAAACCACTTCAGAGGCTACCTCATTTGATTTAGTTTGTAACTGTTAATCTAAGACTTCCTCCCGTTGATTATCATTGCAGAATTAAGAAATGATGATAGATTACTAAGCTTTTTGACAGAATGGAATGAAATCTGCATGTATAATAACCCTTATAAGCAAAGGAAATACTTGGCATTTCAGACACATAGATCATTCATAGGGGAGACACATCGATCTTTTGGTTATTTTTTTCCATTGTTCGTAGCAAAAACTGAGTGATCAGAGATTGTCATTTTGTCCCCAGAAACCTGTAAATGCAAACACTTCCCTATGTAAGTAATTTTTTGTTGTTGTTAGTTGCGAAGTCGTGTCCGACCCATCGTGACCCCATGGAGAATGTTCCTCCAGGCCTTCCTGTCCTCCACCATCTTCTGGAGTCCATTTAGGCTCACGCCTACTGCTTCAGTGACTCCATCCAACCACCTCATTCTCTTGCCCTCCATCTTTCCTGGCATTAGGCTCTTCTCCAGTGAGTCCTTCCTTCTCATTAGGTGGCCAAAGTATTTGAGTTTCAGCTTCAGAATCTGATGTAAGTAATTTACCCAATTACAAAAAGAGGTCTATAATTGTTAGGTAATTTTTGTAAATTAAATAAAAGTTTGCATTATTTAATAAGTATTTAATAATAATTCATAGGAGTGTTATTTAAAGAACATGGAGTGAAGGTACATATTTTAGACAGTGGGATAGACAATGAGGATATTCTAGAGCAGAGTTGGCTGGGGAATTCTGGGAGTTGGAAGTCGTTGTGTCTTAAAGGTTTCCAAGATTGAGAAACCCTGTTCTAGAGGTTAATGAAACTAGGACTAGTCGCATTCTTAGGAATTGGGGCTAATGTTGACAGATGCTGAAAGTGAGTATTTAACACCTGGAACAGCACAAATTACTATGCCAGTCAGTAACAGAAAATTGATATCAAATTGAAATGATATCTATGTAACTAACTAAAATAGTATGGCATCATCATGGCATCCCTTATAAAATAATTTCCTGCAGTTAGAACTAGATCTGTCAGGCATAAACTATAATATGTAATTTTTTAAATCTTTCCTTATTTCAGTACTTTTCTTACATTAAAAACCTGAGGGGAATTTTTGTCTTTTTCTAGACATGTCATCATCCACTCCTTTTTCCAAATTGCCTGAAAATCATGACAAGACCTGAATGTGCTTACAGCAGTTCAGGGTACTATTTTATTGCTAGATAAGAATTTTAAATCTGTTCAGAACAGGTCAGTCTGACACTAAAAATGTAAATACAAAATCAGTGGATTCTAGCCAATTCAGATGTTAACATGGCGGTGTTGATGTGTACTTGTGAGAATATATAAAAGAGAATATGTGTGAAAACATGGTTAGATTTTTCAAATTTGTAAAATGGGAACCTTGATTGTTTTGAGCGATTTTAAACTTGCAATGTATGCCAGTGTTGTTGTTGTTGTTAGTTGCGAAGTCGTGTCCGACCCATCGCGACCCTATGGACAATGTTCCTCCAGGCTTTCCTGTCCTCTAATGCCAGTGTACTTATGGAATTAAAAAGAGCTGTGTTCATTGGGTTGAAAGCAGAGGCCTTAGTAGAATAATTTTAGTTTTGATCCAGTTATTACCAGGTGAAAAAGTTCTTGGCTAGATCTTGACTAGAAAATTGAGGTAATACATTTCATGCCTTTCCTAAACTTTTTGAAATAAAATTACATTGTTACTATTTTTTTCTAATATCAAAGAAATTATGTGCAACTGTTTTTCATTTGATGATATTCAAGTGGCTTATATTAGGGTAATGTTAACAGTAACAAATATAAGTTGTTTTAAAGTAAAGGATGGTTAGAGCAGCTAGCAAAATAAATAGGAAGTTGCATGAATATTTTTTTTAATTTTTAACAAAGCATTCCAGTGTGAGAATTCCTCTAATCAATAGATGAGGAATGCTCCATAATGTTTCAACACTATTACAAAAAATGTTGCCTCCTTATTACAGCTGAGTTCCTATACATAAACTGAAATATATTTAGCAGAGTATTATATCCCAACAGCAATGCTACCTATATAACAGTAGGCAGTAAAATATGCAGTTGAGCCCGAATTTGGAACAAATTTTAGAAAAGCTTGGAATGTTCAATGTTCGGAAAATGAACAATTGGAATATCCACTAAAGTTTCTTGAGATTAAATCCTTGAATCAAATCTTCACACAATACTATGTTGTTCCTTAAAATGAAAGTGTTTCATTATATTCTTGAAATTACTATTGGACAGCTTATGAGATATTTTTAAGTGTGAGGAATTTAAAAAGTATGTTTTAAATCCAATTTCTCCTTATGGAGCTGGTCTGAATATCTTTAATAAACAATATTTCTAGTTTTAAATTGTGTAAATGTATCTTCAGATAAGTCTGAAGTTAATTCATTAGGATTTCAGTTTGGTTATCGTACAAAAAGTTACCTTGGTCAATTAATAATTCTGATTATGACATACAATACATGAATTACCTTGTACACTAAATATCTAGAGAAAAATATGAATTTTTCTGCATAGATTTATTGCTACTCTCTAAAACATTGAATTTACTACTTCTTTCTGTTCAAAGAACATACATTGCTATGTTTTAATGCATTTATAATAACAAGAATTGCAACTATTGCAACTTATTCACAGAAGGACTGCTGCTTTCTAAATATTGTCTAGATGGCACTGTACATCTATTTGACCTCTCTTTATGGACAAATGTCTTTGCTGTGCAGGATACATGCCTTTTGAGTTTATTGTGCAAAAAAAAAAGATATTTGTGGATGTAAAAATGATACGTTGCTTGCCAGGAGATATGAAACCACAAGCAAAACATAGATTAATATTGCATTTCCCTAAAATAAAAATTGCCAGATTTTTAATATAACTAAACTGAAGAACAGATAATTTTAACATTCTGTGTTAAAATAAAAGCTAACAATCATTATAGTTTACGTGTTTTCATCTGATAAAAGTGTTACAGATTTGTTATTTGGAAAGTATAAAAACCCAATTCAGTGAAATAACTGATTTCTGGTAGTGGAACAACATTGAACAATATGTTCAAATATATATACATTTTACTCTTGAATTTGGAATTGACCAGATTATGTCTACATATAGTCAGATAAGAATTCAATTTTTAAGAATATTCTTTCTTTTTAATAATTTGCTCTGTAGGAGCTAAGCTATTTGTGAAAATATGAATTCAGCTTAGGTCCACTTTTGTTATGTCTATACCACAGGTCTCCAACCCGCGGCTCCGGAGCCGCATGCGGCTCTTTCTGCCGTCTTCTGCGGCTCCCAGTCCTCTGCCATGTGCAGTCCAAAAAAAAAAAAGTAGGACCAAAAAAGTTCAACCAATCAATTCAAATATGCAGGATAGGTGCATATCTCGCCTTGGCTCCACTCTTCAGTCAAACCCTGTTCTGCGCATGCGCACATGTACGTGCATGTGCACACATTTTTTGTGGCTCCCAGTTTTTCCTTTTGTGAGGGAACCGGTTCCGAGTGGCTCTTTCACTGTTTCAGGTTGCTGACCCCCTGGTCTATACAGTGTAAGTGGGAACTGCTAATGAAAACTTCCATATGGATTGAAGATACTGTGGATAGATTGTTTCTTTAGGTTGTCTTGTGTACAATATGATTGATTATTCCATTATAGATCAGAATTTAAAAGCCTAAATTTCCTCTCCACGATTTCATTTGTTCATGAGACGAAATCTTTGGATTACAACCAACACCTTGAAAGTTATCAGCCCTGCAACTCATAAGTCAAGAGAATATGGATCAGTGATTACCACATATATTTTTTTAAAATAGGAACAGAAATAGGTTGTATGGATGAAATTTTGAAATCTGTCTCCAACTTTAATCATCAGTAATTTGTTCACTTTAAATCAAGAAAAAAAAGTCTTTCATAGTTACTGAATGACTGAATACAGCACAATATTTTAATTGCTATAGAATTGGCATATTTACAGGTTAATTTTATTCTGGTCTACCTATTTATCTGTCTTTTTTTAAAAGATGAATGTAAATGAATATTTTATGTCATTGCATTTTTTTTTAAATGAAAATCTTCTCGATTGCTTTCTTGTTTATACAAACATGTTTTCTCTGTACTGGAGATTTTTAAAATAATGGAAGTATTTCTGCAAGCCAAAAGATTGGTCTAACCTGGTTCTTCTTGAATATGTGACACTTAGTGAAATAGTTTAGAAGAAAGCAGAAAAGGGTCCATTTGGATTGGGTTTGGCCTTCATTATCTTCATATTAAAGGAATGCCACATTTTCTGTTTATACATGTTTTTTTTCTAACAGAAGCTTTGGTCATACTATCCTTAAAGTGCAGGCCCCCTCTTAACATGGATGTTTCTCCGAGACCAATAATGTGGAAATTTCTCAAATATCACTTTTAAAATATTTGCAATAAAGTATGTTGACAACTCATATAGAACATCTAACCTTCTGTTTGCTGTAAATCAAATGTGTAATAGTTCTGCTATATAGTATTTAATATTATTTGTAGTAGCTTTTCTATTACAGTAATTTTCTATCTTGTAGTATGGTATCAATTCCCAAATAGCTTCTGTTTTGCAAAAGGTTTCACCTCCAACGTAATGAACATTTTCTGTTTTTTAAAAAGATACTGTCTTTTGGCAGGCAAAGAAGATGAACAAGGATGTGGGTGGAATGATCAGATAATTGCTAAAGTAGTTATGAAAATGTTTATCTCTGTTGATTTTTTCCTGATACAGAATCCAGTGGTTGGCAAATGATTTAAGAGAAAGATAATGTACTTTTTATTTTTAATGTTTTATGGCCAACTTATTAGCATGCCTTTTCCTATGCTATTATTGGAAAAATGTCTGAATTTGGTGATTTCCTAATAAGTATCAGTGATTGTATGATTTTATTAGTATAGTTATAGCTTCTAATAACTCCAAGCATTTGCTATAACTTGAAAGATTTAAAGAGTTTTCAAAATTAATTTGAAGTTTTTATTTCAAGTATTAGGGCAATGAAGTATATTTATGTTACAGTTTATCTCTTGATTGATGCCTGTGATTTATGGCAAGAGAAGTTTCTTGTAGTAGGAAAATTTTCAGTCAGCCAATGTCAAAATGATATTTATTCATGCATATAACCATTAAGTTTTTCAAATTAAATGACCCAGTACTGATATCCACTCATACAAAATCAATTTGAGGAAGATTTGTTTTTTCATCTGTGCTAGGAGTTCAGTGACTAAATGTTAACACTCATGCTCAGTTTAAGCCTAATAGATCATTTGTTGTTGAGATCTGAATGCCAGTAATTGGTGATACCTAAAAGACCAAGCATACGGACACAAAAAAGCCTTTATTAAACAAAAAGAATTCGGTTCAAGTTTGTAGAGAGTAATTTCCATAGGTAGAGTTTCTTTGGAAAGAATGCTCTATGCTTTGTGTCCAGCAATATGGGTAGTGGAATACTGAACAAGGAGACTACAAAGCAGATTTTAAATTGCAGAATAATATATATTGGAATACATGATATTTCAAATGCCTTGGAATGAAACTGGTTAAGGTTTTATAGGAGATAAGTTGTCTCTGGAAGCCTGCTGGCAGCCAGGGCAATTGATAAAATTGTCTTGGGTCAGGGAACAGTTTGCTAAATACTTTGAGGAGTTTTGAGCTGAATACACAATAAAAAGTTTCATAAAAAGACAAAAGTACCATCTTACGAGGTCATCTGGGACTCTCAAAGTTGTGACACTGAGGAAATTGACAGAGTTCTCCAGAATGAACTTGGTTCTGAACAGACCTTTTCCTCTTTTGAATAATAAGGATGGCCAGAAAGACCCTGGCTTGGGTATTGCAGATGGTAACGATGCCTGTCTTGAAGGACCCAGCAGTGTACACCCTCCTTAAGCTATCCCTGGGCATAGCCTTGTCTATTCCCCAAACTCATTTCTTGGAAAGATTATTGAGAAGGTAGTTGAACAGGTTGATGAATAAAACATATGCAATTGGACCTCATAACAGGGCATAGGGCACATTGATAACTCTTCTGGATGACCTGTGATGGGACTTGGAGGGAGATAGTACCACTTCTAATCTCATGAGATCTCTTGGTGGCATATAGTATCATTTTGGAGAGTCTAAAAAGGTTGCCGGTTGGAGGTTGCCAGTCCTTTCTGGAAGACTACTCCACTCCATTTTTGCTGCAGGAAGAGAGGTCAAACCCTCAACTGTCAGGGTTCAGCCTTCTCCTCCTCCCAATTTATTATTTTTTTTTATTGAAAAGTTTTACAATACATTTTATCTTTAACAATCCCTCCCCCCCTCCCTCCACCCACCCCTTCCTAGCCCTCCCTAACCCTCCCCCCCTTCCCCCCTCCCCCCTCCCTGACTTCCCAGAGCTAAATACAAGGTATAAAAGCAAAAAAAACAATCAAACAACCATATGCTAACAACAATAAACTATTAAGTCTATCGCACTCTAGCTCATATGAAATGACTACAAGCAATACTAATATTACATGAAAAAAAACTTATTCAAATGCTAAGTGAAACTTTTTAGTCCCATATTTGTTCTGGATATAATCAATCCACTTTTTCCACTCCATAATATAACGTTGTTGCGAATGATCTTTCAAATAAGCCGAAATCTGCCATTTCGGCCAGGTCAGAAACTTTTAGAGTCCATTCTTCTATAGTCGGGAGTTCCTCCTTCTTCCAATATTGACCTATTAAGAGTCTTGCTGCTATAATTAAATTCAACATCAACTTGGTGTCCACAACAGTAGTATCTGTAATTATGCCCAATAAAAACAATTGCGGACAAAACTTTATCCTTTGCTTAAAAATCTTCTGCATATTCCACCAGATTTTAATCCAAAAAGCCTTAACCTTTTTACAGGTCCACCATATATGAAAATACGTTGCATCTTCGGCACCACATCTCCAACTACTCCACTCCATTTTTGCTGCAGGAGGAGAGGTCAAACCCTCAACTGTCAGGGTTCAGCCTTCTCCTCCTCCCAATTTATTTAACTACATGAAACTCCTGGGGCCACCCAATCCGTTGTTGTCTGTTATCGTCAGTAACCAGTACGAAAGGAAGAGCTGCCTATTGATGCAAAGGTGTCAGACAATTTTTAAAATCTCAAAAGCCAAGCATAGCCGGAATACTTTGAACACAGCACTACCTTCAAAACATGACATTAAATTTTACCTTCTGTTGACTTCCTACACTTATTTTGCCTTCTCCTTTTTTGGTAAATGGAAATTGCAGAATTTAAAATTATGCCAGAGAGGAAAAAAAATGCAAGCAAGGCATTATGGATTATGAGTGCCATGATGTCTGCTCACTATAATTTTGAAATAATTCAGTGGTCATTCATTCTGCATCTTCTAGTCACATACCTTTGCTTCTTTAATATTAAAGAAGAAGAATAAAAGCATTAACCATAGGGGACAATTTCATTTGAGAAGGCTGCAAATTGCATTAGAAAGCCAAGTTGCCAAAATAAGAATTTTGGTAACGATTGTTTTGTCATATATGATATTTACCCTCTTATATTATGGGATTTTTATAGGGAGAATATACTTCTAGAAAATGACAGTTATCATATGTATTTGGCTGCCCAATTTGCAATGTGAGTCTGGATGGCAAATATACAACTATAACATTTTTTAAAACATTCAAAATTACAAAAAAATGATTATAATAAAAGACTAAGAACATCACATTATCAGTAATGGAACCGTCTAATTAAATTACTATTTCCTTGTGATACCCAGGCTTGTTGACACAACCAGATTTTGAGGAATTTCCATAAGGTTGGGGGAGATGGGGCCAATCTCACCTCAGGATGAGTGCCACAGCAGGAAAGGTAGGAAAAGATCATCTCGGCCGCATCAGATGTAACTCACAGATGGAATATGCAACATGCTTCTTCTGCCAGAATTAATGATACAAGCAGATGCAATTGGGAAATAACCGCATCAAATAACCCTAACCCTAACCTAACCAGCACCTTGAATTGCATCCAGAACAAACTCGTAATCAATGCAGCTTGCAAAGTGAAGGTGTAATATGTGCCATTCTAGGGGCACACTAACTGTGCCGTTGCATTCTGCACCAGCTGAAGTTTCTGGATACTCTTCAAGAGCACACCCATATGGAGTGTTTTATAGTAGTCCAGCTGGGAAGTGACTGAAGCATGAGTGATTGTGAGGAACAGGTACAACTGGTGCCCAACACAAAATGGTGAAAGGCTTTTCTAGACACATCTGCCATCTGCTTTTCATTCAGAAGCCATGTGTCCAGGAGGACCCCACCAGGTCTGTTTCATCCACTTTGTATTTATAGCCATAAATACAAGAAAGACGGAATGAATTAAAATTTGGTTCATATTTTGCTCTTACAGATCCTACTGGTAGAATACCTCTTTAGAGGTATTCTTGTTTATTCAAAATGAATTCTGCAGGTCACATAAACGCAATCTAATTCAGATTGCAGAATGTATTTCAAGTGCACATATATTCTGTTTTGAAGAAAGTCTTGGAACAGCACTTAAATTAGACGTTCTTGATCTGGGTTCCATTGAACCCATGAGCTCTGTAGTTAGATTTATGGGGTCTGTGAACTTAAATAGGGGAAATATTACAGATTTAGTTTCACTAACCTTTAACAGCAGTGTAGCTTTTAAGTCAATAATGTCCAAAGTAATTTATGGACTGTAGACCAAAAATGTTTGCTAAGTTAATAAAACTATCTAAAATTGCTGTAACCTTAAAAAGCTTACTGTCTTATTATTGATTTAATGGTTACATAAAGAAGCATCCATTCGGATTACTACATTTGTTATTTTTTAATGTCATGATGACTGAGTTTGAGCATATCTGGATTCCTTTATAATAAAGTGTATGCATTTTATGCATTTAAACATTTTTTTCTGAAAAAGAGTTTGAAGGTTTCAGCAGACTCTGAAAGGGATCTATGGCATAAAAAGTTAAGAAAGCACAGATCTAAATGGATAGCAGTCCATTTAGAATGCTGCCTCTAATTAAATCCAGCAAATTTTACAAGATTTGAGCAATAGTTATATGAATATTGGCAAGTAATTTTTCAAAAACACTGTTAAGCACATTTCATTTAATCATTTTTAGGCTACCTTTTCTAATTCCAAGATAAAACAGTAGATAACCAAAAATCAGGATAATTTTCAAAGACAGTTTTGTAAATAGTATATTAAAATTGCCAGTGGTTAAACTGGTAATCTTAAGTTATTTTTTGTTTCTTTTTATAATAATGGAAAAGCATGCTTGGGATACTGGGAAGAAGATAGCGAAGAAACTGGTTATTGTTGATGTTTTGTTGTCTGTCTGGTTTAATCAAGTTAGGGATGCATTTGAAAGTAAACCTGTTTTTATACATTCCATGATTTAAGTTTACTTGACTACATTTTTTTGTGGTTAAGACTGTAGAGTAATTCAGCTCTACATCCTGTAATCATCCTGCAACAAAGAAGCAGCAAAACACAAGTTGGTGGATCATTTTGAAGTTTCCAGTGATCATATAGAAATCTGATTGGTTCCATGGCCTGCAGCAAATAATGTTTCATTCAGAAAAACAAAGCATAATTTTAAATCAGGGACTTTGGAGGTAACCTCTGAAATTATATAGAACTTGACCTAATCAAATAACTCTTTCATTGTCCTACAATTTACTACTTTGCCTTTTATGTCCACAACTTTGATGATCCTCAAGAATGTCATTGGTTTATGTCAAAAGTGGTCCATTTTCAGTGTATACATTGCAATTATTTTCATTCTTTTTCCCTCCACAAATCGTGCAAAAATCTTATAGGTTGTCAATTTGGTTATAGTTAGCAAAGTGGCACTTAATTCAGACAGTGGAGATGGCTAACAGGAAAATAAATCACAATGCTGATAATCATAAATGATAAAAATGATAACTTTTTATAATATTACCTGTATATCTGGAAGCAGAAAAATAAAAAGAATAAATAAATCCAAACTCTGTAGTATTTACTACAGAGAATATGTAATATAAAAGAATTCTGTTTAATTTCCCCCGGCTACTCATCTAACATGAGTTTACTTTCCAATATAATACTATGTTTTTTTGCCCCTTCCCTTTAATCATGTCCAATTATTGGAGACTGCCTGGACAAGTCCCTGCCAGTTTCTTGGCAAGATTTCATAAATGGTTTGCCTTATCTTCCTTCCTAGGGCTGAGAGTGAATGCTTAGAGTGATTTTTTAAAATAAAGTTGGAGCATGTGAAATTAAGAAGTGATATGGGTGAACTTCTTTCGGGGGTGACAAGATGGCTGTTTTGTCTTTGCAATTTAATTTGCTCCAGTATACAGATTGACCACCAAGCCAGAATCAAACAAGAAACAAGCAATTTATACTGTTTTGAACTGAGTCAAAGGTAAATATGGAAAAGCATACGGAAATCAGTAAAACTATGGCATAAGATGATACATTGCGTTTTAAAATACTGCAATTGAAGTTGTTACATGTGACTGCAATGAAGGTAGTGATAAAGGCGACAATAAAGCAATAAATGAAATATACAACTATTTGAAAGATAACAGATGGCAAATGGAATTAAAGGGAGGCAGCTGACTGAAGCCTTCCAAATTCACATCTATTAAGGGAAATGCATTATTTATTTCTCTAATGGAGTGATCAAGATTCCAAAGTTCCAAAAACTATTTAAATATTGCTGTTCAGCTGCATTTAAAATTAAAAACAGTCCAGGAAAGTTAAGAAAAATGAGAAAATGAATAGCAAATAACAGGAGTTTTTTTTAAAAAAGAACATTTTTCTGATAAATGTAGAGCTATTGTCATAGTTGTAGGACTAAACTCAGCCAGGCAACTCATTGTGATCATTAGCTAGAGAAATGAAGAGGAGAATTCAAAAGGGAAAAACATTTTTTTCCACTAAAAAGGTTAATAAATGAGAGTAACAAGAAAGTCATTGGCATATTGCTTGTGCTCCCCCATTGGAAGAAAGCAACAGAAACATAGCAACAGAAGCATGAAAATGAAGCAACAACAGAAACAAAAGCGAATTTAAAACAAAAGAAAAGCCACTTGCCTCTAGAAACACATTGGAATTGTCTATGTTCCCACTGGTTGTTTCTTATTAAAATTCCAAATCCTATTGGGTATGGGTTTGTATGAAGTCTATACGGATTAATATCTATGTACCAATAAAGGAAGGGATGCGGTGGCTCAGTAGGTTAGGACACTGAGCTTGTCGATCAGAAGATCGGCAGTTTGGCGGGTCGAATCCCGAGTGCCGCGTAGCAGAGTGAGTGCCTGTTACTTGTCCCAGCTTCTGCCAACCTAGCAGTTTGAAAGCACGTAAAAATGCAAGTAGAAAAATAGGGACCACTACGGTAGGAAGGTAACAGCGTTCCGTGCACCTTTGGCGTCTAGTCATGCCGGCCACATGACCACGAAGACGTCCTCGGACAAGCGCTGGCTCTTCGGCTTTGAAATGGAGATGAGCACCGGCCCCTAGAGTCGGAAACGACTAGCACACATGTGGGGGAACCTTTACCTTTACCAATAAAGGAGAATATTTATAGCACCATGGACCCCTTTGAAATGAAGAGAGCTCCTTGGTGCTCTTTGACCTTGGTTGTTTTCTTGTAGATATTTCATTAACCAAGCTAGGTAACATTGTCAGTGCTAGTCAATATCTGTGTAAAAGACCTTGCTTTGTCCTTTTACTTTAAAAGCTTTGTATATACATCTTCCCTAGAATAGCCTAAAAAATGAATTTAGTAGCCATAGGACACTGATTGGAAGGGGGGCAGGGAGGAAGGAGAAAACCATGAATGAAGCTAGAATGGAAAGAAGTGTCCTAGAAGATGTAAACAGGATGTGCCTAAACTGCAACATATTGATGCAGCATCTATTTTTATATTTACCCTACATTTTTTTAAGAACAGAGAAATAACAATAATTAGGAAACTTAAAACAAATGTTTCAGTTTGTTTTGTCTTAAAAGAAACTGTCTTTTTCCTCCTCTCTTTTCAATGAAGCTGAATATTTGAACAGAGTCATGCATATTTTAAGTGCAGCAACTAAAACAGAAGGTGGCTGTGGTGACATGACCTAACATTTCAGCTATGTGCTAGAGCGCTCCCCCTTTTTTTTTAAGACGAGATGTATGTGTTAGTCCCTATTTTATTTAATTTATTTTCTTCCTCCCTATAATCAGGACTAAAACTGAACAGGGCACTCTCTGTCTGCAAAGGAAACTTGAAGTGGAGCATCTCTTGAAAAGCCAGGGATCAAGGCTTCATTTATTAAAACTTTTTGCAGTACATTTAGAGATGGGTGGCCTCCTGCTTTCTCTTCTATGGGAAGACTTTGATCCCAATCTGCAAATGGCAAGTTAATTGTGAGGGTCGTGAAGTGCAAGTGTCAGCTGCACTGTTAAATGTTAACCTTGCCAGCACAATCAAACTTTTGCTTTTTATCTTAGTACGTCAGGCATGCTTTTCTGGTCCCTTTGTTGTAAGATTGGGAGCAGCTAGTCCTTCAGGTTTAGATGACCTTTGCTGATGGCTAGTATTTCATTTAATGGCTTTTGAGAAAAATAGAGCTTTATTGAAGATACTGTGGAATACTGTGATTGCATTAGCCTGCCTTCAGCCCCTGGTTTTTCAGTAGGGTTGTGCCATCACCAGACGGTTTGGTTCAGAATTGTCTTCACTGATGAGAAAGCAGACACTTTGGCCTTCGTCTAAAGGCAAGGTCATGGAGAAAAATAAACTCTGCCTCCTCAGCCCTTTAAATACATTTAAGGAACAGTCATAATCCCACAGATGGAAGCTTCGCCCCATTGGCTCCTCAGCCTAGCACATACACCAAAGGTCTGAACCTGCGGTTCCTCTTATACTGAGCAGGATTACTAGCACAACAACACATCAGTAAGGTAAAACTAACCTGTCTCACGACGGTCTAATACCAGTTGACGTTCCCTTATTGTTACATTTAGGGGGGATTCTGACTTAGAGATGTTCAGTCATAATCCCACAGATGGTAGCTTCGTCCCACTGGCACCTATTTAAGGAACATTAATGAAAAGATTAGAGCTTTCCAGTGGCAGGTTGGCAATGAACACCACTGAATTTCAGCACCAAACTATAGATCAGGGGTCCTCAATCTTGGCAACTTTTAAGACTGGTGGACTTAAGCTGGCTGAGGAATTCTGGGAGTTGAAGTCCACCAGTCTTAAAGTTGCCAAGGTTGAGGACCCCTGCTGTAGATGAACTGGAGGGCTGCCAAGAGCAGGTAGGGGACCTCATGTCAGGTGTGTGAGATCCGGGGAGTTACTGCTGGATATGGTAGAAGTAGCAAGCATAACTTGAAGGACGTTTTACCCTTTATCTGTTTGGTGTGGGGTTTTTTTTTGAATAATGTCATCTGCACATTTGCTTTGCCTTTCACATCCATACTACTCTTTTGTTATGTTTGATTTTATTTAAAGTTCAAAGAGGATCCATATTTTAAAATTATGTGGGGCAATTTTGTAGGCAGGGTAATAAATGCAGATTTGATCTATACATTATGCAAATATAGCGGTACCTAGCAAGATGGATACCAGTATTACTTTACCCCTTCTGCGTCCTGTTGTGTTATGAAAGTATTTCATGTTCTCTGGATAAAATATTGGCTGCTGACAAACACTGACACTAAGATCAGTAAGGTTGCTTCCAATATCAGAACAAATGATATTGGGATTGTGAAGGATGGAGTAAACAGACTGAACAACATTGCCAACTCAGATATGACCTGTCTGTTGTGAAGATGGAACATAGCAAATTCAGGGACCCTGAAGTGTTGATAAAGGTTTACAATTCTGTTAATTGCTTACAGCGGAAAATAATGGTTTTGGTTCGTTTGTTTTTTTGCTTTCAGGTAACTTCTACCTAGATGTATTGTGAATGTGAAGATGTTTTAAACATGTTCTCTTTTATCTCATAACTATCTAATAAATTATCTAGCATACTCATAAATCCCTTCATTATTTTCCTACATCTATGACCCTTGTAAGCTATTTCACTGTAGATGTAGATGGGACTCTCAAAAAGATTAATTTTAATTTACTTTTAGTCTTTCCTTGCTGCGTTCAAGGTAATGCAGTACTTGAAAATATTACATTATTAGAGGCATTCTTTGTTCCTGAAGAAGGTCAGACCATAAACAACTCTGACCTCTCTCCAAATGATTGCCTTGCTCTAAACAGGAAGGAAAAGTGAGACTGTGTGTTTATGTCTTGGCAATTGTTGTAGCCCTCTTGAAAGAACAGAGACATACCACAGATAGTAACAGGAATGGTTTAAATACTTAAATATGGTAGTGGAAGGATTTATAATAGCCTCTATTTCTTCGATGCATCTACTTGCTACTGACACATACCACGGAAACTAACAAATGGGTAGCAGATAGTTAAAATTATGTCTCAGCTAAGAGGGAGAGAAATTTATTTTCAGCAATGCATCTTTTTGTGGATTTTTTTTTTGGAAAATGGGAAAGATAATGTTGAACTTCACAGGACTGACTTCATCTCAACTGGCTTCAAGACATTACCTACTACGGACCGACTACGGAAAGTCAGGCAAACATCAGGCTCCCTAACCCTGTTTAAGAGTTAAGGCATGCTCCCATCAACTGGATGTTCAAAGCGATTACAGAGAGAAAATCTGTATACCTATTAGCAGTGCTTTTTTTGTAAAAAAAAAAAAAGGTACTGGAACTCACACATGTCATACAACCCGCCTTGCCTACCGTTCCATCTAAAAAAGGTGCCGGAACTCTGTTCTGGGCATTCTATGACAAAAAAAGGCCCTGCCTATTAGTATATGCAGGGGGCCTTGCCTTCTGCAGATATCATGGAATTAACTTCAGTGGAGAGGAATTATCTGAAAATTGGAAGAGAGGAGGGCTACCTTAGATCTGGTTCTGGACAAAAAACACCTTGAGTCAGCAGCTTTTAATGGCTGAATAGCTATTTATCTCACTAACAACACGAGGCAGGTAAATTTGAAATCTTTAGACCTAGAATACATTTTTCTCTGGGTGAATTACAATGTTCTAAGATGTTTAAAATAACGGGGGGGGGGGAAACAAGCTCATTTTTAGATCCAATGAGGAGTACATGAGACTTGCCCCCTTAAATGACCTAATTATTTATTTGTTGGTTTTTTTAAATTCAATTTATGTGGCTGCACATCTCACAAAGCAACTCCAATTTACCAATTTTATTTTATTAATACATATTATAGAACATTCATATTTTTCAGTAATCTAGAACATATCATCAACATATAACTGTAAATATTCAACTTCAGAATACTTTATACCATTCTGTAACTATTCTTTATTGAGGGCTTAATGGGAATTAATTTCCAATTTTGGAGACCAGCTTTAAGTAATTCTGATGCATATTATTTTGCATAGGTACTCAAAAGGTTGTTGAGAGTGTGGTGGCGCATCAGCTCCCTCTGGTCCTGGATGAAGCGGATTATCGACCCGTACCAATTGGGTTTCAGGCCCGGGTACAGCACGGAGACGGCATTGGTCGCACTGGTGAATGATCTCTGGAGGGCTCGGGACAGGGGACATTCCTCTGTTCTAGTCCTATTAGACCTCTCAGCGGCTTTCGATACCATCGACCATGGTATCTTGCTGCGGCGTCTCAGGGGATTGGGAGTGGGAGGCACGGTTTTACAGTGGTTCTCCTCCTATCTCCAGGGACGTTCGCAGTCGGTGTTGACAGGAGGGCAGAGGTCGACCGTGAGGTCTCTCGTTTGTGGAGTTCCTCAGGGGTCGGTCCTCTCGCCTCTCCTGTTCAACATCTATATGAAACCGCTGGGTGAGATCATTCATGGTTTTGGAGTTGGGTATCATCAGTATGCTGATAATAGCCAGCTTTTTCTTTCGACCCCAAACCACCCCAGTGATGCCCTCAACGTGATGTCCCGTTGCCTGGAGGCGGTCCGGGTCTGGATGGGGAGGAACAGACTTCAACTCAACCCCGACAAGACTGAGTGGCTTTGCATACCTTCATCCTGGGTCTATTCGGATATTTCATCTCTTTCTATGGGGGGTGAATTATTACCCCCTGTAGATAGGGCTCGCAACTTCGGAGTCCTCCTAGATTCACGGCTCACCTTGGAAGACCACATAGTGGCTGTGACTAGGGGGGCTTTCGCCCAGGTCCGCCTGGTGCGCCAGTTGCGGCCCTATCTAAGCCAGGATGATTTATGCACGGTCACTCATGCGCTCGTGACCTCTCGTCTAGACTACTGCAACGCTCTCTACATGGGGCTCCAACTGGTACAGAATGCAGCCGCGAGAGTTGTGTTGGGAGTCTCCCGATACTCCCATGTTACACCTCTGCTCCGTTTGCTGCATTGGTTACCAGTTGTCTTCCGGGTGAGATTCAAGGTACTAGTAATGGTGTTTAAAGCCCTACATGGCAGGGGTCCGGAGTACCTCAGGGAACACCTGCTGCCGGCATCAACCTCCCTGCACCCTGTGCGTTCCCACAGAGAGGGTCTCCTCAGGGTGCCACCGATCAGAGAATGTCGATCCTTCTCTGTGGGCGCTCCGGAACTATGGAATCAGTTACCGGTAGAGCTCCGGATGGCGCCCGATCTTCGCTCCTTTTGCCACGATCTGAAGACGTTTTTGTTTGCACAAGCCGGCCTGGCCTGATTGGGGATTGGTGGGGTTTTTATTTTTGTATTTTTATTGTTGTATTTTGGGGGTTTTATAAATGTAGCATATTAATTGTTTTAAAATCGGGCAATTATTTAATCTCCTTTTAATATTTGTAACTTTGTATTTTATTCTTGCCCTGTGAACCGCCCTGAGTCCTTCGGGAGAAGGGCGGTATAGAAATATTAATAAAATAAATAAATAAATAAATAAAAGCTTAAAATGATCTTCCAAGTGTTTTAAAACTTTATTTTTCATATGCAAATACGGTAATATGCTTTTAAACAATCCCATATAACCAGGAGCTTCTTGATTTGTACGTGTTTACAAATCAAGACCATGAAGAGTATATATACCCCCAAAACTTTGTTTAATCTCTTATAAAAAGTGGATCATTTAATAATGATGTATGTAGCACAATCTTGAGAAAGACATAACTTGTTTTTAATCAGAATAGAATTGATTATTATTGACATGTTTAATAACAATATTAAAATATTTTGTTTACTTTGTTCCAGTAGTGAGTTTGAACCATAATTACGATACAGCACATTATGTATAGTTCTATGAATGTATTCTTTAACACTTTCTAGATAAAATATAAATTTCTTGCAGAAAGCTACAAGTTTCTTGTAAAAGAACAAACAAAACCCAAACAAAAATCCATTTTTCAATTATTCAATTTAGCAAGTATCCATATCTTCCTGGAAGGACATCTAAAGCCTTTTAGATTCTAGGAAATACTAAAGATGATATAAGAGAAACACTGCATATAAAAAACTCTGATCCCCATATTTTCATGTCTTAAGAGAAAAAAAAATAATTTAAGTTGGGCAATTTTTAAAAAATCAAAAAGAAAAAAACTGAAAAGTCACAAATAGAAAAAATATTGAAGAGAAACTTTAAAACAATGAAGGACTTTACACAACAGAAGAAAAAATTCAAAGCAAAACCTAAAAGAGAATCTTCAAATCGTAACAAAATTAATTCTTTAGGGCAGTGACGGCGAACCTTTTAGAAACCGAGTGCCCAAACTGCAACCCAAACCCCACTTATTTATTGTTCGGTGCTGGATGGGCGTGGCCCACTGGGTGGGCGAGGCCTACTGGGTAGGCATGGCCTACTGGGTGGGCATGGCTGGCATGGGCATGGCCTACTGGGTGGGCATGGCCAGCTCAATGTCATTTGTGTCAAGGGCACTTGTGCGGGTCTGGGCAGGACTGGGACAGATATGAGAATCTCTGGTGGAGGAGTGGTGGGACCAGGGCGAACACCGGGGCGTGGTTCACTAGAGGAGCCTCACTGAGCCTCAGGCCATGCACTGAGCCTCAGGCCACCCTGGATGGTGGCACGGACTGCCTGGAGCTCTGGGCCTGGCCCTTGAGCTCCCACAGCACCAGGACCCCACAGCCCTGCCTACCTAGCTGCACTTCCCTGAGAGGGTGCCTAGCTGCATTTACCTCCTCAAGGCTACTGCTTCTGTGCTCGCTCTCTTTGGCCAGGTTGCTCATGGTGGGTGCAGGAGGGGAAAGTGTGTGGGTCAGAGGGAGGCCTCTCCATGCGAGGAGACCTGGCTTTGTAACCAAAGCATCCTTAGAAATAGGATGGGAGACCACCAGGGGATGGCGAAAGGGCAACAGGGCTGCTGGTGGCCAAGTGCTAAGGTAAGACTTCCCTCTCTCCCTCTTATTCCAATCTCCTTCCTTCCTTCCTTCCTTCCTTCCTTCCTTCCTTCCTTCCTTCCTTCCTTCCTTCCTTCCTTCCTTCCTCCCTCCCTCCCTCCCCTCCTCCCCTGCCTCCCTCCTTTTCATTCCCATCTCCTTCTTTCCTTCCCTTTCTTCCTGTTTCCCTCCCCTCCCTCCCTCCTCCTTTCCTTCCTTCCTCCCTCCCTCCCTCCCCTCCTTCCCTCCCTCCCTCCTTTTCATTCCCATCTCCCTTCTTTCCTTCCCTTTCTTTCTACCTGTTTCCCTCCCCTCCCTCCCTCCCTCCCTCCCTTCCACCCTCCCTCCCTCCCTCCCTCCTCTCCTCCCCTGCCTCCCTCCTTTTCATTCCCATCTCCTCCCTTCTATCCTTCCCTTTCTTTCTACCTGTTTCCCTCCCCTCCTCCCTCCCTTCCTACCTTCCTTCCTTCCTCCCTCCCTCCTCTCCTCCCCTGCCTCCCTCCTTTTCATTCCCATCTCCTTCCTTCTTTCCTTCCCTTTCTTTCTTCCTGTTTCCCTCCTTCCCCTCCCTCCCTCCTTTCCTTCTTCCTTCCTCCCTCCCTCCTTCCCTCCCTCCCTCCCCTCCTTCCCTGCCTCCCTCCTTTTCATTCCCATCTCCTTCCTTCTTTCCTTCCCTTTCTTTCTACCTGTTTCCCTCCCCTCCTCCCTCCCTTCCTACCTTCCTTCCTTCCTCCCTCCCTCCTCTCCTCCCCTGCCTCCCTCCTTTTCATTCCCATCTCCTTCCTTCTTTCCTTCCCTTTCTTTCTTCCTGTTTCCCTCCTTCCCCTCCCTCCCTCCTTTCCTTCTTCCTTCCTCCCTCCCTCCTTCCCTCCCTCCCTCCTTTTCATTCCCATCTCCTTCCTTCTTTCCTTCCCTTTCTTTCTTCCTGTTTCCCTCCACTCTCTCCTTCCTTCCTTCCTTCCTCCCTTCCTCCTTCCCTCCCTCCCTCCCTCCCCTCCTTCCCTGCCTCCCTCCTTTTCATTCCCATCTCCTTCCTTCTTTCCTTCCCTTTCTTTCTTCCTGTTTCCCTCCTTCCCCTCCCTCCTTTCCTTCCTTCCTCCCTCCCTCCCTCCCTCCCCTCCTTCCCTGCCTCCTTCCCCTCCTTCCCTGCCTCCTTCCCCTCCTTCCCTGCCTCCCTCCTTTTCATTCCCATCTCCTTCCTTCTTTCCTTCCCTTTCTTTCTTCCTGTTTCTCTCCCCTCCCTCCTTTCCTTCCTTCCTCCCTCCCTCCTTCCTGCTTCTGCTGCCCGGATCTAGAGCTCCAGAGTGATTCTGACCCCCCTGGCTGATCTGGGTGGTAGAAGCATTTTCCAGGCCTCTGGAGCCCGAATTGGGCCTCTTCTGCGCCCCAAAATTGCTGTGAGGCCATGGATGCGAGCTCTGGAGCTTGCATCCATGGCTGTGGGATGATTTGGGGGCACGCAATCAGGCCAGTCCATGCTCCAGAGGCCTGGAAAACGCTTCTGCTGCCTGGATCTAGGACTGCAGAGTGATTTCGCACCCCACCCTGCACAGCCGATCTGGGTGGCAGAAGCATTTTCCAGTCCTCTGGAGCCCAGTTCCAGCTGCTGGGGCACTGCAAAAATCACTCTGGAGGCTTACCTGAATTCGTGGTGGCAGCTGCCTCCACCATCCAGCCCGGATCCACCCAGCAGCTCTTGCAGCTGCTCCCTGACTCTCAGTGCAGAGAAAAAGAGAGCACAGGCGTACGTGGAGAGGCAGGGGGGAGCAGCCTCTGGGGCGATGGCACACGTGCCCACAGGGACAACTTTGTGTGCCGCTTGTGGCACGTGTGCCATAGGTTCGCCACCACGGCTCTAGGGATTTCTGGAAAATAATGTGTTGAAAATACAGTTTAAGAACTCATCGCTTTTAATAATTGCAGACGCTACAGTTGTGGACACCAAGCTGATGTTGAACTTAATTACGGCGGCAAGACTTTTGATAGGCCAATATTGGAAGAAAGAGGAACTGCCGACCATAGAAGAGTGGACTTTAAAGGTTTCCGACCTGGCAGAGATGGCGAAGATTTCGGCCTATTTGAAAGATTACTCGCAAGAACATTATATTATGGAATGGAGAAAATGGATTGAGTTTATCCAGAACAAGTATAGGGTTAAGAAGTTTTATGTAGCATTCGAATAAGTCTTCTTTCGTGTTTTTTTTCTTTTTTTTTTCTATTTTAGTCTTCTATATATATTTAATAATGCTAAGTTTTGTTTGATCCTATATAAGTTAGAGAGTGATGGATTTTAGAATTTATAGTTGTTAGTATATGGTTGTTTATGATTGCTTTTTTATATATATATACCTTGTATTTAGCTCTGGGAAGTCGGGGGGGGGGAGGGGGGTTGGGGGGAGGTAGGGGGGGGAGGAGGGAGGGGGGGAGGGGGGAGGAAGGGGGGAGGTAGGGAGGGGAGGAGGGAGGGGGAAGGGGTTTTTTTAAAGGAAAACTGTACTTTAAAACTTTTCAATAAAAGAACTCATCGCTTCTTAGAAATAGTATTGTACAACTTTAGTTATTATAAGAAAGACCATCCTGTTTACTGCAAGTTGTGTTTCTGTTTTGGGACAAAGACAGGAAAGAGTATATGTGATTGGTCTTTGGGGCAGCATTAACCTTTTTGGGGGCGTATTGTTCACTAGCAATATCTTGTTTCTCTGTAGTGTTTCTTTGTGCCACATGCTTATTGACTGTATAGTTTGTTTCAATATGCATACTAAAATAAAGAACATATTATAAGTTAAAAATTGTATGAAAAAATAACAATCTAACTACAAATAGTCTCAGAGCTATTGTTTAACTCATATACAAACTACTGAGTGTGCCCACTCCTTTATAGAAATGCCCTCTTCACTAGCTCCTGAGCTTTGAGTGTGTACTTCTGGTTGTAAACCATACTATTGCTCAACTATATTCCCAGCTCAACTGTACAGAGGTTGTTAGATAGTGATAGTTTCTTATACTGATTGCTTTCTGTATTTCACCAATCATATTAGGACAGCATGATTTTGTACAACTTTGGATTTCATACCCTTCTTGTTTGCCATGGAATTCTAATGTGTTTTAGACAGTGCTTTTTTTGTAAAAGAAAAAGGTGCTGGAACTCACACATGTCATACAACCCGCCTTGCCTACCCTACAAGGTTCCATCCAAAAAAGGTGCCGGAACTCTGTTCTGAGCGTTCTATGAGAAAAAAAGCCCTGGTTTTAGATGGGGTGAATTAATGTGAATGATCGTGATAAATGCTTATCTGGACCATTATCTGGACCAACATGACAAAGAAACAAGGAAATAATTTTGCTTTTGTTTTTGCTAATTAGAATGGAACTTATCTGTACATTTGGGCTGTATAATTATCTTGCAGGAGTGGTGATGCTGATGAATCCTGAAGGATAACATTGCCTTTTTCCCATCATTAAAATTATGAGCTCTGTTTGTGCTCTGGTTGATCTGTGCCATTCAGGTGATTAACATTGCCGTCATAAGGATCCTCTGTTGGTTTGAATTTTGTTTTCAAATATAAAACGATAAAGTGCCTCAGTGATAATTGAGGAAAACGTGCTGCAAAAACTGTTAAACATGCAGTACGTAAGTATGCCATGATGGATCAATGGATGAATACAGCTAACTAGCTAGATATATATAGACAGAGAGAGAGAGTAGATAGATTCCGTTTATGAAAATTAGAGCTTATGTTAAAGCTGAATCCATGGCTATAAGACTCAAACATATTTCTACTTTGATTGCACAATCCAAATTGCTTATTTTGAACTACAAGGTCCTATATATTTTGAGGTTAGAATGTCTAAAGGTCCATTTCCTTCCATTTGAATTTACTCTATAATTTAAAGTTATGATTTAAAGCCACGTTTCATGTCCCATTAGCTAAAGAAACTATGTTGGTGGTTACAAGGAAGAGGACCTTTGGGCCAGGTTCTCTTCCCCAAACAGGTGAGAGTAGCCCCCTCCTCACATGAAATGTTATTATATGTTTTAAAAGTCCAAAGAACCTGAAGAGGAGAGGCAAGAATTAGAATTTTATGTAACCTTCTGTTCCAGCTAGCAGTCATCTGGATTTTTTTCAGCCCAGATATAGTAATCCTACCATGGATTTCACTCACTAAAATTGCATATATAATCTAGTTCATTGCAATCATGTAGCTTTAGAAATAAAAATATTCAAAAATTTGATAAAATTACCAAAGCACTTTTTCATTTTCTTTTGGTTATTCATTGTTCATTGATTTCTTATTTGTTTTAAGTAGAATGATAGCCATCTTAACAGTTTGCTTTTGTTAATATTTATAGAAATAAATATCTCTTTATAGAGGTGGCTGACATGGCAACAATCAATCAATCAATCAATCAATCAATAAATAAATAAATAACGGTTACACAACCGTGAGCTGGATGGCTGAGACTCTCCATAGATGCAAGGGTTACAAGGGTTATTTTTGTATGGAAGATAATTATTAATTATTGCATAAGGGTGTGCATGGCACATTAGTTAATTCAAATGATTTTCGGACACAGACATTTTAATGAGGAATTACTGATAGGTCTCCCAGTTCTACAATTAGCATTTTTCTTTCAACAAAGCTCTGCATGCAGTCAAACAGAAATGTCTAATTGCCCTGCTTAGAATTCAACAGACATTCACATCCAACATTTATACTAATGAGTGCATTCCCAACATTTCTCTATTATGCTGTTTGTTCCAATTAAAGGCTAAAGCTTCTGCAAAGTACTATTAACAAAAGATAAAGATGAAACTGATGAAAAACTGTTTCAATTGTACCAAGTTAGAATGAGAATAATACTGGGTTAATATACTGTATATCCAGTGGTGGGATTCAGCCGGTTCACACCATTTTGGCAGAACTGGTAGCTAATTTTTTGTTACCCAGGCCCAGAATGGACTTCCAGAAGCGGCATCCACACAAAGAACTGGTTGTTCACATATTTGAATCCCACTACTGTGTATATCTCTTGATCATTATTTTTTTCCCTTTGATTATTTGGTTTTGCTGTATGAAGAAGAGAGTTGACATGAGCCCTAGATGGATGGCAGAGACCATGATTCAGAGATGGGAGAAGGATGGTCAGAAAGGAAGCAGGTGGGAAGAACACAACTAGAAATATTCAAGGAAGCTGACATATTTTTGCCTTTCTGATAGTTGTTGCCAATAAATGGATCAGTATAAAAGATTATAAGATTGTCCCTGATAGTTTGTGGTCACCTAAAGATTTCACTATGCAGCATGTTTAGAAACTACTAGTGCTAAGATTGTATACATTATTGTATTACTGTGCATCAGTTATACAATGGACCAGTTATATACTAATGCACACTTGTGTTCTACGAACACACTTTATTGATTCCTAACGATAGTCAAATCTGTTAACGAAATCTGTTTACCCACAGAGCACTCTTGCATTTATGACATCACAGGGAGCTTCTTCTTTCCCACTCAAATTATATAAAAAAGTAGAATCAAATAAGGAAAATCAGCTTCTTTGACTGTTCCAGTGACCATGATAAGGATTTTCTTTTCATTTTCTATTTGTGACAGTAGCAGTGTGCCTGCAAAAACATTTAAAAAATTTTTACTGGGTGATTTCCCAAAAAAACTAAGGAATTTCTCCAAGAACTTACCATTGTTTCAAATTTTCACACACACACACACACACAGAGAGAGAGAGAGAGAGAGAGAGAGAGAGAGAGAGAGACAAACACACACCACACAAACACAAACACAACTGACCAATAGACCAAGTCCAGTCAAAAAATGCTAGATAATTTCTGGAAGCTAAATGAGCCATTAACAGGCTTATCAAGCTAAACAACATATGCATACAGTATATCATAATGACATCTTACTTAAATGAGGAATGACGGTTTTCTAATGGGAATAAGGGTCTAATTCTCCATATCGCCACCCCTTGTCTTTGTGTTAATGGTCACATTTTTGACTATCAGTCACATTTTGGACTCATTTCAAATACATTAAAACGCCACACGG
The DNA here is from genome assembly GCF_947247035.1 of Vipera ursinii. Classification (NCBI taxonomy): domain Eukaryota; kingdom Metazoa; phylum Chordata; class Lepidosauria; order Squamata; family Viperidae; genus Vipera; species Vipera ursinii. The sequence continues at coordinate 238,836,633 of NC_139512.1, forward strand.
TTTCCTCATCACTTTTATCATCATTGATTGCAGGGAATGGGATGCTCAGAAGGTGATTTTCAGATAAACCATCAGAAATAGTATAACTTTATAGAAAGCAATAGGTTCCTTGCTGGGACTAGAGGCAGTTTTTCAAAGAAACGTTAGGCAGAAATCTGTTCTAGAAGAGCCAGCCATGCCCTATCCTAAAACACATGAAGCAGCTGCTTCTGTTGAAAATTGCCAGGACAAGGCAACATTCATCCTCATTGACCCAGATTAGATGTTGTCTCCTCAGACTACCCTCATCGTCTCAGGCATGGTGGAGGAAATGGGCTCCACCAACACCAGTTTTGCAGCAGGATGGAATAAAGGAAGTTGCCCTTTTATCTTGTCTCTCACTGTCCAAAGCAGTGTTGCTATCTCTCACCTCCATTTCAGTTCTGTATTTTATTTCTTTATTTAATTTGTATCCCACCTTTATTATTTTTGCAAATAACTCGGGGTGGCAAACATCTTCCTCCTCCTATTTTCCTCACAACAACAGCCCTGTGAGGTGGACTGGATTGAGAGAGTGTGACTTGGCCCCAAATCACCCTGCTGGCTTTCAAGAATAGGCACAGTCTCTTGCTTTCTGGCCTGGTGCCTTAACCTCTACACTAAACTGGCTACGATCAGATTGTATTGTATGATCTGATACACATGATTGCATGATCGCTTGCTATTCTTTACCTGTCATCTGTAATGGGGTTCTTCTCTGGGTGATTTGAGATGAATTTGCAGGGTAGCTTCTTCAATAACAAGAAAATTTTCTTCTCTGTCAGGCTGCTGGAAGAAAAAGGAAGAAAGATCACCGGGGACAAAAGGATGACACAAGGACAAAAGATGTTCGCCTCAGTCTGATATTACAAACACATTTTTGGACTGACCAAATTCTTGACTCTTATTCTGGCTGGCTATTTAAAGCAGCCAAATTGGAACTGGCCTCAGAATCAAGATAAATTTCTCCTTTAAGACTAGGACAAAGGTTCTGTACTTAGATGAAAAGAAAGCCCTGTCTTGACCCACAAAAAAGTCAGTCTCGTGTAACCCATTCATGTCCTTTTAGAAAAGTAGCAACAGCAGTGATCTGCACCTAGCTTGCTGCATGTCCTGACTTGACAATGTTACCCTTGAAAATGTCTAGAAATTGCAGTTAGCACAAAATGTAGTAGTTAGGCTGCTGAATGATGCCCAGTACATGGGTCATAGGATTCCTGTACTGAAATATTCACACTGGCTGCTTGTTTACTATTGGACACAATTAAAGGTGTTTTCATACACTCATGAAGCCATAAAGAGTTTGGAGGGACAGTTTTGGTGGGGCAGCTTTTCTTATAATGAACTTAATTCTTCAGTTTCATAGGAGAGGCCCTTCTGAAGTAACTCCCACTGCTCACTCCGGGGCATACAGAAAAGCTTTTAATCCTTGGCTCTTTTAATATTTAGCTTTTATCCAAACTTTAAATTGGGTTATTGATGTTTTGTTTACAGTTTGTATTTCTTATTGTTATAGGCCACTTTGATTATCGGATGGATAAAAATTGATTGATTACATGCCATCAAGTTGTTGTTGTTTATTCCCAACAATCATCAAGATCAGAGGTGAGCAATAAGTTTTCCCACAGGGTTACATGGGAAACTGGGACTTTTGTGAAGGACTGAACTAATAGGGCTGTCCCCATTGCTATCCCCACTGCAGCCATTGCTGCAGGTCACATAAAAACAGCTGAAGGGCTGGATGTGGCCCGTGGGTAGTTGAATATCCAGGTCTCACCAAGATAGATTTTCTCCATGATGATCTGTCCCTAACCTGGTCCTTCAGCAATTCCAATGGTGGACTCACGGCTACTATAACCAAGTATACATAGCTTGGTTAAAACCTTGACAGATCTTTCTATTGCTTGGAATATTTCAGTGGGTATTCCATCCGTTCCTGTAAACTTCCAACTTAATAATAATCAGGGAACTGATCTAACTTCATTTCCTATCTCTAGAAGTTCCTGAAAGTTGGGAAAAATCTAAGGTATTTTAGATATTGACATCTTTGTTGTACAGAATTTCAAAATACTCCTTCATTTGCTTGATTTCTTTGTTACTATCTGTCCATTGGAGTCTTTTAGCATACCATTTTAAGGTGGGATAGATATTGGAGGGCAAATATCTAAAGACCTAATAATTGGGTAATCTCCCCATATTTCTGAATGCTTATTTTTTGATCTACATTTTCTAAAAGGAAAAAGACTTGACTAGTTACATTTCTGGGCAGCAAATACTATTATATGATTTAGGAACAAAATAAAAGTGGCTGTAATACCAATAGCACTTAGACTTATATTACCACTTCACACTGCTTTACAGCCCACTCTAAGCAGTTTAAAGTGTCAGCCTGTTGCCCTCCAACAATCTGGGTACTCATTTTACCGACCTCAGAAGGATGGAAGGCTGAGTCAATCTTGAGCCGGTCAGGATCAAACTCCTGGCAGTGAGCAGTGAGTTAGCCTGCAATACTACATTCTAACCAGTGGTGGGATTTAGACAGTTTGCACCACTTCGGCAGAACCGGTAGCTAATTTTTTTTTTAATTGAAAAGTTTTAAAATACAATTTTCCTTTAAGCATCCCCCTTCCCCCTCCCTCCCCCCTACCTCCCCCCCTCCCCCCCTCCCCCCCGACTTCCCAGAGCTAAATACAAGGTATATATAAAAAAAGCAATCATAAACAATCATATACTAACAACTATAAACTCTAAAATCCATCACTCTCTAGCTTATATAGGATAAAACAAGCCTTAATAATATTGAATATGTATAAAAAGAAACTAAGATAAGAAAAAAAAATGAAAGAAGACTTATTCAAATGCTACATAAAACTTCTTAACCCTATACTTGTTCTGGATAAACTCAATCCATTTTGTCCATTCCATAATATAGCGTTCTTGCGAATGATCTTTCAAATAGGCCGAAATCTTCGCCATCTCTGCCAGGTCGGAAACCTTTAAAGTCCACTCTTCTATGGTCGGCAGTTCCTCTTTCTTCCAATATTGGCCTATCAAAAGTCTTGCCTCCGTAATTAAGTTCAACATCAACTTGGTGTCCACAACTGTAGCGTCTGCAATTATTCCCAACAAAAAAAGTTGCGGACAAAACTTTATCCTCTGTTTAAAAATCTTCTGCATATTCCACCAGACTTTTATCCAAAAAGCCTTAACCTTCTTACATGTCCACCATATGTGAAAATATGTTGCATCTTCATCACCACACCTCCAACATTTAGGCTGATAATTCGGATACATACTTGCAAGCTTTTTAGGATCTAAATGCCATCTATAAAACATTTTGTAGAAGTTCTCTCTTAGATTTTGAGCTTGAGTAAATTTTACGTTCCTCACCCAAATCTTTTCCCACGTGTCCATTGTGATAACTTCCTGGATGTTTTGGGCCCATTTTATCATACAATCCTTAACAAGCTCTGTTTCTGAGTCGATCTCTATCAATGCAAGATATATCCGTTTGATATGTGCTGGTCCCTGATTTCTAATTTGCTTTATCAAATTTTCATCAGTCATTGTAAATCCATTTTTCTGGTCTTCTTTCCACCTGGCCCGTAACTGAGTATATTGAAACCAATTTTGAACAACCTTCTCTTCTCGCAAGAGGCTATATGATTTCAAACACCAAACATTTCTTTCCAAACTAAGAATCTCCTTGTACGTAGTCACATCATGTTTGAAGCCAGCATGTATATTTTCTATTGCGTGTTTTGGAATTGCCCACAATGGTATCTTGCAACTTAACTTATGTCTATACTTCTTCCAAACTCTCAGCAATGCATGCCTTAAAATATGCACCCTAAACACGTTGTCTACCTTCTTATCATACAACAAATATGCATGCCAGCCAAACAATAAAATATGGCCCTCAAGATTTAATAACCTCCCTTGCGTCAAATTAATCCAGTCACTTATTCCTACTAATGCAGCAGCTTCATAATATAATTTAAAATTAGGCAATTTAAGGCCACCTCTCTCACGAGTATCCTGCATAATCTTAAGTTTAACTCGTGGTTTTTTCCCTGCCCACACAAATTTATTGATACCTCGCTGCCATTCCTCCAAATTAGAATCTTTCTTAAGAATCGGTATCATTTGAAATAAAAATAAAAATTTAGGCAGGACATTCATTTTTACTGCTGCAATCCATCCCAACAAAGACAATTGCAATTTTTCCCAACTCTCCAATTCTTTTTGAATTTTCCCCCATAGTTTTTCATAATTATTTTTATATAGCTTTGTATTAGAGGGCGACAAAATCACCCCCAAATATTTAACCCTTTTAACAATCTCAAATCCAGTTAATCCTTCTAAGAGGACCTTTTGCGGTGTTGTCATATTTTTGGCCAAAATTTTTGTTTTTTGTACATTAACCTTAAATCCAGAAACCTTCCCATATTGTGTTATTATCTCCATCAGGTCCACAACAGAGTTCTCTGGCTGGGTCACTGTAACAACCAGATCGTCTGCGAATGCTCTCAATCTATAATCCTGATCTCTAATTTGTATCCCCTTAATTTTTTCCGAATTCCGTATTTTAACCAATAATATCTCTAATGTTAACACAAATAACAAGGGCGATAACGGACACCCTTGCCTTGTGCCCTTCTCAATATTACATGCCTCTGTCAGGCTATTATTAACTATAATTCGGGCAGTTTGTTTTTGATATAATGCCCTAATCGGTTGCAAAAAGTTTTCCCCAAAATCCATTTTGTCTAAAACTTTCAACAAAAATTGCCAATTCAATTGATCAAAAGCTTTTTCAGCATCTAAAAAAATTAGCGCCGCAGAGATCTGGTTGTTCCTTTCCAAAAACTCTAACACATCAACTATATGCCTCACATTATTTTTCATTTATAAACAACCACTCCATTTTTCTTATTCATTGCAGAGGCAGCAAAGTACGTGCCCAGTCTTGAATTCAATAAAAACTTTTGGTCCATAGCCCTAATATGCGTTTCTTGCAAACATATAACATCTATCTTGAATTGTTTTAAATATTGAAAAACTCTCTTTCTCTTCTGTGGTGAATTTAGTCCATTAACGTTCCAAGTCAAAAATTTAGTTGCCATGCATATCCTCCCAAAGCTCTTGAAGCACTGCTTTGATAGGACTATCTTCTTTAGGCCGTGCTCCTCCCACTGCTTGGCTATGAGTACGTTGTGAAGATTCTGAAGACTTTTGCTGGTCTTGTTCTTTTATTTTCTTTGCTCTTTTTAAAGCAGCACGCGTTACCCTTTGCTCTCTAGGATCATCCAAAGAAGTTATAGCTTGATCTCCTCCAGCACCGTTTTCCTCTGTTTCCTCCTCTTGATGTTCTCCTTCTCCTTCTCCAGATCCCTTTGCAGCTTCCAGAAGTGTTAATGGGGTTGCTTTTAAAACAGTATTGTAGAAATCACGCGCTTGTTTCACAGTAATCAACCGATACCTTTTGCCTTCATACATCACCATCAGCCCGTCTGGAATCTCCCATCTGAACCTTATGTCTCGTTGCTTGAGCTCTTGAACAAGAAATGTGAAGTCTTTCCTTCTCCTTAAAATCTTTGGAGGGATTTCTTTTAAAACCAAGACTTCTTGATCAGCAATCACAACTTTAGCATCATAGGCAGCTTGTATAACTTCATCTCTAATTTCTCTTTTTGCAAAGTAAACCAACTTTCTCTGTCTGGCAATCCATGAGTTAACACGGAACACTTTATCCATAGCTGCTCTTATTTCAGATGCTGGCTGATTCAACACCACTTCGAAAGCCTCAGAAACCAGCTGCTTTAAATCTTCCTTAATGTTCTCTTTTAAACCTCTGATTCTAACAGCAAACTGCATCTGGTAATATTGAGCAAGGCTTAACTCCCTTTCCATTTTGTCTCTTAAATTTTCATTCTCCCGTACTTTAACTTCTAATATTGCATTCTTTTGAGTCAGATCATCCAGTTTTTCATCTAAATCTTCCACACATTCCGCCACTTTATGCACTGAAGACAAAATGTCTACCTTCATCACGCTGAACTTCTGTTCCATCCTCTCTTCCATTCTCTCCTCCAGTTTCTCCAATTTCTCCTCCATCTGTGCAAATTTATCACCCATTGATTGATTAATTGATTCCAAAAGTACCTGAGCATGTTTATCCAAAGCATCTCGTAAATCCTTCGATGTCAGTACATCAGGAGGGTTCAACGCCTGTAATGATGATTGTTGCACCGGAGAAGATCCACCACTCCGAAGAGTTTTAGGGGGAGGTTTAGCCGCCATCTTTTACCTTTCAATTGTGACGCACTTTCACTTAAAATTTAAAAAGTCCATCAAGCTCGAGAGTATAATAAAATAATCCTCTTCACCTTTCCCTCTTGTACCGCTCTGCCTGCTCCTTTAATCCATAGTCCTTTCTTCAGGCAGGGGTGGTCGCAGACGCCTGGCTCTGCTCCAAGAAATCCGGAGCAGAGACGCTGGCCAGCTGGGAGCAACCCAGGCTTCGGGGGAGTTCAATCCTTCAGCCGCCCAAGCTCCAAGCTCAGGCGGCCCCGGAGAACTCGACCCCTACCTGGGGCCTCACCCCCTCCTCTTCTCCCGAGGAGGGGGCTTCAAATTCGCCCGAACAGCTGATCGGCGCTGTTTCGGGCGAAAAAAAAACACAGCTGAGCCGCGGGCAGCCCGGGAAGGCTGTCTCCGTTGCCGCGGAGCCACCGGAAGTTCCCCGGTAGCTAATTTTTTGTTCCCCAGGCCCAGAATGGATTTCCGGAAGCAACATCTACCCAGAGAACCAGTTGTTCACATATTTGAATCCCACCACTGATCTAGCGACTGTGCCATGAAATCTTGCACATGAAAACACAGATATTAACTGAGTTATTTTTAATTTTGAAAAAAAAATGGAGAAGTGGAATCTTGTGTGCATTGGAAAAGCAATGCAGCATTGTTTCAGTTTTGAAAATATTCCTTGCTTTAAAATGACAGTTTGTAAAACAGCTTTCTTTAGGAGAATTTATTGAGATTGTTGTCATGAATAATAATAAATAATAAATACAAGAATTAGTAATCCTTTGGGGGATGATTCCTTACAATATAGCACAAGGTAAAGTTCAAAATTAGTAATCAAAAAGTAGCTAATAACAAACACAATAATTAACCTTAAACAATGTCTAAAAGATTATCAGAACATAGATAAAATCTCATAAACATAACAGTTTAAATTCAGGCTGTTTTTTTAAAAATCTTATTATGTTCCTGAAGGATAACAGAAAAAGAGGCTGTGGACAAGACCAGCCATTCTGTGAAAAGATGAGCCTTTTTTTTCTCTGTTAATGTTGGACTGCACTGAAAAGTCTCTCTTATGGGTTGGTTGTTTAGTTCGCATTTAGAAAAAGAAAATCCCAACTATATTATTTCATTTTTTTTCAATTTGTATAGCTGCTCATCTCACCTATGTGATTCTGGGTGGCTCACATAATTAAAAACAATTTAAAAAAATACAGCCAATAAACAAAATCTAAAAAGTAGGTTAAGCTGACCAAAAGCATATATACATGGTCAAGATGAACCCACAAGATCTTCAGGGCCCAAACTCCTAGCACTCAAATCTCAGCTGCAAATAATTACTTTTCCCAACTTTGGTTCTGCTTTTCCTGTCTTTCAGGAGTGGCAATAAATTATAATAAAATACCGATGAATATCTGGCATGCTTGATAAATAGGATTTTAACTAGAGCAGTGCTGATGAGGCAAGAGATGTTAACCTATACTTAATTTCCATGGATTGCTTAGAACAGCACCCACACAATTCTCCTTTAATCTTGCAGCTGTTGGATAAAGGGACAGTGACTTGTTGGTGCTGTCCAGATTTGAGAATGCTTTTTGTTGAGCCAGACAAGCATATCTGTGTTGGCACCCAGACATCTGTTACATAGAGTGAACAAGTGCTTAAATTAAGGCATTGCTTGGCCAACATAAAGTTGCAGCGCGCTTCCCAAATTTTGATTGCTGTTATCACCTCTCATTCTTTTTGATCAGAATTTTGCCATATGTTTTCCCAGGCACAGTTGACAAAATAGATCTCCTTATGGTTCCCCCCCCCCACTCTTTCTTCCAGTTTTATCCCTTGCATAAGGGAACAATGATAGCAATCCAGCCAAAGATGAAAGCCTTATCACATAAACTAATCAAGCTGAATGCTGTGAGTAAACCATATTTATATTTTTTACATCTTTTTAATTTACACCATCTACATCTGCATTCCTCCACTTTTCAACATGGTCATAGCATTTGTAACATCATTTTCATCATTCTGCTTTTTGAATATCAACATTTATGGCGTTCATTTAATTTTACTCTTCGGTATATTTTCCCCTTACAAATCTCTGAAATACTTTCGACATTCTCTCACTTTAGTCTCATCCCAAATCACACCATTAATTTTTGTTTTGGATTCTGTCCACCCTGCTAGAATCTCTTTGTTTCTTTTCACCTCCTTCCAAAATACTTTTTTATTCCCATCAAAATCACTCTTTTAATCTTAACTGTAACTTGTTCTCCTTGATTACTTTGCTTTCTAAACGTTTTGTGCAAAATCTCTCATCACATTTGTTTGGAGTCCTTATAGGAATTATTTTGTGCATCCATAGCCTCCTTCCCTTCATCGTTCCACCTAGCATCTTTTCTCATACCATTCTGTGTCACTGGATAACATACAAATAATACTTTACGATTTCTGCATCATCTTTCCTTATGTTCACTTTCTATTCATTCTATTTGAACATTAACTTCTCTTCTAATAGTTTTACACACAGAGTTTGTACATTTATTGCAGTCAATCTCCATTCTTTATAGTTCTTTCACTTTCTTTTTTTCATGTTCATTGACTTGCCAGGTCAATCTGTAATACGGCCTTCCTCATTGCAGATTTGATCACTGCAGAGAAGGCTGACTTGGCATGTATCATAGAGGCCTGGCTGGGGCCAGAGGGCTAGAGGGAGAGGCTGGGTATCGGGTGTGGCACCAGCCTAGACTGCAGGGCAAGGCAGGTGGTGTGGTTATTGTTATCCAAGAGTCTCTGACTGCTATCAGGGGCTCAGCTCCACAATTGCTCTGTTTTGAGATCCTTTTTCTTAGAGTGGGTTCCAGGGACCACCTGGGATTACTGATATTGTACCAGTCTCCCTGCTACTGCCTTAGCTCCTGGACTGCAAGGTTTGCAATGGAATTTCCCAGGATTATGGTTCTGGGGGACTTCAACCTGCCTTCCCTGAAGGTGGGGTTGGAGGTAGCTTGGGAGATCACGGAAACCATGTCCATGGCCTGTGCCAGGTCATCCAAGGCCTGACTAGGAATAGTGGTCAAACACCTGATTTGGTGTTCTTGTTGGAGTGGTGCCTTTGTGATCTGCAATGGGTGGACCTATTTTTGGTATACTCTGGGAGTATCTTCACTCTCTTCCTCTGTCTCCTGTTCAGTTCTGGGCTGTGTTGCCTCTTGTCTCACTACTCTCCTTGGCATGTTCTCCCTCCCTGCTGGGAAACTGCCACTTCATTCTGGTCCACCTCACTCTCTCCTCTATTAACCAAGGAAAATTTAGTGCATGTTTTATTTGATCAAGCTCAGATCCTTTCCACTAAAAATTTAGCATGAGCTTCCTTCCCATTATTAGTCAGACAAATGGAGATAAAAGTGTCAGTCTCTCCACACACAAATACATGCACTAGAGGAGAGTTTATAGACGTCCTTCTGCAAGCCCGTAGAAGAGAAAATGGTTTTATGCAATGGTCTTTTTTAACTGGAGGTTTATTTTGTTTTGCAAGAGTAGCAACTGACACAAAAACCTACACAGTAGATATTGGTATGTTTCTTTTAACGACTTACAGAAAAGCAAGATTTATAAAACTACAATTCTAGTGTTCATCCGATGTCAGGTTTCCTCTTAATTCTCCCTATTTATTACCCCTTCCAGCTCTCCTTTGTCCTCCCTTTTCATTCTGACTTCCTTTCTTTTTCTGGCTTATCTAGAGAGAGAGAAAGAAAAGAAGGGAATTGCCTGGATTTACTGCAGGGTGCTCAGCCCAACTTGACTTTGTCCTGAATCTGCCTCAGGGTCAGTGGGTTAGGACACTGAGCTTGTCGATCAGAAGGTCGGCAGTTTGGCGGGTCGAATCCCGAGTGCTTCTGCCAACCTAGCAATAAAGATTTGTCCCATGTTTGGGGCCTAGCAAGGTAATCTAAAATAGTTAACAAGCATTTGACACACACACACACACACACACACACACACACACATATATATATACATATATATACATACATATATACATACATATATATATACATATATATACACATATATATATACATATATATATACATATATATATATATATATATACATATATATACATACACACACACACACACACACACACACACACACACACACATATATATATATATACCAGGAATCAGCAAAGTGCCGCGTAACAGAGTGAGTGCCTGTTTCTCATCCCAGCTTCTGCCAACCTAGCAGTTCGAAAGCACGTAAAAATGCAAGTAAAAAAAATAGGGACCACTACAGTGGGAAGGTAACAGCGTTCTGTGCACCTATGGCGTCTAGTCATGACGGCCACATGACCACGGAGACGTCCTCGGACAAGCGCTGGCTCTTCGGCTTTGAAATGGAGATGAGCACCGGCCCCTAGAGTCGGAAACGACTAGCACGCATGTGCGGGGGAACCTTTACCTTTATAGGTAAAGGTTAACTATTTAGATTACCTTGCTAGGCCCCAAACATGGGGCAAATCTTTATTTCCTGTTTTCAGCCTATCTTGAAGGCTATCAAACAGGCAGTAGTCACACCGGACAATTCATATATTTGTGTAAATTACTAACAAAGAATTAAAGGGAAACTGAGATGCATTTCTGACTCCTTAGTCGTCCTCAGTCAGCTATACCCTTTGTTGTGACTCAGGGCCAGCCTGTGGGTCCGGCAGCCGGCTCAGATGTCTCGGATGACTCAGATGAGGGGGAGGAGGAGTGTGTGGAAGACGAACCGGCTGATGATGGTTTGGAGGCTTCGCAGAGCCCCCAGCCGGGGCCCTCTTCTCAGCTGCGTGAGCCCGATAGTGCGGAGGATGATGACCCACAGCTGGCCCTGTTCAAGGACGCCCGACGCAGGAGGCAGTCGAGCAGGACCAAACAGAGAAAGGCTGTGGGACTCCTCGGGAGGAGGCACAGGGAGGCCACGCCCTGATCTCTAAATAAAAGGAGTGTTTGGGGAAGGGCTGGTTGCTGAAAGCAACCCTTCCGTTTGAGGATTCAAGTTCCAGTGTTTTTGTTTCTTGTTCTGTTGTTTGAGTAATAAATCTTGGCAGACGCTTTTCAGCCTCAGACGCTCTCCAGTCTCTACTGTTTGAACAGGGGTTTGCCTTATTGCAAGGCCGGTAGCAGGCTGGTTCAGAACAGTTTGCTTTCAGCCTCCCACCCCTTACTACTACGATGGAGCAGCTACGTGCCGAGAATGCTCAGCTCACCCAGCAACTCACTTTGTTGGCAGCTCAGGTGGCTCAACTGCAAGCTCAGGTACATGCTGCACCCCCACCCAGGAGAAAATGTCAGATAGCTATGCCGGATAAATTTGCTGGCAATCCAGAACTGTTTCCTGCCTTCCTGGGACAATGCCAGCTTTTTATCAGCGTGAGAGCAGCTGATTTCCCCACTGACCGGGATAAGGTGGGATTCGTGTTAAGCCTTCTGTCGGGGGATGCAGCTCGTTGGGGCACGCCTCTGCTGGCACAACCTAGCCCTTTGTTGGATAACTTTGTGGGGTTTTGTGACCATATGCGCCTCATGTACGAGGACCCAATTAAGGCGCAGACTGCCACCCGACGCCTGAAAGCTCTGAGGCAGGGTCAGCGCCCCCTACAGGCCTATATCAGCGATTTCCGGCTGCTTAGCCAGGATTCCGCCTGGAATGAGGCTGCGCTCGTGGATGCCTTCCAGGATGGCTTGTCGGAGGAGATGTTGGATGAGCTGGCCCGCGTGGACATTCCCTCAGACCTGAATGGGCTGATCCATCTTTGTCTGCGGATCGATGCCCGGCTGCAGCAGCGAAAGAGTCGCCGTGCCACCCCACAGACCCCTGCCGCCCCTGTTGTGCGTGAGCCCCCAGTCCAGAGGGAGGAGCCAATGGAGCTGGGTGCCGCCAGGTCCCGTCTATCGGTGACGGAAATGGACAGACGACGATCGGGGGGGTTGTGTTTTTACTGTGGGGACCCTGGACATTTGGCTGCTTCTTGCCCAAAGAAGCGTCAGCGGGCATCAGTGACCAAGCCTGCCCCGAGAAAGTCCCCTACTTTGCTGTCGGGAAACGGCCCGAGCCCGATCTAGACGGCGTGATAGATTGGGCGACCCACAACGACCACACCGAGCGACGCCGTTCCGACGGTGCCTGTGAACCTCCACGGCATTTGATTTTGGAGGCACGTCTGATCCTTCCTGGCAAGCCAGAGGGGATTCCGGTCCATGCCTTAATTGACTCTGGGGCTACCACAAACTTTATGGACTCGGCCTTTGTGGCCAAATGGGCTGTTCCCCAGTGTCCGGTGGATCCGCCCATGCTAGTGGAGACTATCGATGGTCGAGTGCTCCTGTCCGGGCCTATTACAGCCGCCACGCAACCAGTGTGTATGGCCATCAGTTCCCATGTGGAGGCCATCCAGTTCTACATCACTTCGGATCTGCACTTCCCTGTGGTCTTGGGACTGGCGTGGCTCCGGGCGCATGATCCACAGATCTATTGGTCTCAGAACTTGGTCACCTTCCCAAGTTTGCAGTGCGTGGACCACACCCGCCATATCTGTGCCGGCCAGGTGGAGGGTTCCCCAGGGGTTTCCTTGCCTCCCGAACTGTCCGACTTTACTGATGTGTTCAGCGAGTCAGAGGCGGATCAATTACCCCCGCACAGGCCCTATGACTGCTCCATTGATCTAGTCCCTGATGCGCCTCTCCCAGTGGGGCGTTTGTACTCCATGTCGGAGCCCGAGTTGGCTGCATTGCGGGACTTCCTGACAAAGAATTTGGCTCGTGGTTTCATCCGGCCCTCGTCCTCGCCAGTGTCTGCGCCCGTGCTCTTCGTCAAAAAGAAGTCGGGCGAGTTACGGCTTTGCTGTGACTACCGGAAACTCAACGCCGTCACGGTGCGTAACCGTTACCCGCTGCCCCTCATCCCTGAGCTCTTGGACCGACTCTGGGAGGCTAAGATCTTCACGAAACTGGACCTGCGTGGAGCTTACAACCTCGTCAGGGTTCGGCCGGGTGATGAGTGGAAGACGGCATTTGGTACTCGCTATGGACATTTCGAGTACACGGTGATGCCGTTTGGCCTGACCAACGCCCCCGCTGTGTTTCAGCATTTTATGAACGACATCTTTCGGGATCTGTTGGACCAGTTTGTTGTGATTTACCTGGACGACATCCTGATTTACTCCCCGTCGCGTGAAGTGCATCATCAGCATCTCCGTCAGGTCCTGCAGCGCCTCCGGGAACATCGGCTGTTTGCCAAGTTGGAGAAGTGCCAGTTCTACCAGGTGACCATCGATTTCCTGGGTCACCGCATTTCTCCTGAGGGCATCGCCATGGAGCCGAGTAAAGTTCAGTCGTTGCAGAGTTGGCAACCCCCGCGTCGCGTGAAGGATGTTCAGCGACTTCTTGGATTTGCCAACTACTATCGAACATTCATCCCTGGCTTTGCTGCCTTGACAGCCCCCCTCACCCGGCTCCTGCAGAAGAAGACTCAGTTTCAGTGGAACGCCCCCGAACAACAGGCGTTCCAGGCTTTGAAGGACGCCTTCATGAAGGAGCCCATCTTGAAGCATCCTGACCCGCAACGGCCGTTTGTCGTGGAGGCGGACGCCTCCGACATTGCCATTGGGGCCGTGTTACTCCAGGCAACGACGCCCAGCGGTACCCTCTTCCCTTGCGCGTATCACTCTCGGAAATTGAACCCCTCGGAGTGCAACTATACCATCTGGGAGAAGGAGCTGCTGGCCATCAAGGCGGCGTTCGAGGCTTGGAGGCATCATCTGGAGGGGGCGCGGCATCAAATCGAGGTCCGGACGGACCACAAGAATCTGGAAAGCCTGCAGACCGCTCGGAATTTGAACCAACGCCAGATCCGGTGGTCCCTTTTCTTTGCGAGGTTTGACTTCCGGGTGCGGTACATACCAAGCGGCCACAATCAGAGAGCGGATGCTCTGTCCAGGAAGCCCGAATACACCCGAGTGGAAGACAAGTTTCTGCCCAGGACAGTGATCCCCGTCGAGTCTTTTGCTGCGGTGCGGGAGCCGGTTGATATACGGGCTCGGATCCGGGAGGCGCAGCAGCAGGAGGCGTGGGTGGCTCAGCGGAAGGAAGAGGTGGGGCCAGATTCGCCTTGGTCGGTCACGGATGGACTTCTGTATTATTGTGACCGGCTCTATGTTCCGGGAGGGCCACTCAGGGGACTCGTCCTCAGCCAGTGTCATGATAACCCGGCTGCGGGGCATTTTGGCCTGTTCAAGACTCTGAACCTGGTCTCCCGTACCTTCTGGTGGCCCCGAGTCCGACACGACGTCCAGTCTTATGTCACCTCCTGCATCCCATGCAGGCAGGCCAAGTCAGCGACAGGGGCCCCGCCTGGTTTACTGCAGCCTTTGCCAACACCCAAGAGACCCTGGGGGGCTGTGTCCATGGACTTTTTGACGGATCTACCCCCATCCTCCGGCTTCACGACAGTGTTTGTGGTGGTGGACATGCTGACCAAGATGGCGCACTTCATCCCCTGTCGCGGCTTACCGTCAGCTCGCGCCACTAGTCGCATGTTCATCCAACAGGTGTTCCGGCTACACGGCCTTCCCGATAGAGTCGTCTCCGATAGGGGGGCCCAGTTTACAGCCCGCTTCTGGCAGGAGTTGATGCGTGCGTTGGACATTAAGGTTTGCCTCTCGTCCGCGCATCATCCTCAAATTGACGGGGGTACCGAGAAGGTCATCGGTATCTTAGAGCAGTATCTGCGCTGCTACGTTAACCTGCAGCAGGACAATTGGGTGGACTATTTGGCCATAGCCGAGTTTGCTTTTAACAACTCGCAGCACACCTCCACGCAGATGACACCGTTCTTGGCCAATGTGGGTTATCATCCCCGGTTTTTCCCCCTTTCTCCCGTGGACTCACCGGAGCCGGCAGCGAACGACTTCATGGCGGAGTTACAGGCGATCCATCGGTTGGTGCGACGGCAGCTGGAGAAGGCCAAGGCCGACTACAAGAGGTTCGCCGATCGGTCGAGAAGGGATACGCCTACACTAGCGGTGGGGGATCGGGTCTGGCTGTCCACCAGGAACCTACCATCCACACGGCCGGCGAGGAAGCTGGACCACCGTTACCTTGGACCGTTCCCAGTCGAGGCTGTCATCAATCCGGTCGCCTATCGTTTAACTCTGCCACGTTCCCTGCGCGTGCACCCCGTCTTCCATCGGTCCTTGTTGGTCCCCGAACAACCGGCTTGTCCACTTCGCCAAGCGGAACCTCCCCCATCAGGACCTCGTGATGGAGGCAGCACCCCTGAGTACGAGGTCGCCAGCATCAGGGATTCCCGTTGGCTGAAAGGTCGCTTTCAGTACCTGATCGAGTGGAAAGGGTACGGGCCGGAGGACTTCACATGGGAAGACGTGACCGCCGTTCATGCCCCTGCGTTGGTGACTGCTTTTCACGAACAATTCCCATCCCGACCGCATCCGGATCGGCAGCCCCGGGGGAAGGGCCCTGCGGTGCGGGATAGTGTTGTGACTCAGGGCCAGCCTGTGGGTCCGGCAGCCGGCTCAGATGTCTCGGATGACTCAGATGAGGGGGAGGAGGAGTGTGTGGAAGACGAACCGGCTGATGATGGTTTGGAGGCTTCGCAGAGCCCCCAGCCGGGGCCCTCTTCTCAGCTGCGTGAGCCCGATAGTGCGGAGGATGATTACCCACAGCTGGCCCTGTTCAAGGACGCCCGACGTAGGAGGCAGTCGAGCAGGACCAAACAGAGAAAGGCTGTGGGACTCCTCGGGAGGAGGCACAGGGAGGCCACGCCCTGATCTCTAAATAAAAGGAGTGTTTGGGGAAGGGCTGGTTGCTGAAAGCAACCCTTCCGTTTGAGGATTCAAGTTCCAGTGTTTTTGTTTCTTGTTCTGTTGTTTGAGTAATAAATCTTGGCAGACGCTTTTCAGCCTCAGACGCTCTCCAGTCTCTACTGTTTGAACAGGGGTTTGCCTTATTGCAAGGCCGGTAGCAGGCTGGTTCAGAACACCCTTCTGAGATTTGAACCTGGGCTGATTGCATACAAGGCAGTGTTATTTGCCTCTAAGCCACAAGGTCCCTCTCGCTCTGTTAGCTTTTTTCTGCAAGGGAAGGTAATCTAAATAGTTAACATTTGAAACATATCTTCCCTTGCAGAAAACAGCTAACAGAGCGAGAGGGACCTTGTGGCTTAGAGGCAAATAACACTGCCTTGTATGCAATCAGCCCAGGTTCGAATCTCAGAAGGGTATAGCTGACTGAGGACAACTAAGGAGTCAGAAATGCATCTCAGTTTCCCTTTAATTCTTTGTTAGTAATTTACACAAATATATATATATATATATATATATATATATATATATATATATATGTATGTATGTATGTATGTATGTATGTATGTATGTATGTGTGTGTATGTATGTATGTATGTATGTATGTATGTATATATATATATATGGATCTTTGGTTATTCGGGTTTTTCCCCGCGTAGAACTAAAGGTGTAGGCGCAACGTTTCGACGGAATCCCATCCGTCATCATCAGCCTGGTGGCTTTAGCTTCCTTCTTCTGGGAGAAGCATGTGGCTGTTTGTTCCTCTTTTTTAAACTGCCAGAGGGGGTGTGTTCTGTGGGTGGAGGTGTGCTCTGATTGGGTGGGGGACCAAGTGTGTTCTGATTGGGTGGGGGTGTGTTCTGAGTGGATGGGCTGGTCTCAGCTGCCAGCTCCAGACCTGAGCTGGTGAGTTGTGCTGCTTTTGTTCGGCTTCGTGTTTGTGGTGGTGCCATGTTTTTATAGTGGGTGTCAGTTTGCTTATTGTGTGGTTTGGAGGGGTTTAAAGTGGCTGATGTTGCAGCTGTAGTTAGGTTTCTGTTTTGTGGTTGTGCCTCGTTATCATTGTGGGTTCGGATTTGCTTTTTGAATGGTTGTGTGGTGGTGATGTCATGTGATGTTATCATGAGTTTGGGTCTGGTATCATTCTTGGTGGTTGGGCCTCGTCTGTCAATCAAGGCGGGTTTCCAAATGGCTGGTAGGCGAGAGGTATCATCTCGTTTATTCATGCTGTGGGGGCGTTTTTCTATCTCAATGGCTTCTCTGATTATTCTGTTGTTAAAATGTTCAATTTTGGCGATAGTTTTGGTTTTTTTAAAATCAATTTCATGTCCCGTGGCTTCAAAGTGTTGGACCAGGGATGAAGTTTGTTCTCCCTTTCTGAGTGAGTTTTTGTGCTCTTCAATGCGTGCACTTATTCTTCTGTTGGTCTGTCCGATGTATGTGGTGGGGCAGGTGGTGCATGGGATTTCGTATACTCCTTGGTTTTCTAACCCAATTATGTCCTTGGGGTTTCTTAGGATGGTGGATATTTTTCTGTCTGTGTAGAATGCTGTTTTGATGTTGTGTTTTTGGAGGACCTTGCTGATTCTGTCTGTGGTCCCTTTTAAGTATGGGAGGAGGGCTTTGACATTTTCTTCTTCTCTGTCTTGGGTTTTTGTGGGTGTCTCTCTTCGGATTAAGTTGGTAATCGTGTTTCTTTGGAATCCATTGGCTGTTAGTACATTAGTGAGAGTGTGTAGTTCATTTTTTAGGTGTTGTTCGTCAGCTAGGTGTTTTGTTCTGGAGATGAGTGTCTTGGCTACGGAGTTGATCTGTGCTGGGTGGTGGTGTGAGAGTGCGTTCAGATAGCGGTTTGTGTGTTTTTTTTTATGGTAGATAGTGTGTCCTAGGGAGCCGTTGGATTTCTTGTAGACTAAGACATCAAGGAAGGGAAGTTGATTGTTAGCTTCTGTTTCCATGGTGAATTGTATTTTGGGGTGTAGGCTATTGAGGTGTATGAGGAAGTCATCCAGTTTTTCTTTGCCATGTGGCCAGATTACGAAGGTGTCATCTACGTATCTGAGCCAGAGTTTGGGTTTGTGGTTGGATTTTTCTAGAGCGAGGGTTTCAAAGTGTTCCATGTAGAGGTTTGCGATGACAAAACACATCCTAGATCTGACCAACCACTGCCTATCTAACACATACTTCATCTACAATGGACAAAGATACAAACAAATGGAAGGAGCACCCATGGGATCACCCCTTTCACCTGTCATCGCAAACCTCTACATGGAACACTTTGAAACAGCTGAGACCAGCCCATCCACTCAGAACACACCCCCACCCAATCAGAACACACCCACCATTCAAAACACACTCCCACCCAATCAGAACACACTTGGTCCCCCACCCAATCAGAGCACACCTCCACCCACAGAACACACCCCCTCTGGCAGTTTAAAAAAGAGGAACAAACAGCCACATGCTTCTCCCAGAAGAAGGAAGCTAAAGCCACCAGCCTGATGATGACGGATGGGATTCCGTCGAAACGTTGCGCCTACACCTTTAGTTCTACGTGGGGAAAAACCCGAATAACCAAAGATCCACATACAAACACCCGCGAAAACCTCAGAAAACATATATGTGTGTGTGTGTGTGTGTGTGTGTGTGTGTAAATTTTTAAATTTAATTCTTTGTTAGCAATTTAAAAATTTACACAAATATGAGCTGTCACCGGTGTGACTACTGCCTGTCAATGGTCTTTCAGGTTAGGTTGAAACAGGAAATAAAGATTTGTCCCATGTTTGGGGCCTAGCAAGGTAATCTAAAATAGTTAACAAGCATTACACACACACACACACACACACACACACACACACACACACACACACATATATATATATATATATATATATATATATATACATATACATATACATATATATATACCAGGAACCAGCAAAGTGCCGCGTAACAGAGTGAGTGCCTGTTTCTCGTCCCAGCTTCTGCCAACCTAGCAGTTCGAAAGCACGTAAAAATGCAAGTAAAAAAAATAGGGACCACTACAGTGGGAAGGTAACAGCGTTCTGTGCACAGCATACACATACATAAAGGTAAAGGTAAAGGTTCCCCCGCACATGCGTGCTAGTCGTTTACGACTCTAGGGGCCGGTGCTCATCTCCGTTTCAAAGCCGAAGAGCCAGCGCTTGTCCGTGGACATCTCCGTGGTCATGTGGCCGGCATGACTAGACGCCAAAGGCGCACGGAACGCTGTTACCTTCCCACCGTAGTGGTCCCTATTTTTCTACTTGCATTTTTACGTGCTTTCGAACTGCTAGGTTGGCAGAAGCTGGGACGAGTAACAGGCGCTCACTCTGTTATGCGGCACTCGGGATTCGACCCGCCAAACTGCCGACCTTCTGATCGACAAGCTCAGCATCCTAACCCACTGAGCCACCGCGTCCCTTTATATACATACATACATATATACATATATATACATACATATATATACATATATATACATATATACATATATACATATATACATATATACATATATACATATATACATATATACATATATACATATATATATATATATATATATATATATATATATATATATATATACATACACACATACATACATATACATATACATATACATATACATATACATATACATACACACACAGACACGCACACACACACACACACACACATATATATACCAGGAACCAGCAACTGCTCTGCAGGGTCGTGTAACTTCACATGCCAACTTTTCTCTCTAACCACTTTGTTTCACAAGTCTTCTTCTCTCCTCTCCTCCCCTTCTCTCCTCTCTTTCTCTGTTTCTAGTTTTGGTCAGATTGACATCATCTTCACTATCAGCTGAGGAGGTGAGTGTCCGTCCCCCCCCACCCGCAAGTTTTAATTCCCAGGATTTATATACCGGTCTGGCAATGGGACTGCTCTCTGTACATCTCACCTTGTAGTGAGATGGCAGGAAACAAATTTAATATATCAGAAAATAATAAAATCTTCCCACAACAGCTCCAGCTAGCAGCCAAATCAGCACATCAGCCCTCTTAACTGCACAGCTTCTCGTCAAGTCCAGAATTTGTGAATCTTCTCACTCGATGTGCCACAGGAACAGCAGCCACAGCTGGTCACTAAAATCCATGTGTTACAGGAAACTGTGTGGATGGCTAGTTGTATTTCAGTCCCAATCTTGCTCTTAACTTAAATAACTTATAAGTCCAAGTTAAAACAGCCCTCTGTTCCACGTTTATGGCCATGTAAACAGTAATGTACGAACTACATTCCCCAATGTGATCTAAACTCTAATAGTTAAAATATACGAATAAAGCAGTCATATAGATTAATTGAAATCCTATTGCTTTAGGTGCACACCTAGTCTGGTTTTCTCATAAGTGTAGACAGCTACAAGGGGAAAACACACATAATAGTAACATTCCAGTTCTGCAGAGTATGAAAAAAAATCTATCTTTGGAAAATAGTATCAAAGCATGTAATTTCTATAATTTATACTAGTTCTGTGGATAGTATCATTACATAATTTAGCCCCTAGTAGGCACTTAACAAAATAAAGGGCTTTCCGTGGCTTTTTCTTTTTTCTTTCTGTTTAAAGAGTAACAAAAATAAAGTTAAGTTTCATGTCCTGACTGATTTGTCTCCAGTGCCTTCTCAGATACTACTTAAGGTGTATCAGCTTTCTAGTTTGGCTAAAAATGATTAATACTACTACTCCCTGAATTTTCAGTCTCCATGGCAGTTGGGCAATCTGAAAGGAGTCTTCCCAAAACATCTGGAGAGCAGCTTGGAGAAGACTGATACATGCCACCATGAATGTTCTGATTTTTTTTAAGGCTTGTTTTTCTTAAGATAATTTACTTTATACTAGTTATTTTGGTGAGACCTTGGCCCGAAATACCATCAGCAATCAAAGTTCTTGTGATCCATGCCACAGAGAGCTTTAAATCTTACAGAGTCGATGGTATAGTCTTCTGCGGAGGGGAAAAAAAGTCAAATTAAGCATTTTCTGGGTGTGGGCAGTGTCATAAGAGTCTGTTCAGGCTATACTTTTGTGACTAGCTTGGAATTTAAATCTTTTATATAAACATCTACTTAACTTCTAACCTTTCAATGTCATAATTACATGTCATTACATATTCATTTTGCTTTGTTTTGCTTTGCTTTTATAACAGCACTATACTGGCATATGAATATTAAACCCAAGGGAACTTTTTTTTTTTAAAAAAAGCATTTTTCCTAACAAGTTTATCCAGTTTAGTTTTTGGAAAAGCACCACATTTCTGAAGAATAGCTATTGCACTTCCCATGTAATCACTGTCTAGAGTATTGTTGTACAAAGGCTGCCAGTTTGAACTACAATAATGACAAGACATTTGCTGCTCTAATTGCTGGCAAAGGTGACAAAAATGCATCTTTGGCCTTTTCTCAAATTTTGATGTACATTCTTTGCTACTATGGTGCATCCTAGGATGATCACAGGCTAGATGAAGCAAGTTGTAGAAAAGAGAAAAATAAAAGCAGGTTCAGATAGTTAATGACTAATCTGGTGCTCTTTTCTTCACTTGTGATTTTTTTAAAAAATGAATCAATAATTAATATTTTGTGGCTCTGTACATGGTATTCCCCAAACCCATAACATGAAATAAGATGCAGTTTTCTCGCTCATAAGCGTCTTTCCCTTCCTAAATGAAGCCCAGACAACAACAAAAAATATTTTAGTTTCCAGTGTGACAAAGGAGAACAATAAAATAAGATGGGCTGTATCCAAATTGTCAGGAAGTACAGTAAAAGACCTTATTCAGGTTAGGCTTCTGCTGTGAATTATGAGCAATTTTAAGGGGAAACTTTAATTCTAGCTAAAGAAGGTAGCCCTTAAAGTAGATTGACATCTGATTTATCTTAATCTAATTTTAAAAAAGCTCTGCTCACTTTCTTCTGTTTCTTTTACGAATGGTCTCTACAGCTATGATTATTCACATTTCAGCTTATGAACTGCTGATAGTCATAACCCATGAAGAGTGATGCTGGCCTGAGAGACATTTTTGTCTGAAAGGAGGGTGGGGTGGGTGTGGGTAGGAACTTGTTAAAAATATTTTTGCGCCAGAAATCCTTTGCTTTCATCGGTCCCTTCCAGGATAACATTAAAAGGAAATGGGCATTCATGGGTATGTTTTCCCATACAAAATGTATTTATTTATTCATATGATTTATATAGCCACCCATCTCCCACAAGTTACTCTGGTTGACTTATACTGTAAAGATGCAGAGAAAAAAAGCACCACATATAACCCTGGTCAAGATAAATAATAACCCCACATCTAGAAAAACACCACCAGAGGCCATCTTCCATCTGACCCCAATGCTTAGGGAACAGCCAGCTCTTCAATGCCCTATGAAAGGCTAACAGGGGTTGGGGCTATCTGAATCTCGGGGGGGGGGGGAGGGGGAGGCAGGGATGCTTCTGGCTTCTTCACTTTTCTTTTTTATGGTGATTTTATTAAAGGTGATAATTACAGCAATAAAAAACTAATACAATAAAAAAATAGAAGAACGCAAAGAAAGGAGATGCAGAAAATAAGTAAGAAAAGGGGAAAGATAGCAAAAGAAAGAAAAATAGAAATGCAGTAAAACAAAAAGAAATATATACAGTAAAGGCGGGTTTTCCACCTTCATCAAAAGAAGTATAAACAATTTTAGTAATTTATCTCCCTTCTGAAGGAATGTGATTTGTTTCTTTCACCTGCTGAAAGAAACGCAATAGACAAAGGGAAGGTCATCTTCGTTCTTCTTCTGGAAGAAGCATATTTCTGAGTTGACCATATCCTCAAAAATATTTCCCTCAACCTTCACTGCGGGCACACGGACACATCTTAGGCAAAACCTCATCTAAAACAACCAAATCAGTCTGAACTTACAACATAATTTTATTTGCATGCAATCAGTTAATACAGTTCATACTGGGCACCCAGGATAGCTTCCGTACTTTGCTCAGCAACCATGAGAAAAAGCAGAACCAGGGCTCATAAACGTTTGGCTTACTATATTGCAAAGGCAAGACAATGAAAAAAGACAGATACGGTGGATATTACGGCACAACATCAGAATATTTTAGATAAACACATCCGTATGACCTTTATTATTATCATTACTTATCCCTTCTTACTAGGTCAGCATGTCAGCTCTACTATTTCTGAGATAAGGCTAATGAATAGAAACAATTTGGTTTACTGGGCCATATGTCCCTGACTGAGTCCCTGTCACCACTCAGGGTCACTTCAGCTTGCTGTGAATGTTTTCTTATAAGGGCACTTTAAGAATTTCATATATGTTGGAAGGGGGCTTCCAATACGTTTAGTAGTGAATGCAGCTTATTGGGGTTTTTTGGGGGGGGTTGTACCGTTTACTACTACGCAGCTCTCTCTGTTGGGGGACAATTTTTTTTAGTGAAAAACCACAGAGGTCTTAGCCCATAAGATTGAAACCTGCCAGTTGTAATGTTCTAGGTAACCATACAGCATTTTTTTCCCCTACCAAAGTTGTATACTTTTTCCTTCGGGTGCTACTTTGATTTATCTCATATTCTGTAGCCGGAAGACAGAACAGTATTTTTGCTTGAGAGAAGCACCAGACAGAGTGATAAAGCAATAAGAAGCCTTAGAAGGATTTCTAGCAGAATGCACAGAGTAACCTTTTTTACTTATGGAATTAGAGCTTTTGCTTAGATAGGGGGATCCTATCTCCAGTTGTTATTTTTGTTTTTCCTTTTAGATTTCAAACTCAATCATCCTAACTTTTCTTCCTTGGGCTTTTCATTTTCCATATCTGCATCTGCTGTGCAGCTCTTTCTCTTAATCTCTTCATATTTGTTTCCACACTCTCAGCCTACTTTTGTTCTGGTGTTTGAAACCTCTACGTCCTTTTCCTTAGCTTAATCCAACATAAACAGTTGCCTTTCAACACTTAGATTCTTTAGCCTATTTGCTTAAGGTTGAAACAAGGCAAGGAAGTAAGTTATCATTTCTCCGGTATTTTAGAGTTTATTTAAAGCTTGATTAGATTGAAACTAGAGGAAGGCATTTCACAGAGGAAATTGGCCTAGTTTGAGGGGACATTTTAAACATATTGAATAGTACGTTTGACAAAGGAATGTTGATCACAAACAAGAAGGATGAGGTTATAATACAATATTTGAGAGAACATGCCTTTAATTAGCTGAATGCATTGTTCTTGGCAGAAAACAATTACCCCATTGTTGAAGGAACGAAGGAAGATAAGCAGTTAAAGATGTTGCTGATGCTAAAGTTCTTGCTAATATCAGTGAAGGTCGCGATCCTTCAAACTGAATTTAATATGATAAGAATAAAAAGACCGTTCAGTGATAGTTAGATAATTTTAGATTCTGGACAGAAGCCCCCTTCTGGTCTCCACACACTACTTTGCCTCAATTTCGTTCAAAATGTAGCAAGAACATTTACAACAAAGCAGGTGAAAAAGAGACCATATTACAAACTGCTGCAAAAATATGTGATCTTGAAGTATTTTGGTTAGAAAGATTCTTAGAATCTTTGGCAGCTTCTAAAACACATATTTTTGTAGCTGTTGAAGCCTGCCTTGCAATAAATATTTTATGGAATCAGGACATGCTGTTTTCCTTTATAGAGTAAGATGTGGTAAAGTAACAATGCTTTGGGAATTTGAGGAATCCTTTCCACATTATCATGAATGGAGCAACAGAGCTTTGCCCTAAAGTCTCTATAGGCCGGCACCATATTACCTAAGTGTGTCTCCTTGACAACAGTAAATGGCTGGGGGTCTGGTCTTCCATTTACCTGCAATTTGATGCAAATTATAAGAAATTATTCTATTGCTATTGAACTTGTGTAAAATTGTTTTCCAATCTGTTGCTTCTTAATGTAATAGTCTGAAATAGAAAATCAAAGAGAATCACAGGGGAGAAATGGTTCCACAATTATAGTTGCCTATGGTATTATGGCCACTTCTTGTGATACATACATATGTTGTTGTTAGTTGCGAAGTCGTGTCCGACCCATCGCGACCCTATGGACAATGTTCCTCCAGGCCTTCCTGTCCTCTACCATCTTCTGGAGTCCATTTAAGCTCACGCCTACTGCTTCAGTGACTCCATCCAGCCACCTCATTCTCTGTCGTCCCCTTCTTCTCTTGCCCTCAATCTTTCCCAGCATTAGGCTCTTCTCCAGTGAGTCCTTCCTTCTCATTAGGTGGCCAAAGTATTTGAGTTTTAGCTTCAGGATCTGGCCTTCTAAAGAGCAGTCAGGGTTGATCTCCTCTAGGACTGACCGGTTTGATCGCCTTGCAGTCCAAGGGACTCGCAGGAGTCTTCTCCAGCACCTTAGTTCAAAGGCTTTAATTCTTTGGCGTTCAGCCTTTCTTATGGTCCAGCTTTCACTGCCATACATTGCAACTGGGAGGACCATAGCCTTGACTATAAGCACTTTTGTTGACAGGGTGATGTCTCTGCTTTTTAGTGTGCTGTCTAGATTTGCCATGGCTTTCCTCCCCAGGAGCAAGCGTCTTTTAATTTCTTGGCTACAGTCCCCATCTGCAGTGATCTTGGAGCCCAGGAAAATAAAATCTGTCACTACCTCCATTTCTTCCCCATCTATTTGCCAGGAATTGAGAGGGCCAGATGCCATGATCTTGGTTTTCTTAATGTTTAGTTTCAACCCAACTTTTGCACTCTCCTTCTTCACTCGCAACAAGAGACTCTTCAGTTCCTCTTCACTTTCTGCCATTAGAGTGGTATCATCTGCATATCTTAGGTTGTTGATATTTCTTCCAGCAATCTTAATTCCAACTTTTGATTCATCTAGCCCTGCCTTTCTCATGATGTGCTCTGCATATAAGTTAAATAGGCAAGGCAACAATATACAGCCTTGCCGGACTCCTTTCCCAATTTTGAACCAATCAGTGGTTCCGTGTCCAGTTCTCACTGTTGCTTCTTGGCCTGCATATAGGTTTCTCAAGAGACAAATAAGATGGTCTGGTATGCCCATCTCTTTAAGAACTTGCCACAGTTTGTTATGATCCACACAATCAAAGGCTTTAGCATAGTCAATGAAGCAGAAATAGATGTTTTTCTGGAACTCTCTAGCTTTCTCCATGATCCAGCGTATGTTACCACAAAGAAGAGGGAGTCAAGCTATTCTCCAAAGCACCTGAAAGCAGGACAAGAAGCAACGGATGGAAACTAGTCAAGGAGAGAAGCAACCTAGAACTAAGGAGAAACTTCCTGACAGTTAGAACAATTAACCAGTGGAACAACCTGCCTCCAGAGGTGGTGAATGCTCCAACACTGGAGGTTTTTAAGAAGAGACTGGACAGCCATTTGCCTGAAATGGTATAGGGTTTCCTGCCTGAGCTGGGGGTTGGACTAGATGACCTCCAAGGTCCCTTCCAACTTTATTATTATTATTATTATTTGATCTCTAGTTTCTCTGCCTCTTCGAAATCCTGCCTGTTCTTCTGGTAGTTCTCGATCCACATACTGCTGGAGTCTAGCTTGTAGAATTTTAAGCATAACTTTACTAGCATGAGAAATGAGTGCAATGGTGCGATAGTTTGAACATTATTTGGCACTGCCTTTCTTTGGAATTGGAATGTAAACTGATCTTTTCCAATCCTGTGGCCACTGTTGAGTTTTCCAAATTTGCTGGCAAATTGAGTGTAGCACTTTTACTGCATCGTCTTTTAAGATTTTGAATAGCTCAGCTGGAATACTGTCACCTCCACTAGCTTTGTTGTTGCTCAGCTTTTCTAAGGCCCACTTCACATTCTAGGATGTCTGGCTCGAGGTCAGTGACCACCTCATTGTGATTGTCAGGGACGTTAAGCTCATTCTTGTATAGTTCTTCTGTGTAATTTTGCCACCTCTTCTTAATCTCTTCTGCCTCTGTTAGGTCCCTGCCATTTTGGTCCTTTATCATGCCCATTTTTGCATGAAACGTTCCTTTCGTCTCTCCAATTTTCTTGAAAAGATCTCTGGTCCTCCCTATTCTATTGTTTTCTTCTATTTCTTTGCATTGTTCATTTAAGAAGGCATTCTTATCTCTTCTAGCTATTCTTTGGAATTCTTCATTTAATTGGGCATATCTTTCTTTTTCTCCCTTGCCTTTTGCTTCCCTCCTTTCCTCAGCTATTTGCAAAGCTTCCTCAGACAGCTATTTTGCTTTCTTGCATTTCTTTTTCTTTGGGATGGTTTTGGTTGCTACCTGTTGTACAATGTTGCGAACCTCTGTCCATAGTGCTTCAGGCACTCTGTCTATCAGATCTAATTCCTTAAATCTATTTGTCACCTGTACTGTATATTGAACAGGGATATGATTTAATTCATACCTGACTGGCCTAGCGCTTTTCCCTACTTTCTTTAATTTAAGCCTAAACTTTGCAACAAGAAGCTCATGGTCTGAGCCACAGTCAGCTCCTGGTCTTGTTTTTACTGACTGTATAGAGCTTCTCCATCTTTGGCTGCAGAGCATATACAGTAGTCAATCTGATTTCTGTGTTGACCGTCTGGTGATGTCCATGTGTAAAGCCATCTCTTGGGTTGTTGGAAAAGAGTGTTTGCTATGACCATCGTATTCTCTTGACAAAATTCTATCAGCCTGTTCCCTGCATCATTTTGTACTCCAAGGCCAAACTTGTCTGTTATTCCAGTTATCTTTTGGCTTCCTACTTTAGCATTCCAATCCCCCATGACGATAAGGACATCATTTTTGGGTGTTAGTTCTATAAGGTGCTGTAGGGCTTCATAGAACCGGTCAATTTCATCCTCTTCAGCACCGGTGGTTGGGGCATAGACTTGGACTACTGTGATATTGAATGTTTTGCCTTGGATTCGAACTGAGATCATTCTGTCATTTTGAGGATTGTATCCCAGTATTGCTTTTCCTACTTTTTTATTGACTATGAAGGCTACTCCATTTCTTCTGAGGGATTCTTGCCCTCAGTAGTATACCTGATGTAGTAGTATACCAGTAGTATATCTGAATTAAATTCACCCATTCCTGTCCATTTTAGTTCGCTGATACCTAAGATGTTGATGTTTAGTCTTGTCATCTCTTGTTTGACCACGTCCAGCTTGCCTTGATTCATGGATCTTACATTCCAGGTTCCTATGGAGAAAAAATCTTTACAGCATCAGACTTTCATCACCAGACATATCCACAGCTGAGCGTCCTTTCGGCTTTGGCCCAGTCGCTTCATTCTTTCTGGAACTACTAATACTAGCCCTCTGCTCTTCCCCAGTAGCATATTGGACGCCTTCCGACCTGAGGGGCTCATCTTCCAGCGTCATATTGTTTTGCCTTCTGGTACTGTCCATAGGGTTTTCATGGCAAAGATACTGGAGTGGGTTGCCATTTCCTTCTCCAGTGGATCACGTTTTGTCAGAACTCTCTGCTATGACCTGTCTGTCTTGGGTGGCCCTGCACGGCATAGCTCATAGCTTCATTGAATTACACAAGCCCCTTCACCACAACAAGGCAGTAATCCATGAAGGGGACATATATATGACATAACAATAATTCTACAGTCAAAAGTAAATTGATTTGTGTCACGAACGATCACTTCTGAGATTGTATATGCTCAAACTACTGCTTAGGTAATCACACCTTCTTGTGAATTAAGAAAATTTAGAAGTGTTTCCTTGCTTCACATAGATACTTGTTTAGCAAACATAAACCTGGTGATATTAATTAAAAAACTGCAACTTTCATACATGAAGCCCCTAATTTGATTTCTTCTTATAATTACTTAATTTTTATAGATGAATGAGCTATAAGAGTATTATCACTCAGGTTATATGAATAGAGTAAAACCTTGATTTAAAGGTCTATTCAGTGAGCTTGATGTCAATTAAATTTGAATGCAGCTTTTTGTAACCACATAAAACACACTCCAAACAGCAAAGCCAAATTTATTGATACAGTGCACTTGAAATACAGTACAGTGCAGCCCAGTATTTGTATTTGATTGCCGATTGCTCATTATCACTCAGTGCAGAATGAGCCAGCTTTTGGCAGTAATGCAAAATGATTTTTTTCCCTAAGATCTTTATTTCTGCTGAGGTAATACCTCATAATAATACTTAGAATAATAGCACCCCTCCATCAGCCCCGAGCACATGAAGCCTATTTATGGCATCTGCTATAGTTTTAAATATATTTTCCACCTTAGAATATTGTGAAATGCTGATATTTCAATAATCTGTGGGCATCACTGGCCTGGTTATTTTAAGACTTACATTATGTGGACTCTAAATACTGGCTAATGCATGTTCCTCCTTATGACCACAGTTGGGACTGGAATTTCCATTGCTCAGCAAAGTGGCTAAGTGACCGGCACCTGATTTTATAATCTTTTTGCCACAGTTGTTTTATTTATTTTATTTATTTTATCTTATCTTATTATCTTATCTTATTATTTTATTTTATTTTAATGTCCCATCCTTTATTAATTTTACAAATGACTCAAGGCAAGAAACATATCCAACACACTTCCCTCCTCCTAGTTCCCTCACAACAAAAACACTGTGAGATGGATTGGGCTGAGAGAGAGAGTGACTGGCCCAGTCAATCAGCTGGCTTTTATGGCTAAAGTGGGACTAGAACTCACACTCTCCCACTTTCTAGCCTGGTGCCTTAGCCACTAGACCAGAGGTCCCCAACCTTGGCCACTTTATGACTGGCTGAGGAATTCTCCACAAGTTGTAAAGTGAGCAAGGTTGAAGATCCCTGCACTAGACCAAACTGGCTCCATTGTTAAGCCAGTCACTGTAGCTGTTAAGTGAATCTTATGGTTGTTAAAGGAATCCAGCTTCCCCCATTGACTCTGCTTGGCTGGGTATGTCGTAAATGGTGATCACACACCCCAGTGCAACCATCATAAATGCACACCAGTTGCCTGAATTTTGATCACATGATGATGGGAATGCTGCAATGGTCCTAAGCATGAGGTTTAGTTGTTAGTCAGGGTGTTCAGTACAAATCTACCTTAAGCAGTTTATACTTTATTCATGGACATCTGTTTCTAAAGTTAATTCTTTTTTATGTGTTGTGATTCTTCTTTATTTTGGGATTTAGGGATATCTTTTATTGTCTAGATTGTCCTTTAAATGCTGATTAAAGTCCTTCACAATATATTTTATAGAATTATTATCAGCTTGGGCAAATTCAAGTAATCTTCCTTTACTCATCATCCACTAAGAGACAGTATGTTATTTGCTGAGTGTCTTGAGTGTGTCAAAAACACTTCTCATTCTAAGTATATTGATAGTTTACAAAGTGATTATTTGGCAGGGGTGCCATTAAAAATTAAAGCCCAGAAGGAGTTCCTTGAATTTTAACTTAAATTTTCCAGTACATTTTATTTATTTGTCATTTTAGTTTGTTTTCTTTGCCATCTTGTTTTTTTTAACTTTGTGTTTTTGTATTATTTGTTTCTAACACTTTTATCAATTTCTAAACCACTCAGTGATGCTGGGAATCTAGTAGCATATAAATGTAATAAATTATTATTATTTATTGTAATTTCTTTGATCGTTGACCGAGAGTAACTGAGAATTTGGCAGTTCACAAGTATAATAAATTATTATTATTGTTATTATTACGCAGATTGAGTTTTTTTTCTCTTATCCTTCCAGGTAGTAATCTTAAGCGGTTGAGGTGAAATATATTTTCATTTCTATATTATTGTTTCTGAACAGGCTTCATGGAAAAGCATGGTAAAAGAAAATAAGGAGAAATGAAAATATTTGAGAAGAAAAGTTATTAATATGAAAATGCCAGAGTAAAATAGTACATCAGAATTAGGATTCTATTAATTTTTATTTCTTATCTGAATTGGAAACTGCAATTCAT
Source organism: Vipera ursinii (assembly GCF_947247035.1). NCBI lineage: Eukaryota > Metazoa > Chordata > Lepidosauria > Squamata > Viperidae > Vipera > Vipera ursinii. The sequence goes on from NC_139512.1 coordinate 238,867,758, forward strand.
TTTTTGCATTGGAAAAGAATGTAATATGGCAGCACAAGAAGAAAATTCACTAGAAATAGATTTTTGGGGGGTTGTAATTTTTGTTCTCTCTTTTGATTATTAGCTATATGAAAGCTACAACAACTAATAGTATCATAATTCTGGAATGTCCACTTTTCTATATGCTATAAAGTTCTGTCTTTTTAGTTATTATAGTTTGAGATGGTTTCCCCAAGAATGGAGTAAAACCTAATATTGTATGCAAAGTTCAATATTTCCACATCTGTGTCTCTATCAAAGTCAGATGTCTTCAAGTTGGTATAGCACCACAGAAATTTCATCTGCTGACAGTGTGATTGTGCTGTGGCATCATATTAGAACCGGTCTTATTTTGACCTAACATACTATCCTATTCCTTAGAGTCAGTGTTTTCAAATCTTGTTATTTATATAGCAATTTGGAACTTATTTTGGTCATGATGTCAATTTATGAAGACCATAATACAGATGAGTCATGCAAAACATAATTTTATTTTTTTCATTTTGGGAAAATGCAGGGAAGAATTTCCAAAACTCTAGCCACTAATATAACGTAACTGACAAAGGGAAACTGTTCTATTTCTAGAAGTAAAATGCATTTAAGTGGTATGTGTGTGAGAAGAGAGAACAAGATTGAGTTGATGGCCAAATTATCTTTCATTTCTTTGAGATTTTACGTATTTTTACCATTACTTCAAAACAGTCGGAATTTCTCATGGATCTAGTGTTTAAATGATCTTCAAAAAACCATCCCATCTTTTCAATAACAGGCTATTGGAGGCTCCTTGGTACCTGACAGACTTGGTGACCAAAAGAAAAAACCACAATAATCTCTTGTAGCTGCCATATGAATGTCAAATTTAAAAGAGCCTTGGTGGAGCAGTGGGCTAATGCCTCCTTAAGTAACACCAGCTGCCTGCAATTAGTGCAGGTTCGAGTCCCACCAGGCTCAAGGTTGACTCAGCCTTCCATCTTTCCGAGGTAGGTAAAATGAGGACCCAGATTGTTGGGGGCAATAAGCTGACTTTGTAATAATGCCGCTTGGGTGTGTGTGTGAAAGCCCTAATAAGCAGGCATATACATAGAATGAAGGCTACTGCTAAGCTTGTAAGCCGCCCTGAGTCTTCGGAGAAGGGCGGGATATAAATAGAATTAAAATAAATAAATAAATAAATAAATAAATTTATATTAATAATGATCTTGAATGACCATTTGTTAGCTCATTCAAGCAGACCTTCAGAGTGAAGCACCCATTTCTCAAAATTCACAAATGGACGAAGTTGAGATTTAAATCTGATCCAATTACATGTCATAAGCCAGCGGCCTCCAACCTTTTGGGTACCAGGGACTGCTTCTGTAGAAAGGGTTTTTTCCGCAGACCAGACGGGGCATGGTTTTGCATGCTGCCTGCATGCATGGGTGGGTGGGTCTTCGCTTGTTTACACAGCTTGGTTTCTGGCATGCCACGGCTAGACTGGGGGCTGGGGATCCCTGGTTTAGCTGACAGTTTTCTGATTCCGAAGATCAGCTTTCTGGGATCAGAGAACTAACATCAAATGAGCCATTATCCCCCCACAGATTCACACAGGACTGAGTTCCCAATGATTCTTCGAACATGAACTGGAAGAGAGAGAATTGGGAGATTATGGTGGAAGGACATATCAGAATTAAGGAGTGTGTCTTTTCTCTTGCATCTCTTCTAGACATCAAAGACATGGGTTCAAGTAACTGCAACCTAGACCTTTCTGTTGTGTGGGGAAAAAAATCACTTGACTTGGAATGCAAGAAGAACAAATCATTTAAAACTAGATGACTGTTCAGTAGAAGCATTCATAATAAACCTAAAATTGAAATATTTTGAATGATTAATGAGAAGGCAAGAGTCACTGGAGAAGACTGATGCTTGGAAAAATGGAAGGCAATCAGTAAGTGGCTGACAAAAGACAAGTTGACTAGATACCATCACAAACATGATCATAAGAACTCAAAGAAGCAGATATTGATAGACTAGCCTTGCTAATGTGAATCTGAAGAATCTGAAGTAACTATAAGACCGCACTACAAAAACTTTAGCTAAGAAAAGTTACAGTTACTAACAAAAGGCTAACCTTGAGTGGTTAAGTTGCTAAGTAACATACAGCTAGTTAAGCCAAGAGAATATTTCCCCCAAATAACTTAAATTCTAAGTGAATTTGATCTCAGCATATACCCACAAAGAAAATGTTCTCTGGTAAAGATTTTGCAAAAGAATGAAGAGCTGCAAGGAAGCTAAAACATTGTTTTATCAACAACAAATATATTTGCTTATTCAATATAGTTAACTCAATGCTCAGTTGAGAACTTGAAGCTGAACAATAAATATTATTTTATCTTGTTTCTGAATGTTGTACCATTGACTGGCCCATCTGCTAACTTACATTTCTGAAACAAATAGGAAAATTTCACATAAGAAAAAGGTTTTGGGGAGGCAACAATGGCAGATTGGAAAAGCACAATAAATACATCAAAACCTATGGTACCCCAATTTCAGCAACTAGTTCTGTATGCTTAATTGTAGACAATAAGGTTCTTATTGATGTATGAGTCTTACATATTGCAGTTAGATAATATTTAGAAGTGGATCAGGCAGACACTTCCCTAATTCACTGTGATATAAGAAGGGAGAGGGTATATAGTATAATCAGTGGTGGGATTCAAATATGTGAACTCCCGGTTCTATTATGTGATGCAGGCCTGGGCCTCCAATGCCTAGAACAGACTTCCAGAAGTGGCATCATGCATTTTTGGTGGGCCATTCTAGGCCTGGTAGGCCTCCTCCAGGCCTCCGATGCCTAGAACAGACTTCCGGAAGTGGCATCAACATACTTCCAGTGGGCCATTCTAGGCCTGGTAGGCCTCCTCCAGGCCTCCGATGCCTAGAACAGACTTCCGGAAGTGGCATCAACATACTTCCAGTGGGCCGTTCTAGGATTGGGAGGCCTCCGAGGCCTAGACTGGACTTCCAGAAGCCAGCCAGTTCTCCGAATTCAGGTAAATTTAGCTACCGGTTCTCTCAAACCGGTGCGAACTGGCTGAATTCCACCACTGAATATAATCAGATTTGCAAGATCCTGTTATTATAGCCAATCCCAATAAAATAGATCTAGAGTTGATGTCCTGTTATGGTCTGCCAAGTGGGCCTGACATTAATGGCACATCTGGCCTTTCAACTGGACACAGATCTGTACAGCTTAATTCAGGGGGTCTTCAAACTTGGCCCTTTTATGACTTGTGGACTTCAACTCCCAGAATTCCTCAGCCAGGCACGCATGTAGAAATCCCCCCCTAAAATTTTAAAGCAGAACTATAGAGAAGAAACAATCAAACATGCATATATTCATTCATTATTATTATTTTTATACATGTTTTATTGATTTTTTAATATTTACATATACATGTATTTGTGAAGCAATACGGTGGTTGGGTAGTCAAAATAACAAATAACAAGTTGTAAATAGTTCAGGTTGCATCAACGGGGATTCCCTCTCTTGATTCCCTTAATTATCACATAGTCCAAAATAGTCAAGTTAATACATTTCTAGTTGTAACCTAGTCAATTAACAAAATTTTCAATATATTTTCACTAATACATATCAATATCCTGTTTTTAAATTGTATCTAATTGCAATAGAATATTCTAGAATAGCCTATAATATACGAAAGAAAGCTTAACTTTTGGGTAACCCACAATTCCCTATTTCAATAAAGAATAATTCTCTTACCTACAAAACTTACATTGTTCATTACAAAACATTCTTATGTTTTACCATCAAAATCTAGTTTTCATCTTAACAAATCACCAATTATTAGAAATATATTTTTTATCTTAACCATTCAACAATTATTAAAATACTATCTTTTGTATATAAAGTTCTAGATTCTATAATATAGTTCAAAAGTAACAACTAATATATTCTATAAGTCGTCTTAACCATACATCAATTGTTAAAATATTATCTTTCGGTATATCATTCCAAATTCTATAATATAGTTCAGAATTATATTCTAAAAGCTTACTTTTGTTTTCCCTTACAAATCTAAAACCTAAATGTAAAATTGGTTATATTTTTTTAGAGATTCCCTTTAATCCATTGAAGGGTATTGTTATAGTCTATCTTTAGGAATCCCAAAAAAGAAACAAGTTCAGTTTTTTAAATCTAACTCTTGCCTTCCTTTTGTGCCAATCAGGCTTCCCTTTTGGCATCTTTAAATTCTCAAATGTATCTCCCTTTCTTCCTATACACCTTATTTGAATCCAGGGAGAGTATCCAAATGTCAGTTTTGCAAAGAAAGTGTCCCTTTTGTAACCATTGAAGTTTTGCTTTAATAATTCAGTTTTTGATGATTGATGTAATATAGTTGTCATTAAATCAGGCATGTCTTTTTCTTCTTCCAATTCCATCTGGATTAGGCAGAAAGTAATAGCTGGTGTGATGGTTGTCATTTGATTAGTTGCATTCTCAATAAAGTATATTTGAAGGCCTTTATTGTCTTCACACCCCTTCATGGATTACTGCCTTGTCGTGGCGAAGGGGCTTGCGTAATTCAATGAAGCTATGAGCTATGCCGTGCAGGGCCACGCAAGACGGACAGGTCATAGCAGAGAGTTCTGACAAAACGTGATCCACTGGAGAAGGAAATGGCAACCCACTCCAGTATCTTTGCCATGAAAACCCTATGGACAGTACCAAAAGGCAAAAGGATATGACGCTGGAAGATGAGCCCCTCAGGTCGGAAGGCGTCCAATATGCTACTGGGGAAGAGCAGAGGGCTAGTACTAGTAGTGCCAGAAAGAATGAAGCGACTGGGCCAAAGCCGAAAGGACGCTCAGCTGTGGATATGTCTGGTGGTGAAAGGAAAGTCCGATGCTGTAAAGATTTTTTCTCCATAGGAACCTGGAATGTAAGATCCATGAATCAAGGCAAGCTGGACGTGGTCAAACAAGAGATGACAAGACTGAACATCGACATCTTAGGTATCAGCGAACTAAAATGGACAGGAATGGGTGAATTTAATTCAGATGACCATCAGGTATACTACTGGGGGCAAGAATCCCTCAGAAGAAATGGAGTAGCCTTCATAGTCAATAAAAGAGTAGGAAAAGTAATACTGGGATACAATCCTCAAAATGACAGAATGATCTCAGTTCGAATCCAAGGCAAACCATTCAATATCACAGTAGTCCAAGTCTATGCCCCAACCACCGGTGCTGAAGAGGATGAAATTGACCAGTTCTATGAAGCCCTACAGCACCTTATAGAACTAACACCAAAAGATGATGTCCTTATCATCATGGGGGATTGGAATGCTAAAGTAGGAAGCCAAAAGATAACTGGAATAACAGGCAAGTTTGGCCTTGGAGTACAAAATGAAGCAGGGCACAGGCTGATAGAATTTTGTCAAGATAATACGATGGTCATAGCAAACACTCTTTTCCAACAACCCAAGAGACGGCTCTACACATGGACATCACCAGACGGTCAACACAGAAATCAGATTGACTATATGCTCTGCAGCCAAAGATGGAGAAGCTCTATACAGTCAGTAAAAACAAGACCAGGAGCTGACTGTGGCTCAGACCATGAGCTTCTTGTTGCAAAGTTTAGGCTTAAACTGAAGAAAGTAGGGAAAAGCACCAGGCCAGTCAGGTATGAATTAAATCATATCCCAATTGAATATACAGTAGAGGTGACAAATAGATTTAAGGAATTAGATCTGATAGACAGGGTGCCTGAAGAACTATGGACAGAGGTTCACAACATTGTACAAGAGGTAGCAACCAAAACCATCCCAAAGAAAAAGAAATGCAAGAAAGCAAAATGGCTGTCTGAGGAAGCTTTGCAAATAGCTGAGGAAAGGAGGGAAGCAAAAGGCAAGGGAGAAAAAGAAAGATACGCCCTTTTGAATGCAGAATTCCAGAGAATAGCTAGAAGAGATAAGAATGCCTTCTTAAATGAACAGTGCAAAGAAATAGAAGAAAACAATAGAATAGGGAGGACCAGAGATCTTTTCAAGAAAATTGGAGAGATGAAGGGAACGTTCAATGCAAAAATGGGCATGATAAAAGACCAAAATGGCAGGGACCTAACAGAGGCAGAAGAGATTAAGAAGAGATGGCAAAATTACACAGAAGAACTATACAGGAATGAGCTTAACGTCCCTGATAATCACAATGAGGTGGTCACTGACTTCGAGCCAGACATCCTAGAATGTGAAGTGAAGTGGGCCTTAGAAAAGCTGAGCAACAACAAAGCTAGTGGAGGTGACAGTATTCCAGCTGAGCTATTCAAAATCTTAAAAGACGATGCAGTAAAAGTGCTACACTCAATTTGCCAGCAAATTTGGAAAACTCAACAGTGGCCACAGGATTGGAAAAGATCAGTTTACATTCCAATTCCAAAGAAAGGTAGTGCCAAAGAATGTTTGAACTATCGCACCATTGCACTCATTTCTCATGCTAGTAAAGTTATGCTTAAAATCCTACAAGCTAGACTCCAGCAGTATGTGGATCGAGAACTACCAGAAGTACAGGCAGGATTTCGAAGAGGCAGAGGAACTAGAGATCAAATAGCCAACATACGCTGGATCATGGAGAAAGCTAGAGAGTTCCAGAAAAACATCTACTTCTGCTTCATTGACTATGCTAAAGCCTTTGATTGTGTGGATCATAAGAAACTGTGGCAAGTTCTTAAAGAGATGGGAGTACCAGAACATCTTATTTGTCTTGAGAAACCTATATGCAGGCCAAGAAGCAACAGTGAGAACTGGACACGGAACCACTGATTGGTTCAAAATTGGGAAAGGAGTCCGGCAAGGCTGTATACTGTCGCCTTGCCTATTTAACTTATATGCAGAGCACATCATGAGAAAGGCAGGGCTAGATGAATCAAAAGTTGGAATTAAGATTGCTGGAAGAAATATCAACAACCTAAGATATGCAGATGATACCACTCTAATGGCAGAAAGTGAAGAGGAACTGAAGAGTCTCTTGTTGCGAGTGAAGAAGGAGAGTGCAAAAGTTGGGTTGAAACTAAACATTAAGAAAACCAAGATCATGGCATCCGGCCCTCTCAATTCCTGGCAAATAGATGGGGAAGAAATGGAGGTAGTGACAGATTTTATTTTCCTGGGCTCCAAGATCACCGCAGATGGGGACTGTAGTCAAGAAATTAAAAGACGCTTGCTCCTGGGGAGGAAAGACATGGCAAATCTAGACAGCACACTAAAAAGTAGAGACATCACCCTGTCAACAAAAGTGCGTATAGTCAAGGCTATGGTCTTCCCAGTTGCAATGTATGGCAGTGAAAGTTGGACCATAAGAAAGGCTGAGCGCAAAAGAATTGAAGCCTTTGAACTCTGGTGCTGGAGAAGACTCCTGCGAGTCCCTTGGACTGCAAGGCGATCAAACCGGTCAGTCCTAGAGGAGATCAACCCTGACTGCTCTTTAGAAGGCCAGATCCTGAAGCTAAAACTCAAATACTTTGGCCACCTAATGAGGAGGAAGGACTCACTGGAGAAGAGCCTAATGCTGGGAAAGATTGAGGGCAATAGAAGAAGGGGACGACAGAGAATGAGGTGGCTGGATGGAGTCACTGAAGCAGTAGGTGTGAGCTTAAATGGACTCCAGAAGATGGTAGAGGACAGGATAGCCTGGAGGAACATTGTCCATAGGGTCGCGATGGGTCGGACACGACTTCGCAACTAACAACAACAACAACAACAATTGTCTTCACTCTTAATATTGCTTTCTTCAGGTGCTGTTGCTTTTTGAGGTATGTTTTGTAGTTGACATTGAAGTTTGGACTTTAAGATTCTCTGTAGGTTGCATTTGTTGTTCTTTGAAATCTCCTATTTTAGTGTTAGTTTCCACTTCTATTTGCTCTTGAATTATTATTTTCTCATTTAAGGTCAGAATTTGATTTGGTGGCTTTAAGTTGTCAGATTTTTCTTGCAGTTTGGCTTTAATTTGCTCTGTCATTGCCAAAATCATGTCCAGTATCAGTTTATAATGAAGTGGTGGGATATATTCATCCATTTCATTGTTGTTTGCAGTTAAATCTTCCATGGAGGCTATTTTAATAATAGTTAAAGATTATCCACCTCCAAGAGTTGTTTTCAGTGCCAGGTGTTCCCACACTTATCTTTAAAAGTAATGTCAAGGACAGCTCTGTTATTCAGTCAGCTCTCACAACAGGAAAAAAGTTTACTTGTTGTATCAGGTTTTGCCACAAGATGTTATCAATAGCATATAAAATGCAATGTAAATATTTTCTTTTTTTTCCAGATTAATATAAAACTTTTGTAGCATTAGTCCAATTTTTTTGCTTTAATTCACAGCTTAGAGAGGAAATAGGGTAGTAGATCACCACCAAAAAATAGGAGCTTTTTAGTAAATACAAATAAAATTACTTAATTTCTTTTTTAAAAAATTTTAATTCCATTTATATCCCGCCCTTCTCCGAAGACTCAGGGCGGCTTACAAGCTTAGCAGTAGCCTTCATTCTATGTATATGCCTGCTTATTAGGGCTTTCACACACACCCCAAGCGGCATTATTACAAAGTCAGCTTAATTGCCCCCAACAATCTGGGTCCTTATTTTACCTACCTTGGAAGGATGGAAGGCTGAGTCAACCTTGAGCCTGGTGGGATGCGAACCTGCAATAATTGCAGGCAGCTGGTGTAGGAGGCATTAGCCCACTGCTCCACCAAGGCTCATTTGCTGAATTACTTGAATTTCTTTAAGGCTTTAAGATTTGTTCCCAAAGTAGATATTCGCCGTTTTTTCAAAAAGTGGGGAAAGAAATTTTCAGGAAAGTCCCACAGGAAAATAGTTAAGGGAGTAAGAAAGATAAAATCTCACCCAGGTCCTCCAGATTGCCTCTTAGTGCTAGGTAGTGCTTTTGGCTTTCAGCAGGGAGCGGCTTAATGATCGGCCATCTTTATGGCCAGTCTCTTCTTCTTTGGGCCAAAGGAGTTGTCCCGGATTCAAGTGGAGAGCTGCCGCCCTTCCACAATCACAGGGAAGGCCTTCTTTCTGTAGTCGCTCCTCCATTTTTGACTCTTTGCAGGGTCCTCCAAAAAAGAAAGAACGGACGGCAGGAAGCGGACTGTTCCTGCACGTCTGGAAGTGCCGTGTGTGCAAACCAGAAGCCCAACATTTTGAGATATGTCACTTCTTTGGGATTGAATTTTTTTACATTATGCCTAATTGTTCTGCACACGTATTATGGATAGTTAATAATAATGAATTATGAATCTACAATGAGAAATAATGAGTTTTCTTGCTTGTAGTTTTCTGTTAAGAAGATGTAGAGACAATAGCAGAAACAGAGTGCATATTTCTTAAAAAAGGCTTTGATTTTAATGGATGGTTAATTTCCAGGAAGCCCAGAGCAACTTAATGATATGAATTTGAGTTTAATATATTTAAGGCATTAGTTACAAATCAGAGTTTGGCATCTTAAGTTTAGTATTATTTGTGCATTTTTCCTCACTGACTTAATCACCTTTTCATTCAAGTGTGCACAGCTGAAATCATAAGATTAAAAATTATAGCCAGACTTGCAACAAGGCAAATAACTCCTGAAATTAGAAGAACAAACAGATCTGCACCAAGAATGCATTTTCAATGCCAGAGGAAAAAATGTGATGAATCATAGATTTTGCATTACTGCTTAAATAGTGTAACTTTATTGAAAACAAATTATTGTCTCCTATACATCAGTGCACAGGGGAGACTAGAATCAGTTAGACTGTGCGATTAAAATATGCTATACCAACTGTTAAAACATAAATGTAATTAGAGAGCCAAATCTACAGCAAGTATATATGTATATAAATGAACTTCATTGCTAAACATCTGATGATATTAAAATAACAACATGTGCTGAGCTTTTTGTAGACCATTTTGTTTGAGTTCACAGCTACGAATATAAATTGTCTGCTTTTGAGACCTCTCTGTAATGGTTCATTCAAACACGCATGAACACATTTGCTGTTATAGTCAGTAAATGCTAAATGCCAACAGAATGAGAGAAAACCTTAACCTATTTATATCTAACAAGAGCTGAACAGGAGGAGATCTGCTAGCATGTGTATATAAAAAATACACTTAAGAGAACACTTAGTCATAAGCCAGTGATATTATTTTATCATCTTAATGGTCTAGAGGTTTTCCTCAATTGGAAACCAGCCAAAGTTAAAGACCTAGATATCTGGAGACTCTAAATTGGAGAACCCTGGTCACCTAGAATACTGTCTACTCCTTAACCTCTAGCTTAAGAGAAGAAGAAGAAGAAGAAAAATTCATTACAGCTTTCCATATGTGGGTGAACTTTGATCTTAATCTTCAAGAATGTTTCTTGTCCTTCTTCCTGGCCAATTTTTCACCAAGTGTAGTTCATAATTTCTGCAATATGTCATTGTAACCCAGCTGGGCATAGTTAGATCAATTGATTCCCCCCCCTCCACTTCTCTAGAACTAAAATTTTCCTGTTGTCAAGACAGCCAACAATAATTCTCTGCCATCAAGATGTTTTAAGGATTTGTGCCAGGACAGATTCTACTGAGCTACTCGGATGTGGTTCATGCATATTGAGAAACTTTGAAGAAATACAAGTTAATTATTTGCACCTAGGTAATTTCCTATGTTTAATTTTAGTTATATGCTGATCAATCTAGGGTTTTCTATTTGACAATGTTATGATTTCATTATTGATCCTGACATAGCCCAAGTGTCACCTGTATTTTTCTAATCCAGCACTCCATATTCAGAATTTATTGATGGTTCCTCCTTCATGAATATCACAAAACAACTAAAGGCTCAGTTTGGGACAAAATTTTGGTTCAAATTTAAATGATTTTTCATCAGCATGGCTGGTGGACATTCCAGGACATTTCCCTACTGTGGAGCAAATGATGATGTAGCCTCATATAACTGCTCCTCTATTCTGTTTTTAAATTTTATGGGAATAATTTTAGCCAAATACTAAAGTAAAATAAAATAAATAAAAATGAAATGAAAGAAATAGTGGAGGCATCTATTGATATCATATGACCTGTATTCTTCTCATTAGTAATTGACAATTCAAACAATTCAGTGTGGAGTTCAGTCTATGAAAATATCCATCTCTTCTGATAGACTTACTAAACAATGCTGGACCTAAGACAGAATTGCATTGCTTTCTCTAGAACTACAAGGACAAAGATTAATTATAATTCAAAAGTATGCTGCCATAGCTACCATTCCATTTTTGTGTGTGTTTGGTATTTGCTTGATGAAACAGTCACTGGATGAATCATGATCCATAACCTTTTGCACTAAGATCTCTGGTTCAACTCATATATAATATACGAATAGAAGCTTATTTTTAGAATGTAGAAAGTTATAAATCAGATGTTGCTCTCTGCTATTTTTTTTTTAAAAATTAGATCTAAGTCTATAATTCTATGCAGTCTCACTTAGAAGTGTATGTAATTAATTGTGCAGAAAATAAGGTTACAATATGCTTGAATCCCAATGGACTGGTTATTTTATATCCTATTAATATTATTTAGATTACTGAAGAAAATAAAGTTATGTGGCTTAAGAATTAAGCAGAAATGGGTAAAAACTCTCCCCCAGATCATCAGAAGTTATGATTATAGGGCTTGGTATATTAAATATAAAAGAATAGTTTACCCAGATATCAATTACATTTATTAATTATTTTAATATGTTTTTAAACCTTTGGTGGTCCTTGCAGCTTCTTCTGTTATTTTGAGACCTAGTCAAGAGTTGATCCATGAATCTCTATAGATAAAATGGCTTCAGTGAAAGCCAGCATCAAATCCTCCTTCCTTAGTTGGTGAAAATGGTACTACTCCAGGAGGCAGAAACACACCTTGGGTCTTGGAATGTGACAACTTGCCACGGCCGACTTGCCACGGGACAACTCACCATAGGACAATTCAATGTGGGATAACTCAAGAGAGACACAAGTAGAATTACAGCTAAGCTCAGCCTCAAGGACGTCTAACTTGAGAAGGTTCAAACTTAAAGACAAACAAGGCCCACTGCAATTCACTTGCTCCTCTCTGGAGTTATTGAGTTATTGACTTGTCTAGGGCAAGTTGGCCAGGGCGAGTTGGCCAGCATGAGTCAGGCAGGGCAAGACAACTGGGGCAAGTCAGCCACAGCGAGTTGTCCTAGACCCTCTTAGTCTTGCCCTAGAAGATACCATTGCACAGTGCCTCCTCTAGGAACTTAGTGTAAAATATTAAACCATATTTTTCAACTTATCCAAATTATTTGCATTGAAAATAACAGATTTTATTTCACTTCAAAATTCAGCATTTGAAATCTGGCAATGGAAATTTGACAGTTTTGAACTTTTCTGTTTAGTTTAATGATTGTTGGTGTCTGTTACAAAGTTGATTAATTATTACAAATCCTGGAAAGGTAAGTTACTACTAAAACCATAGCTAATGATGAATAGAAGCTTTAATAAAAAGAGAAGCTTCAATAAAACTTCAAAGCATTGTGGATGACAGCTATACTTGTTTATCTATCTATCTATCTATCTATCTATCTATCTATCTATCATCTATCTATCTATCTATCATCCATATTGACTAGAAGAAAACAGTAGGAAAAAAGAAGACAAGTGACCAGAGGCAAAAAAAAAAACAAAGCCCCAAAGTGTTCAATCACCATCCTAGCCCAGGGTCTAGGACAGGGATGTCAAACTCAATTTCATTGAGGGCCGCATCAGCATTGCGGTTGCCCTCAAGGGGCCGGGTGGGTATGGCCAGGGTGGGTGTGGCCTAATGGGCGGGCGTGGCTAGAGTGCATATGGCCCACTGGGTGGGCATGGCCAGCTCTACATTGTTCGCATCAAGGGTGCCTATGGGGGCCTGGGCAGGAGTGGGACAGATCTGAGGGTCTCTGGCAGAAGGAGGGTCTCTGGGCCAGGGCCAAGGCAGTGGGGGCCATTCCCTCACTGTTTCCAGGATGGCTTTGTGGGCCACATGAAACCACTTCGTGGGCCAGATCCAGACCCCAGGCCTTGTGGTTGACATGTCTGGTCTAGGAAAACAACCAGATTTGAAGTAGCAGAAGTAAATTGTAAAAGATCAAAGGGTGGGAGCAGTAGGAATCCCTGGGAAGATTATCATTCTACAGGGATGATATCTTCCCAGGGAACCTCAAGGAACCCTGGAATATGATTACTCTAGCTCATCTTACTGGATGGATGCAAGCATAAAGAGACATGTAGTTCCTCAAATAACTAGGTCCTATGCCATGAAAGGAGGGACGCGGTGGCTCAAAGGGATGCGGTGGCTCAGTGGGTTAGGATGCTGAGCTTGTCGATCGGAAGGTCGGCAGTTTGGCGGGTCGAATCCCAAGTGCTGCATAGCAGAGTGAGTGCCTGTTACTCGTCCCAGCTTCTGCCAACCTAGCAGTTCGAAAGCACGTAAAAATGCAAGTAGAAAAATAGGGACCACTGCGGTGGGAAGGTAACAGTGTTCCGTGCGCCTTTGGCGTCTAGTCATGCCGGCCACATGACCACGGAGACGTCCTCGGACAAGCACTGGCTCTTCGGCTTTGAAACGGAGATGAGCACCGGCCCCTAGAGTCGGAAACAACTAGCATGCATGTGCGGGGGAACCTTTACCTTTACCTATGCCATGAAAGGCTTTATAGGTTATAACCAGCACCTTGAATTGTATCCAGAAGCACATTAGCAGCCAGTGTGGTTCACAAAGCAGTGGGGATACATGCGTATACTGCAACACTACCTGTTCCATTGTATTCTGGACCAATCATAGTCTCAATGGCAACCCCACATAGAATGCATTAAAGTAACCCAATTAAAAGGTGACCAAGACATGACAGTTTCAAAACCCTCCTGATCCTGGAATGGATGAACTTGCACAAAGGTCTTCTTGGTCATGGCTGTCTCCTGTTCTTCTCGTTTATGCTCCCCATGACCTTGTCCTGAAGAATACCAGACTTTGTATTTAGAATCCCCCGATTCATTAGGAATGTTGATACATTTTTGAAAAGGACTTGAACATGTTTCTTCTTCTTCTTCTTCTTCTTCATGAAACAATGAACGTGAGAAAGCATTGAATTAAATATCTTCTGGCCACATGTGTCCTGCTTGCAGCTATGGTTCATTTGCAAATATTTTTGGAACTGACAATGGAATATATACCCTGTCAAGATTTGTATACAGATTGCAGTGAGCTAGGGCAAAACATTAACATAACAACAGAAACAAAAGAAAACAAAACCTAAGCAGAAGGAATAGAAGAATTGTTAGGAAAGCCTGGAGAATAACAAGCTTGGAGCATTCAAGCACATTTGCTTGCCTGTCAGTATGGGCTGCCAAAGAGAAGATGTGGATGGAAATCTGCTTGCATTCTTTTTCTGTTGTTAACACGGATTATGTACCATTGTATGCAGAAGTAGAAGGAAAATTATTCAGATCAGTCAAAGAACTTGCCTAAATATTGACAAAAGGTCGAGAACAAGGATCGGTAGAAATGCAGTTGAGCAACATTTGGAGGGCCACAGGTTCTCCCATCCCGGATCTACTGTTATTAGAAAGACCACAAATTTGTTCAAGAATATAATTCACCTATCCCAGAAGAATTCACGTAGTATAATTCTATTGTATGACTATCCTGTACAGGACCATCATCTCTCAAAACAACCTTATGTCTGCTGGATTTTGCTCTTAATGACCAAATGAGATCTCCTTCAGCATTTGAGCACTCTAAAAATGGTTTGTCAGATTGTGTCTGCACTTGAGAAATGTAAGTGACAGGACTAGATAGATCTTTGCAATGAATACTGGTTGAACAGAAAATATATTTCGCTCCTCTCTAATTCCTCTGCTCAAGTCACAGTTTCTGGAAGGAATAAGTGATTTTGTATCTTTGAGATTTTTTTCTACTTTAAGTCAATAATTGTGCCTGTTGTTTTAATCCATGAATATTATTGACCCACAATTATATTTTGGAGATACACATTGCATGTTGCAAAGTAAGAATGAAGGTATTTCTTGGAAAAGTGTTTTTACTCTGTTGAAATATTGGATATTAGTGAAATGTAATGGAGGTGATTAATAGCTAGAAGGAGTAACATATGTGTCAAAAGAGATTACTATGGAGAAGGTGATGTTTTAGAAAGTGTTTGTTTTGGTACAGATCTACCGTTTGCTACAATTGTGTGACTGATTCATAAGATTTATAATAATTCTGTGTTAACACAATTTTTTTTTACAGATGGGTGACAAGCAGAAATTTAATAGTTGAAGCTTTTCCCATCATGTAGATATATATGTGGGAAAATCCTGCATCTTGACTGGGAAAGTGTGGACTGGAAAGGAAAAGATTGCCAGCATTTCTGGAACAGTATCCTTTCCTCCCCTTCACTTCAGGCTCATAACTCTTTATTTTATGGTCAAGAAAAAATATCATTCTGGCCTTTACCATACTAGATATTTGAGGGCCACAAATCTGGTTCGCTGAGAGACAAAGAGGTATGTCATAATCTTTCTTAGCTTGGTGACCTACAAAGTTGAGCAATGTGTCACAAGAGCTATAATGCAATACATTCTGAGAATAGCACATTTTCATTCAATCAGCTGTGGACGAATGGCAGTTTACTCAAGCCATAGTTTTTTTTCTGAATGGATTAGGGAAGGTCCCCTGCTGTCTCACTTTTTTCAAATATTCTTCTAGTTGAAAACTGTGAGAGGGGTTAATAGCTTACGAGAGTCAATAAAATAGAATATATGTTGCTGTGGTTTGAACTGTGAAGTCCATCTACTTGGCTTTTGTGCCTAAGAACTCACTTTCCTGATTTCCTGTTTTCTAACCTGTAAATTTAACCACTACATGGTAGATAATTCATTTTTTTTTCTGGGCCTACTGGATCTTTTGGTTTACTTAAGATATGTTGAAAGACTTTAGCTGATTTGTGTGCTGTGGTAATGCTGTGTGGTTGTAATAATCTCTTGGTTATTTCTGAGACTTGTTTATAGTTTGTGTTGGTTGTGCTGTAATGGGTTGAGTGGTCAGATACTGATAAACTTGAGTGGCTATCCATTTTGTTGGAAAATGCTTATACAGTGCAATCTGTTTCCTTTTTCTGGTGTTCTGGGTTGCTGCAATGCATTTGTATTTATCTAAATCATGGGTGTCAAACTTGCCATGTCACATGACATGTTGCAATGTATCATGACTTTTTTTGCATTGCCAGCACTGGGGTGGTTGTGGCCTTTGCATGATGCAACCGGCCCGTGGGCCAGCAGTTTGATAACCCTGATCTAAATAATGTCCCTTTTTGTGGGAGGTTAGGGTTGTTACTTTGGTTATGGAGTTCTTGGTTAATGTGGGTTATTTTTCAATATATTTGCATTTCTTATTTGCCATTGTTGCCTCTGCTGACGAAGATATCCAGGAAGATTAGAGTGTTGTTTCTGTCTTCCCTTGTAAATTTTATACCTTTGAAGATACTGTTGATTGTTCCATGGGTAAGCTGACTCTGGGCAGCTTACAGTTCAAAAAATATATTACAATCATAATACTAAAAATATTTTAAAACAATAAAAATATTATGATGTGTCACCTACATACTGGGTCCATACTTTTGCTTGTATATGTGGGAGTGCTATAGTTTCTAGACACTTCATTACAATCTCCATTATGAGTCCTGAGAATGGTGATCTCATGGAATTCCTCTGATTGGTTGATGTATTTGTCCATTAAACTAAAAATAAGTACTGAGGCAGAGATTGATGAGGTTCATGGTTCCGGGTATTTTGATCTAAGTGTATTTGGTGTTATGTAATACTGCTATTATGGATTTGTTTTGTGAAGTCAAAATCCAGCCGTTTCAACTTTAAATCTCTTTGTAATAACTACTTTGATCTTCTAGTAAAACCTGTTGCCACACATGAATCTTTCAACACTAACTTTTTTCTAAGGATCTCCAACAGTCATTTGTGGTTGGGACAATTTTATCCAAATGTTCCTTTAAAAAAAAGATGTAGAATAAGAGTGCTATTTTCCATAGCAAACTCTATGTGTCCACAACATGCCAAAAACATATTGAAAGTTTCAAAAACATAAGACTACATAGCTCTAGCGAGCACAAATAGCAATACAAGCAACAGTAATATCACAAGAATCCAACATACCGGCAGCTTAAAAGGTTTTCCCAAAATTAATTCCATAATAAGGCCCTCAATATGAATAGGATTCTGTAATCCCTATTTCACTGCTATCACAATCCTAGTAATGGTGTTTTTAAAAAAGGGTAAACCTAGAGACACTATTCATCTTACTATTGGCACTAATCCTTTGCCACTCTTGAAGGGTCTTTTCTTTGATAGGGAGAGAAATAGGCAGGAACCTTGTTTTCCATCCTTGTTGCAGTTACTAGCAGCTTTGAGATATAGCAGTTCTGCCAACAGAAGAGAGTAATTGCAGTTCAGAGGTGAACTGTGGAATCCTTGGTGCTCTCTGAACTTGGTTGTTTTCTTGCAGACATCTCATTACCCAACCAGGTAAGATCTTAAATAATTGGGTAACGAAATGTCAGCAAGAAAACAACCTTGCTTAGAGAGCACCAAGGACTCCACATAGCAGTTGCTTTACCTACAATCACAAGGTATCATATTATAATAGTGATATGCAACAAAGTGTTAAAGATAGTGTGGGGCTTGGAGCTAAATCTTATGAACAATGATTTAAAGGACTGGATATAATAAGCCTACAAAAGAGAAGGCTAAGGGGAGACATGATAGCATTCTTCCATTACTTGACCTTTTGCAGGGAAGAGAATATATTTGTATTTACAAATCTCCATGGGTAGAACAGGAACTAATGGTTGAAAGCTTTCTAGAGGGAAATTCAAGCCTGAAATAAGGCAGAATTTCCTGACCATGAGACCTATTAACCTGTGAACAGCCTGATTACTGGAGTTGTGGGAACGCTAAAGATTTTCAAGCAAAGGGTGGATAACCTTTTATCTGGGATGGAATGAGGAGTAGGAGCTTGAACTAGTTCTAGCTTCTATCCCTATACTTTTATGATATCGTATTCATATTTTAGCATAGTCATTAGATCATATGTAAGGTCATATGATATTGTTGGGCAGACTTTTCTGGGAATCAAATTCTATGCTAATTTGATTTTTGATGGATGCCCCCAAATTTTCCAATCATCCTTTATTTCTTCCCCCTTCCCTTTTTAAAATACATTATCACTTCCTTCTGCAGCTTGCTAGTGCCCAGCGAGTAGGATAGGAAATTGTGCTCCAGGCATTTTCCCATACAGATTAAATTGTACAATATCTATATATGGTGATTGCCTGGCTTGGAGAAGTTCATCGGGTAATTATGCTCTTGGCTATGTTGTGCGCACAAGATGAAGATCAATATACGTTAGGGAGATGAGCCAGAAACAACATATTTAATTGCAATTAAATACAGTGAGGAGGATGACATGGTGCCAGGAAAGAGTGTGTGTGTTTTCCCACTGCATATTTCAAAATGTTCAAACACACAATTCATTTGATTACCCCTCTGGTACTATAGTATTAAAAAAAAGCTTTGGAAATTAATGTTCTCATATTGCCTGTTGCATATTTCCAGCATCATGTTGAACCTTTTAAATCTTCCACAGTATCAGCCCTACACAGTGGTGTTATTCAGAACCTGGTGGTTTGTTTCCAGTGGCCTGCAGACATACTTCAAATTGTTAAATACACTTTCCAGTTTTTCTATTTATCCATGGGATTGGAAGCTCTGCAGTCTTCTGCAGTCAGGTAAACAAGGGAAAGAGCAATATTGATACAAGACTTTTACAGGACAATTAAACAAGTCATGAAAGAATCTTAGTTCCTAAAGCCACTATGAATAGAAGAAGCTAGCCAGTTCCCCTTATTCCCGAGCATGCCTCAGTTTTGCCTTAAAGAATTTTTAATTGGTAGCAATTCCATAGTTTCCACAGCTCACCTTGCTTTTAGTACTCATGTTTTTGTTAAGACACACCTTTAGTGCAATTAGCTTCCTACTGGGTTACAATAGAGATTTTAAGTTGCTAAATACCAGTTGTAGTCTCTCAGTGCACGGTTTCTCTACAAAAGGAATACTGCAGCCAGTTTTGCTCACCATGTCACAAAAAAGATGTTGAGAGTTTGGAAAAAAATTCAGAGAAGAGCAACTAAGATGATCAAAAGTCTGGAGACTAAAGCATACAAAGAATGGCTACGTGACTTGGGTTTGGCTAGTCTAAAGAAAAGAAGAAATAGGGGAGACATGATAGCAGTGTTCCAGTATCTGAGGGGCTGCCACAAAAAAGAGGGGGTCACGTTATTCATTAAAGCACAAGAGAGAAGGGCAAGAAACAATGGTTGGAAACTGATCAAAGAGAGAAGCAACCTGGAACTAAGGAGAAACTTCCTGACAGTGAGGACAATCAACCAGTGGAACAGCTTACCCCCAGAAATCGTGGGCGCTCCATCACTGGAGATTTTCAAAAAGAGACTAGACATTCACCTATCTGAGATGGTATAGGTTCTCCTGCTTGAGCAGGGGGCTGGACTAGAAGACCTCCAAGGTCCCTTCCAGCTATTCTATTCTATTCTATTCTATTCTATTCTATTCTATTCTATTCTATTCTATTCTATTCTATTCTATTCTATTCTATTCTATTCTATTCTATTCTATTCTATTCTATTCTATTCCTACAACTCTCACCCATCTACTGAAAGGAACCACTGGACAGAAACTTTCATTATTTATCTTCCTTTCAGGCTGATAGAGGATATTTATTTCTTCAGGGTTCAGCATTGCTCATGGAAAGCCAGACTTAAGTCCACATTTTGTATAGAGAGGACCATTGTTTTGAAAGAGGGGTAAAAGAGTCCATCTGTGCTAAAACTGAGCAGCCCTGTCTCAACAGAGGGATACAGCACTAGCTATCTCCTGTCTATAATAGTCTTTTCAGCAGTTCCAGGAAGGTTCCACACCCATTTGCATTCTGATTTAGGTGACCCTGAGGGCACAGATAAACCCCCAAATGTTCTCAATGGCTCTCAGAGAGAGTGCTAATGACCAGATGACTGCAAAGAAATACAATCCTTCCATTCCTGTCAGAACCTATCTTTCCACCCCCACCTCCCTATCACACCTGATGAAGTTTCTTCTCCTTCTCCTTCTCCTTCTCCTTCTCCTCCTCCTCCTCCTCCTCCTCCTCCTCCTCCTCCTCCTCCTCCTCCTCCTCCTCATTATTATTATTATTATTATTATTATTATTATTATTATTATTATTATTATTATTATTATTATTATTATTTAAAATAAATGTCCAATTGCCTTTTGAAAAAGCACCTTTGAGACAACTATGACCTGGATGACTGAGAATCTCCATAGAAATACGGCACATATTCTGTTCCAATCTTTACACCATCTCTCACCATCTACTTCTTAAGTGCGTTCTCTGTACATACTCAGTTTTAATTTACAATAAATCTGCAATGAATGCACCTTTTATTAATTAATAGAAGGAATAACAATGTTTGGTGGTCCAAGATCTGGTGAATATTCTTCCAAAAAGTGCATCAGCCTTTCCAGTCTTTTGAACTATTCTGGCTGAGAAAAACAACCAAGGATAGAGGCCTGTACTTGTTCTCACATCTTGAAGCACTCAGCAAAATCCAATCCTTGACCTTCTGTGCAGGGAGAAAACCAGCCACCACCATTCCACTTTCAGCCTTAATATTATTCCCCAACATTTTTCTTTCCATGTGTTTTGAGTAGCTTTTCCTGTTCCCAACAGTTTTATGTGAGGAGGCAAAGTGTGTTTTGTCTTCTGCATTAATGGTTGTAGAATTTTCTGCTTAGGACTTGCTGCCAAGGAACACAAGAGTCAAAGCTTGACCTGGCAAACTCTTTGCCTGGCATTGTTAGGCAAACAATTCCCCAAAAGAGCTTGGGCATGTTTGATATTCAGTTTTATTTCTAGGTAATATTGTGTGTCATAGCAATTGGCTCAAGATATCTAGACAGGTTATTTTTAGTCAGGCTACTTTCCTTGTGCTTGTTGTTTGATTTGAACCTACGGACATGTCTGCATTTTGCTTACTTTAGGTTTTGGATCACCCTTCTGCTACAAGAGCAATCTCAAGTTCACATGGATTGCTATGCTCATGGCAGCTAGAAAAATGAAAGTGCAATCATAGCAACAGTAATTAGACTTATATATCGCTTCATAGTGCTTTACAGCCCTCTCTAAGTGGTTTACAGAGTCAGCATATTGTTTGCAACAATCTGGGTCCTCCTTTTACCAACCTCGGAAGGATGGAAGGCTGAGTCAAACCTGAGCCAGTGAGAATCAAACTGGTGGCAGTCGGCAGAATTAAGCTGCAATACTGCATTCTAACCACTGTGCCACCAAGTCATAAAATGATTTTAAGGATGCACAAGTGTATGACAGTCCATGATTCAATCTAAAACTGTCTTAAGGTGGGCTATATGATTGCTTCACCTAATACAGTCTTTGCTCTGATTGGTAGCAATAACACAAGATAGCAATGCTGGAGATCATTTTAACGTGACAGATATCCTCTGCCACTGAGCTTTGTTCTACTAATCCACATTGTTGCTTCTCTAAGAAATGACAGGAGCATGAATAACAGAAGAAAACTAGGCAGCAGAAGACTTGGATCTCAAAGATGAAGCATCCCCCAGGTTTCATTCCTTATATCATCAGGTATCTACTACTTCCTAAAACCCTGAAGAGCTGTGCTTAGAAGTACACAGGAGCACATCTATAACACCTATCTGCTATTCCTTTGAGCACCAATTTCTGGATTTGCAGAGTTTCCTTCAGCTTCCAGGCTCTCCTTGTAAAGACTTGGTTTAAGGAGTTGTAGACATTTGATGGGTTAACATCAATGTGCTCTCCAAAGCACCTTTTTTTTTGCCTTTCATTATGAAGCACTGCACAGCCCTAATGAAAAGTTGCTACTTGTATGTGTCAACAATACTGGGCTAGACAGATGAATGGTTTGACTCAACAGAAAGCAAATTTCAAGCGTTCCTTTTCTGAAAAGGAAAACAAACAGCCACCCAAAACTGACTTTTACCAAAGGATGTAATAATCTCTTCTACAAAATTTCATCCTTTCTTTTCCAAGCATGCACCCTGATTCAGCTTGTGACCAGGTATTTTGTTACTCTGAAATTCAAAATCTGCTGGGCAATGTTTTTCATATATTTGCTACAAATTTTATTTGCAATTTTGATAGTCTTGAGCAGATTTGTTAAAAGATTTACATTAGAAAAAACAGTCATAATGTTTTCCAAGACTTTGAGATTCTTAGCCCTGAACAGATGAAGATGATGCACAATATAGTTTGGGGAAAAAAATGACACTAGCATTTATATGGGTTCAGGTCACTTGAAAGGAATGGGAAATCTTGAGCTAACTCCAGTAGTATTTTAAAAAAGAAAGTTTATCCCTAAGGAACAAATTTAATATGATTGACTGATGCATTAATATACAACTTGATTTGGAAGAGCATTTCTTTAAAGCTCTGGGTTAAAAGAAATAATATTCAGACTAAACTTACCAATTATATTTTAAATTATGTAATTTGCTTCCATCAGTTCATTTGTGATCTAAGTATAGCACATGTCTCACTATAGAGAGTCAATCTTCCATTTTCAAGTAACCCAGTTAAAGACCATGGTGGCTCTTGTGGTTAAGGTATTGGGTTGGAGGTAATTCAATTTCAAGCCCTTGTTTGAGACCTGAGTCCTGCCATGGGTTTGGGTGAGTTCTCGTCCTTCACTCCAGCTCCTGCCAGGGATGTGAAAGGAGTCCCCAACTGGTGTTCCCCAGGCAGTGGTGATGTCACCAGCTAATCCTTTCAACCTGAAAGCACTTCAGTGCTTCTGACATGAATGCAATGCGAAGTGACCCAGTCTAACTTATATTTAAAGACAAAGTCTAAGAAATAAGGGAAAAAACATTGCTTATCAAGTGTGAGCAGCTAGATAACAGATTGAGCAGCCCACCCCCCAGATCATGTGGTCTTAATATTGTCCTTCTCTTCTACACTGCCATTGATAGAATTAATTTTCATGGTTGAACACATCGAGACTTAAACATTTTGAAATGTTATATGGATTTGTCACCTGTGTTTTCTCTGGTGTTTGATTGGGTTTGGGGTTTTGATGTTATATTTCCTCTGCTTTGGTAGCATATAAAGGGTCATTTGGATGTGTTCTGTAGTGCCTGAATCTTCCAATGGTCATTGAGAGCAACCCCTGACAGAACAAATTAAATGCAATTAACTATAAAGTTATGAGGAAAAGAAGATGGTCTTCTGTTTATTTCTTTTTTGGTTTTCTACATTACCTGTTCTCCAGGGGTTCAAGGTGGCTAATATAGGCATGATTATCATAAGTTCTCAACAACAATTGCTCTGTGAGGATGAATAGGTTGTCCAAAGCCATCCATAGTTTTAAATCTGAGAGGGACTTGAACTCAAGTCTATTATTATTTTCCATTTTCTTTTTATTTTGGTAATTATTTTTATTAAATTTTCTTTATTTATCCATTATTTTGATTAATAGACTATAAACTATATAGATATAGAATATACTGTATCACACACACAAACATATATAGATATATATAGTATATATATGTACATGTACATATACATATACTCACAATCACACTAATCAAGTACAATACAAGGGACACTTTAATAAGTAAACAGTTTAATACTGAAACATCTAGTATAACAATTACTTTGATGTGAGTTGCAACCTTTGTTTAATGTTATACTCAGCTTTGAATGAAAAAAATTAGGCTGTACTATTGCCATCTTGGCAAAATCATGAAACTGTGTCTCACTTGCTGGGGGAATTCACTGGAGAAAGCAATTATGTTTGGAAGAGTTAGTGGTAAAAGGAATCCAGGCTGCCAAAGAACAGGGTGGCTGGACACCATCAAAGCTGACACTAGTTAAAACATAGAACAACTCAAAGAAGTAGTGCAAGATTAGAAGATATGGAGAGAATTTGCCCATAGAATCACCAAGAGTTGGTCATGACTGAATGAGCCAGCAATGTGCTACAGCTCCCAAAAACAACAACAACACAGTGCTAGCCTGCATTAACAGAGGGATAGAATCAAGATCACATGTGTTAGGTAGATGACTATGGCCTAACTGGTTGGGTTGGCAATATGTATAAACTATGATTGTACTGTTGTAATAGAAACTGTATTGTATCACTTTAAATGTATGATGATTGGCCAACGCTGTTTTTCCAACGGCCATAAGAGGGAGCTAGAGACATAGCTTATTTCTCTCTGTTATTTTCTCTGTTACGTTTGCTGTTACTTGCTGATTATTGTGGTTTGTGGGTTTGCTACTGTTTGCTAAACCTGAAGAACTGTGTTTTAACTTATGGACTGGTAAGAAGACTCTGTATTGGATAATCCTTGGACTATTGTTATTTGCTATCATCTCTTTACTCGTGTATGACCTGGACTGATTTTTCTTGGACTGTGCTATTGTATTATTCCACAAGTAAAAATTTTTTACACACCTCAGTGTATCTGTGTGGTTGCTGTGTAAACTTGACTACTCTCAGTATCCTCTTTTTCTGTGTAAGCTCTTGTTAACTTAAGAGGTACTCTGCATATCCTTATCATTGGTTATGGGCCCAGTGACATACTGAGAGCTAGTGTACGCAGTACCATATTAAGACAGCTGAGTTTGTGTTATCTGTTCAACTGAAAATGGCACAAGAACAGTCAACAAGCATCTCCTGGATAACCCGGTTAGATGGAACAAACTACGTTTCCTGGTCCATGAAATGTTCCTGTGCAAGGAAAGACTATGGGCTGTAGTTAATGATCCGTTGCATGTGACTGCTTGGGATCCAGCAGATGATGAAGACGCAAAGAAGATAACTAAATTTAACCAAGATAATGAAAGAGCTCTTTGCATAATTGGACTAACACTGAATGACCAGCAGCTTGTCCATATTCATGGTGAGGAGTCTGCTGCTAGGTGTTGGGACACTTTGAGACGAATTTATGTCCATGATAGTGTGGGTGCACATATACACCTTACACGTAAACTGTTTAGGGCTCGTCTTCTGAAAGGTGGAGATATGTTAGCTCACTTGGCATTTATGAAGAAAATGCTGCAAGAGCTACATGAAAAGGAGCTGATTTTCTCAGAGCTGCATCAGGTGTACATTATTCTTTCCTCTTTGGATGAAAGTTATGATGCTTATGTTTCTTCTCTGGAAGTCCTGACCAGAAATGAACTAACATTGACAGACATAACTGGGAGATTGCTGGAAGAGTCCAGAAGAAGGCAAGACAGAGACCAACTGAGAGAGACACAACCACAAGAGGAAAAACAGTCTACTACTGCTTATACTGTTAAAAAATGTTATTCTTGTGGGGCTAAAGGGCATATTTCTAAATTCTGTAAGAAGGGTAAGAAACAGAATTCAGATAGCAATAGGAAAGTAAGAAAAGATGTTGGTTTAGCTGTTTCTGGTTCACCAACATCCATAAACCATGATTTGTGGGTGGTTGATAGTGGGGCATCTCAGTGTATAACCAAGACTAAAGAGAGGCTTGTCCATATGACTAAGAGCAAACAGCATGTGTCTTTAGCCAATGGATGGAGAATGAAAGCCTCTGGAGAAGGTAATGCATACCTTCTGTATTAATGAGCATTTACCAATGTTATATGTGTCTAAAGTAAGGTTTAACCTGTTATCCGTGAAGGCATTGTTGAAAGCTGGGTTTGTAGTAACATTTAGGGGAGATAAATGTATTATCGAAAGGAATGGTACTAGTTACTGCTAACCTGGAGAACGATCTATTTGTTCTCACTGACAAGCCAGCAATTAGGGCTTATGCAAGTTCTGTCTATGATAACAAAAAGCCACATGATGAGTGTATTCATCTGCTTCATAGACGTTTAGGGCATGTGAATTTCAAGATGCTATGGAAGACTGTTGAATTGGCTAAAGGGATAAAACTGAAACCATGTCAAAAATATCTGAACTGTAATGCGTGTAGCCAAGAGAAAAGCAAGGTAACCCCTGCAAACAAAACTAATGGTTTTAAGACCACTGTACCTTTAGAGGTAGTGTTTGCAGATATCATTGGCCCTATGAAACCTCGTCTTGGTGGAGCCTGCTATATCTTGAGTATCATGGATCATTATTCACGTTATGGTTTTTGTTACTTAATGAAAACCAAAGGAGACACATTTCAGCATTTATCAAACTGGCTGAAGTTTGCAGAAAGGAAAATGAAACATAAGGTTCTTTGCCTTGTAACGGATAATGGTACTGAGTTTACCAATATGCATTTTGTAGCTATGTTACAGACAGCTGGCATTGAACACAAGCGTTCAGCCCCTTACAGACCACAACACAACACGTTTGTTGAGCGACGAGGGCAAATGCTGCAGGCTATGGCTAGAACAATGTTGTCTGATTCTGGATTACCCGAAAAACTGTGGGGAGAGGCAACAATGTGTGCTAACCACGTCTTAAACGTTGTGGTTAATTCTACAACCGGTGAACTACCATATACACGCTGGCATGGTAGGAAACCTGATCTAGGTTACTTACACACATTTGGAGCCCCAGCATGGGTTCATATTCCAGCGCTACTGAGGCAAAAGGGACAACATAGAGCAAGACAATTGTTTTTTGTTGGCTATGAGTCCAACCATAGGTCTTTTAGGTTTTGGGAACAAGATACCACTAACGTGTACTGTAGTGCTAGTGCTAAGTTTCTAGAACACGTTGGTTGGAGCAAACTAGAGCAGGAAAATATTGGTGTTGATCCTCTCATGTTTAGTGACACCCCTGATATTGAAAAGAGATGTGATGATGAACCTTCGGTAACTGTTAAAGAGGAGGACTCAATAGGGGAAGTAGAGGAGGTAGAAGAGGAGAGTCCAACACCAAGTCCTGTACTGCCTAGATGCTCGACTCGTGATAGGCGTCCACCTGATAGATACAAGGCTAGTATTGTGTGTCAGGTGAATATAGAGCCTTATAACTTTGAGGGACGCGGTGGCTCAGTGGGTTAGGACACTGAGCTTGTCGATCAGAAGGTCGGCAGTTTGGCAGGTCGAATCCCGAGTGCCGCGTAACAGAGTGAGCGCCTGTTACTCGTCTCAAGCTTCTGCCAACCTAGCAGCTCGAAAGTACGTAAAAATGCAAGTAGAAAAATAGGGACCACTATGGTGGGAAGGTAACTCTCAAACCTCGTCCGGAGAGCAGGAGATTCAAGCAACCGAGACGAGAGCTGAGTTTCCAAAATGGTTTATTAAGCAAAAGCAAACGATCTTCAAACGGAACAAAGCCAGCGTTGGCTGCTACCCGCATCCAACGCTGTTAAATACACATTGCATGTACACACCCACGCCCCACCCAGTCGCACCCATTTCCGCCCATCCCCTACTTAACTCCCGTTTCTCCCAAACACCTCCCTTTGGGACACGCCCCCCCACCCGGCACCCTCTACCTCCCAGGTGAGTCTCCTCGCGAACGCTCGTCCCGTCGCCGCTAGTCACCACCCCCACACCCGTCCCTGATCCCGGCACCTTTCCTCCTGTTACACGCGTAGCTTCACCCTGCTGCTTGCCCCCCCTTCACAAGGCTGGCAAGCCCCCAGTCCTCTTATTTTGAAAACGGGCTCCGCTGCCGTGGGCCCCGCCCGCCAGCGCCGCAAGGGCCGATTCACCATCTGGTGTGGGCCCATGGTCCTGCGAGGCTACCGTAGCCGGCAGGACGAAGCTGAGCCCAGGACCCTGCGAGACCACCGTAGCCGGCAGGGTGGGGCCGGGTTGCGCGACGCGCGTGCGCACTGTCGGGGCTCCAGCCGGCTCGGCGTTCATGTGTGGAGGCCGTCGTTGCTGCCGCAGCCGTTGGGACGTTCTCTCGGCCCGAGCCCCAGGAGCGGGTGAAGCGGGCGGCCGTTGGGGCGTTCCCTCGGCCCGAGCCCCAGGAGCAGGCGAAACCGGCGCTGGTGAGTGTCGCGCTCGTGGCGCCGCTGGGCGTCGAGCCCGCGGGGCGCGACATGCCGCCCCTCCTACCAGGGCCCCTCCTGCAGGGGAAGACATAAGAGGTAAGCAATCATCCACCCAGTCCGCGGTGTTCCCCCGTCCTCCCCTTGGCTTACCAGGGTGCAAGTGGTGAAATGCCCGCACCAACCGAGGAGCATGAACATCTGCGTCCCCTACCCATGTCGCTTCCTCCACAGGATATCCCTTCCACCTGACTAGGTACTGGACACCCCCCCCTACGAACCCTGGAGTCAAGGATCTCTTGGACCTCATAATGGTCGCCATGGGTGGGCCCAGGCCCGCCCTCCCCCACTGCCGTTGAGGCTGTGGTGGCAGGCTTCAGTAGGCTACTGTGGAACACTGGGTGAAGTTTGCCTAGGATCTTCGGTAGTCGTAGCCGTACTGTTACGGGGTTAATCACCTGTACCACCCGGAATGGCCCGATGTATTTGGGCCCTAACTTTTTACAGGGAACATGGCCACGTAGATACTTGGTAGACAGGTAGACCAAGTCCCCCACCTTCGGAACTGCGAACGCTTTTCGTTTCCTATCAGCCTGCTCCCTATACGTTACCGCAGCCCGCTCCAGCGCTTTTTTCGCCGCACCCCAGGCCTCCTCAATCTGCCTCATCCATTCCTGTGGCTGACAGGGGTCTTCGTGCCCCGGGCTGCACTCGGGGATGGGGACAAAATCGTTACCCATGACCACTTTGAAGGGCGAAAACCCCGTACTGCTATGTACAGCGTTGTTATACGCTACTTCCGCAAACGCTAAAAGGTCCACCCAGTTGGTTTGTTGGTACGACACGTAGCAACGTAGATACCGCTCAACGGCGGCATTGGCCCGTTCCGCTGCGCCATTGGTGCTAGGGTGGTACGCCGTGCTGAGTCCTTGGGTTGACCCGATGAATCTAACAAATTCCTTCCAGAAACGCGCCGTGAACTGTACTCCCCTGTCCGAAATGATACGGCGTGGTACCCCATGTAAACGGTAGATGTGAGTTACAAAGAGCCAAGCCAATCGACGTGCTGAGGGCAACCCTTTACAGGGAATAAAGTGGGCCTGCTTAGAAAATAAGTCCACCACTGTCCAAATAACATTATGGCCCTTACTTTCGGGTAACTCAACAATGAAGTCCATGGCTATATCCTGCCATGGACGAGTAGGGTCGGCCACTCTCTGTAGGAGGCCCAAAGGTTTTCCCACCATAGGTTTAGTGGTAGCACAAACGTGGCATCGCCGCACATAGTCCTCCACCGTTGTTGTCATGTGTGGCCACCAAAACTGCCGACGTGCCAAATGCAGGGTCTTCAGAAACCCATAGTGTCCAGCTTGCTTGGTGTCGTGACACCGATACAGCACTCGTTCCCGTAAAGGGGCTGGTACATAGATTCGGGTCCCATGCCAAGCTAAGCCATCACGCATGGTCACGAGCTCTGGGTGGGTCTGTAGCCAGGTGTCCCCCTGAAGGGCTTTCCTAAGGTCTTCACAGAACTCGTCCTGTGCTGCTAGAGCAGTGTTCCCCTCCTGAACTGGACCTTCGGTAGGCACAAGCGCTTGTACAACGTCCTCCCTCTTCCCTTCAAACTGCGGCATACGCGACAGCGCGTCCGCCAGGAAGTTTCCCCCCCCCCCGGAACATACTTCAATGTGAAGCGGAATCGTCGGAAGTACAGTGCCCACCGTACATGCTTGGGGGAAAGCTGTCGGGGTGTCTGCAAAGCCATCAGATTTTTATGATCCGTCCACACCTCAAACGGGTGGACAGCCCCCTCCAAGTGATGTCGCCACAGTTCCAGTGCCCAGCGTACCGCAAAAGCCTCCTTCTCCCATATTGCCCAGGCACGCTCTGCGGGAGACAATTTTTTAGACGCATAGGCACATGGTTGAAGCACCCCGTCGTTGTTTCGTTGAAGAAGGACGGCTCCGAGGGCAACATCGCTTGCGTCGGCTTGGACCACGAAGGGCAGGGCAGGGTTTGGGTGTCGTAAGATCGGTTCTTTAGCAAAAAGAGCTTTTAACGTATCAAAGGCTCGTTGGCACTGTGCAGTCCACCCCACCCGTAATCCGGGACGTGGTTGTACTGTTAGCTGTCGTGTGCGGAGAAGGTCCGTAAGTGGCAGGGCTATGGCCGCAAAACAGGGTATGAATTGGCGATAAAAGTTCGCGAAGCCTAGAAACCCTTGCAACTGCCGCCGTGTCCGCGGGGCCTGCCACTGCTGGATGGCCTCCACCTTCTTTGGGTCCATTTCCACCCCCCCTGCAGAGATTCTGTACCCCAAATAATCGAGTTGCTTCCGGTGGAACTCGCACTTGGACAGTTTAACAAAGAGCCGTGCATCCCGCAATTTGGTTAACACCCGCCTAACCAAGGCGACGTGCTCTTCCATCGTCTCGGTGTAAACCAGGATGTCGTCTAGGTAGACCAAGACACCACGATATAAGAATTCATGCAAGACCTGGTTAATCAATTGCATGAAGACAGCAGGGGCACCCTGTAGCCCAAACGGCATCACCCTAAACTGGAAACTCCCCAGTGGACAGTTGAATGCCGTCTTCCACTCGTCCCCTGCTTTGATTCGGACAGGATAATAGGCCTCTCTGAGGTCCAGTTTGGTAAAGACCCGGCCTTTAGCCAGGTGGGCCAACAGGTCTTTCATTAATGGGAGCGGGTAAAGGTGCTCAATGCACACCGCGTTCACACCGCGATAGTCCACGCACAGTCTAAGCCCACCATCCTTTTTCTCGCGGAACAGCACGGGCGCCGCCATCCTAGACCGTGCTGGCTGGATGAATCCCCGCTCCAGGTTTTTGTTGATGTACCGCCGAAGTTCCTGCATTTCTTTCGGGGACATAGCGTACATCCGGGGTTTCGGTAGCTTAGCACCTGGCTCCAGCTCGATGGCGCAATCCGTGGAGCGGTGAGGTGGTAGCGTGTCGCACTCTCGCTCATCGAAGACGTCCAACAGGTTGGAGTACTCGCGGGGTACCTGAGCCTCTTGCGCTAACCCACCCGCGCAGGCCCTCTCTCATTCCCCCGTGCGTAGTGGTCCCAGGAATGCGTGCTCTCGCGGAGGCTGTGGGCCCAACCCCAACCGGAGATGGCGGCAACCCCCCTCCCACCAGATCGTGGGGCCCCACCGGTCCAACCATGTGAGCCCCAGAATAACTGCCTCGGTCATGGAAGGCACCACTATAAACCGCAAAGTCTCCCAGTGATCGCCCATCTCCAACCGGATCGGTTCAGTGACGTGAGTGACAGGTGCCCCCCCAAAAGAGACCCATCTACCTGCTGAAAGCGTAGAGGGCTAGCCAGCCGCCTCACCGTAACCCCCAGTCCTACTACCACTGCTTGGCTCATTAGGCACCGTGTGCTACCTGAATCAACGAGGGCTTTATACGCTTTCCTCTGTCCCGTACGGGGACTGACCAGCACCACAGCGAATACGAAGGGACAAACCGGAGCACTTACCATTGGGTCCTCATCTAGACCCTGTTCCTCTGGACTCTCGTACGGTGCGGGCTGTGTTTCTACCGGCGTCTCCACCCGAACAGGAGCAGTTGGTCTGGAGACATCTCCGCCTAGTTGGTGAGCGGCTCGTGTCCGCTCCATGGATCTCCGGGTTCCGGTCCCCCGTGCTGGGGAGACAGAAGGGGCTGGTCGGGCAGGAGGCAGAGGACAATCGACTGCCCGGTGTCCTGGCTGGTCGCACCTGAAACACCTCAGGACAGCCCGTGCTGGCTGGGAGGAAGGCCGCGTAGACGCCCCCACAGACGGCTCCTCCACTTTCGTCTTCTCAGTCGGCCGTCGGCTTCCAGAAGGAGGTTCGAACCGGCCTCGCACGTCCTGCAAACCCACGTCCAACTCCACGGCCACACGGTACCACTCCTGCAGTCGCGCTGGAACGCCGCGGACCACACAAGCCCGGCGGAGAGCCCCATCTAGGCCAGCCCTAAAATGGTGGACAAGAAGACGCTCCGGCCACGAACGCAACTTCCCGGCCACCTTACGGAATTCCCTCACATACTCCACCGCAGATCTGCCTCGCTGCCGTAGAGAAAGGATGTCGGCTTCGGCCCGCTGCACCCGGGAAATGTCCTCGAAACGAATCCGCAATGACTCCAAAAACAAGCCAACATCCCCGAGCTCCCGAGCATGGTCACTGTATAAATCGGCCGCCCAAGCCACTGCCTCTCCTTGCAGGCAAGCTGTTACTGCCACCACCATAGCCCGCTGGGACACGTAAGCCTGGGCATACTGGTCCATATGTCCTATCACCTGGCCCAGGAACATCGCGAGGCGGTCGGGGTGGCCATCATAGGTAACTGACAAAGGTGGTGGTCCCCATACCACTCCGGGTCCCCATGAACCCACTTGCGGCCCCAGCACAGGAGAAGCTCCAACTAGCCGTGTTGTCGATTGGCCAGGCCTATCGTCCGTCCCTGACCACATCCCTGCAGCACCTCGCCCGAGGCCTACAGGAGCAGAACCCTCACGAGGCATGCCAAGACCAGGTTGGTTCTGGTAGGATGGCGCATCCAGAGGTGAATGGTTCGGCGCAGCCCGTCCTGCCGGAGCCCCGGCAGGGGACCATTGGCCTGGCTCCTGACCACCAGCCTCCCCGAACCTGGTCCGCAAAATGTCCATAGTCTGGTTGCCTGGGGTGGTGGAATAACTCCACTCCTCTCCCTCGTCCTCCACAAGGCACCGCTCCCTCCAAACTGACGAAGGGCCCCTCAGCCGGGGTTCATGGGCCTCCTCGTATCCTCTGTGGCCCAGGGCAGGGCCCGGCCTCCTCCCTCTGCCGAGGCCTTGGCCCCCTGCCTCCCTTGGCTCCACCGCACAGTCCTCGAGTAATGACAGCCTCTGCCTGGGCCGAACCGCCGGAAGCACAACCTCTCCCACGTCCACTGTCCTGGAGGAGGCTGCACCAGCCCCGGCCCCCATCTCAAGCCCGACCTCCTTTTCAGAAGCAGCCGCCGAGGCGGGCCCCTGCAATCCCTCCGCCATGACAACTCACCCACTTGTCGCTCGGAAGGCAAAATGAAAGGGTGCAACGCTGGCTTTCTCTCAAACCTCGTCCGGAGAGCAGGAGATTCAAGCAACCGAGACGAGAGCTGAGTTTCCAAAATGGTTTATTAAGCAAAAGCAAACGATCTTCAAACGGAACAAAGCTAGCGTTGGCTGCTACCCGCATCCAACGCTGTTAAATACACATTGCATGTACACACCCACGCCCCACCCAGTCGCACCCATTTCCGCCCATCCCCTACTTAACTCCCGTTTCTCCCAAACACCTCCCTTTGGGACACGCCCCCCCACCCGGCACCCTCTACCTCCCAGGTGAGTCTCCTCGCGAACGCTCGTCCCGTCGCTGCTAGTCACCACCCCCACACCCGTCCCTGATCCCGGCACCTTTCCTCCTGTTACACGCGTAGCTTCACCCTGCCGCTTGCCCCCCCCCCCTTCGCAAGGCTGGCAAGCCCCCAGTCCTCTTATTTTGAAAACGGGCTCCGCTGCCGTGGGCCCTGCCCGCCAGCGCCGCAAGGGCCGATTCACCATCTGGTGTGGGCCCATGGTCCTGCGAGGCTACCGTAGCCGGCAGGACGAAGCTGAGCCCAGGACCCTGCGAGGCCACCGTAGCCGGCAGGGCGGGGCCGGGTTGCGCGACGCGCGTGCGCACTGTCGGGGCTCCAGCCGGCTCGGCGTTCATGTGTGGAGGCCGTCGTTGCTGCCGCAGCCGTTGGGACGTTCTCTCGGCCCGAGCCCCAGGAGCGGGTGAAGCGGGCGGCCGTTGGGGCATTCCCTCGGCCCGAGCCCCAGGAGCAGGCGAAACCGGCGCTGGTGAGTGTCGCGCCCGTGGCGCCGCTGGGCGTCGAGCCCGCAGGGCGCGACAGTAACAGTGTTCCATGTGCCTTTGGTGTCTAGTCATGCCGGCCACATGACCATGGAGACATCCTCAGACAAATGCTGTCTCTTCGGCTTTGAAACGGAGATGAGCACCGGCCCCTAGAGTTGGAAACGACTAGCACACATGTGCGGGGGAACCTTTACCTTTACCTTTAACTTTGTTGAGATTCAACTGGATCCTGCAAAGGATCAGAGTGCATGGAAGGCAGCAATGGATAAGGAGTTAAAATCCTTGCAGGATCTAGATGTATATGAAAACGTTAGACTTCCACCAGGAGAGCGTGCAATCGGTTGCAAGTGGGTCTATAAACTGAAGAAGGGTGTAGATGGGACTGTTACCCATAAGGCACGTTTATTTGCTCAAGGATTTGCTCAGTCAGACAAGGACTATGATGAAGTGTTTGCACCTAGTCTGAGGGCTACTACGTTGAGAGCAGCATTAGTTTGGGCAGCTAAGAATCGGTACAAAATAAACCATGTAGATGTAGAAACAGCATATCTGCATGCACCCTTACAACACACTGTCTATCTTACAAAACCACTAGGTGTAAAAACTGATGGGACAACTGATTGTTGGAAACTAAAGAAGAGTCTTTATGGCTTGAAACAATCAGGATATGAATGGAACAAGTGTATTGTAAATGAGTTAGCTGCAATGGGCTTTGTTGCCAGCATCGCAGATCCCTGTTTGTTTAAGAAGGAAAAGAATGGTGTAATTTCTTTGTTGTTGCTATTTACTGACGACATAGCAATTGTTACTAAGACTGAACAGGAAGCAAATAACATTGTTTCGTAATTGCAAAAGAAGTTCAGAATTAGAAACCTAGGAGAAATTAATCACTATTTAGGTCTGGATATTGTGAAGACCGATAAAGGTTACAAGATTTCACAGGCTGGAAAGATAAGCCAACTGCTGAAGCGATACAACATGGAGCTCTGTAAGCCTGCAAAGACTCCAATGCCACAGGACTTTAAACATGCTAATGTAGCAAGTCCTGCATTTGACAAATTGGTGTATCAATCTTTGATTGGTAGTCTCTCATATCTAGGTAATTGGTCTAAGCCAGATATTTCGTATAGTGTGAACCAACTAGCTAGATATACTGCTGAACCTACTGTTATGCACTGGCAGGCAGCGAAGTGGGTGTTAAGATATCTAAAACAAACCATTCATTACTCATTATATTTGGAACCTAATCGTGATTTGGTTTTAACTGCTTATGCGGATGCGAGTTTTGCTACTGATGTAACTACTTGGAAATCAACATCAGGTTTGGTGATAATGTTAGGTAATTCGCTAATAGGATGGAAATCCATTAGGCAGAAACATATCAGTCTGTCCACAATGGAAGCTGAATTTTCCTGTTTGTCTGTTTTGTGTACTGAATTGCTATGTTATAAACAAGTAGTAATGGACATGGGACTAACTGTAGAAAGTTCAATCCTCATTTATGAAGACAATCAATCTGCAATCAAGATGGCAACGAACGCAGCCATCAGAACATGATCTAAGCATACTGACCTACCATACTTAAACGTCAGACAGTGTGTAAAAGATAAACTAATACGGTTGGAATACTGTGCAACCGACAATAACATTGCAGTTCATTTTACCAAAGCTCAGGGTGCAATTAAGCACAAAGCTTGTGACAGTTATGGCCTAAGGTTGTAAAGAGTAATATATTGTCCTACCCAAAGGGGAGAATGTTAGGTAGATGACTATGGCCTAACTGGTTGGGTTGGCAATATATATAAACTATGATTGTATTGTTGTAATAGAAACTGTATTGTATCACTTTAAATGTGTGATGATTGGCCAACTCTGTTTTTCCAACGGCCATAAGAGGGAGCTAGAGACATAGCTTCTTTGTCTCTGTTATTCTCTCTGTTATGTTTGCTGTTACTTGCTGATTATTGTGGTTTGTGGGTTTGCTACTGTTTGCTAAACCTGAAGAACTGTGTTTTAACTTACGGACTGGTAAGAAGACACTGTATTGGATAATCCTTGGACTATTGTTATTTGCTATCATCTCTTTACTCGTGTATGACCTGGACTGATTTTTTCTTGGACTGTGCTATTGTATTATTCCACAAGTAAATTTTTTTTACACACCTCAGTGTATCTGTGTGGTTGCTGCGTAAACCTGACTACTCTCAGTATCCTCTTTTTCTGTGCAAGCTCTTGTTAACTCAAGAGGAACTCTGCATATCCTTATCAATGTGAAGTATTAATACCACTTTACAATGCCTTGGTAAGGCCACACTTGGAATACTGCGTACATTTTTGGTCACCACGATGTAAAAAAGATGTTGAGACTCTAGAAAGAGTACAGAGAAGAGCAACAAAGATGATTAGGGGACTGGAGGCTAAAACGTATAAGGAACGGTTGCTGGAATTGGGTATGTCTAGTTTAATGAAGAGGGGTGACATGATAGCAGTGTTCCAATATCTCAGGGGCTGCCACAAAGAAGAGGGAACCAAGCTATTCTCCAAAGTGCCTGAAGGCAGGACAAGAAGCAACAGATGGAAACTAATCAAGGAGAGAAACAACCTTAAAACTTCCTGACAGTTAGAACAATTAACCAGTGGAACAACCTGCCTCCAGAAGTGGTGAATGCTCCAACACTGGAAGTTTTTAAGAAGAGACTGGACAGCCATTTGTCTGAAATGGTATAGGGTTTCCTGTCTGAGCAGGGGGTTAGATTAGATGACCTCCAAGGTCCCTTCTGCCATTATTATTATTATTATTATTATTATTATTATTATTATTGTTATCATCATCATCATCATCACCATCATCATCATCACCGTTGTCTTCATCATCTTAATTTTTAATTAAAATTGATAGAATATTTTTCTTATGGTCTTTAAACATATTATATAAGCATCAATGTATAGAAACAACCCAATGTACTAAGATTGATTAAGAAAAATTAACAACTACATTATTAGTACACAATATACTAATATTAAGGGATAAAAAGGAGATTAAAATTGCCTTTTTCAGAGCATTGTATGTAGAAAGTTAATTCTGTTGTAGAAGCATTACATCTGAATCAGAATAGATACAATCTAATCATTTTTCCACATTATCTATTGTTAGATAGTACATTATAGAAAGGCATAACATGCCTAATTTTAGGGTAGTACTTCACACAGCACTATTTCTCCCTCCAAATTTCCCATCAGTTTGTATAAGACTGTGAAGATCAATGATTTCAACCAATCTTTTCCTCATTTTGGAATAGTTGATGAAATGGCTCCCATTCAATGTCAGAGTGTGGACAAGGTGCATGTTCTCAGTCCTGTTAAGGTGAGGGATTTTGACTTGTGCCCTGGCCTTCTGATTGTTAATTCATTTTGTCTATATAGATATATGATTCCATAATTCTTATACCTGGAGAAGAACTAGACATAGTTCTGAGGGAACACCTGCTGCCAGCATCAAGCTCCCTTCGTCCTGTGTGCTCCCACAGGGAGGGTCTTCTCAGGGTGCCGCCAATAAAAGACTGTTGGCGGATAACACCCAGGGGAAGGGCCTTCTCTGTGGGTGCGCCTGCCCTCTGGAATCAGCTGCCCGTGGAGCTTAGGACTGCCCCCGACCTTCGCACATTTCGCCGGGACCTGAAGACCTGGCTCTTTGAGCTCTCCGGCCCAGGCTGAGAATTTTTAACTGGGGTTTTTAATTTTAATTTGTTTTTAACTTTTGTACTGGTTGTTTTAAATACCCTGTAAACCGCCCTGAGTCCTTCGGGAAAGGGCGGTATATAAATCTAATAAAATAAAATAAAATAAAATAAATAGTAGACCACTACATATACCTTGGCCAACGGATCTCAACGGATCTCAATGGAAGGTGATATCATAAAGGAAATTGAACGGGATGTAAAATGTGGTTGGAAGGCATTTGGCAAGCTAAGCATAATTTTCAAGAACAACCTCCCCCTGTGCCTGAAGAGAAAAGGTTTTGATCAGTGTGTGCTACTTGCTCTAACATATGCTGGCAAAACACGGACACTAACCTCACAATTGATCCAAAAGCTATGAGTGGCGCAAAGAGCCATTTGAAAGATCCATGTGTGGCATTACAAGACGAGATAGAAGGACCTGCACATGGATTAGAGAACAAACGAAAGTATACGATATCACCAAGAGAGTAGAAGAACTGAAATGGAAATGGGCTGGTCACATAGCAAGTAGGACTGATGGCAGGTGGACCAAGGCAGTCACAGAATGGATCCCACTTGATAAAAAGCATCCATGAAAGAAACTTAAAACAAGAATGATTGCTGACATCAGCGAGTATTGCGGGCTCAACTGGCAAAAGAAAGCCCAGGACTGTATCAGTTGGAAACATGTTTTCTGTAAGAGCCCCTTTCCTCCATGGTAAAACTCACTTAAAATTGACTGATAATTAAACATACAGTAATAGATCCTGGGCAATTATTGTACTTGATAGCTGAGGAGGCAATTGCATGTTATTAGACAGCCCACTCCATGGGGTGAATTAAGGGTAGCACATTTTAATCTACCTAAAATCAGGTAGACTAAAATGTTCTACCCTTAACTTACCCCATTTTGAGGTAGTTTATCTTTTGGCTTTTTAGAAGTTAACAGATGAATATGTGATTTGCTGTGACATTTAATATTCTTCTTTTGAAACAAGGCTTTATTGCAAACAACACAATAAATGATACAGGGATTTTTTTTTACACAGAGATGCTTCCTCTCCTGTTATTTTTATATCACTTCCAAGAGTTTTCAGTGGTTGAATATTATGTTTCCTCAGATGGGGAAAGCCTTCATATTTCATTCTGTGATCATTTGAAATAAGGTTCAACACAGTGTCATTTCATTTTTACCTTCATTTTTCAGATATGTTTCTGGATGATTCTGCCAGTTCAAACATTGGATGACAGGGGAACAAGGAATTCTATTACTGTTACTCTTCAAAGAAAATACGCAACAATACTAGAAAAGAAAATTTTCATGGCAAAGTAATCAAGGGAGTGCTTTGTAATTTTAAAGACCAATCCACAATCTTTTTTATCCATACCAATTTCATATAGATACAGCTGATTTACTACTCATATGCCTGACAAACGTTATTAAATTGACTTCAGCTTTAGAATGGAATAGGACCATGTGATGGATCCATCTCTTCCTGCCACAATGTTATGGAAATAATCCTTTCTCCATTATGTTTTTAATTTCTGTGAACTATTCCTTTGGTTTATTTCTGGCAGCAGCTGGGTGACCATCTGTGCTCAAGAGCTAAGAAGGGTTAGTCCAGGTTAATACTTGGAAGGGACATCGTATAGCTTTAGGTAAGCAACAAATTTGAAATAACATTTTAGGAGATGCAGAAAACCCATTTTCTTTTTCTGGAGTCAGAAGCAAAACTTCATGTTATATAATTCAGGGGTGTCAAACTGCCAGCCCACGGGCCGGATGCAGCATAGCAAAACCGCGCCCACCCCGTTGCCAGCAATGGAAAAAAAGTCACGATACGTCGTGACACGTCACGTAACGTTGCGAGTTTGACACCCCTCTTATATATGAACCTTTCATTCATTACTCCTTATGCATTAAAAGGCTATAGGAAACAGGCGAGGACAAACTGCTACGGAACTTTTGCCAAGTAACTTCAGGGAATCAGGTCATTGTCTCTATTTCAGTGTAGGCTTCACCTCTGAACACATTTTTAAGGTATAATATTTTGCCAATGTTTGGTTTCCTTTACAGTATTTGATATTGTTCATAAAATATGCAGGCTGAGCATTAATAGGAGCAGATAACTTACATAGTCTGACACTTTCAACTGTAATCTCATTCTAGATCTCCAGAGAGGAAACACTCTGTATTTTGGAATATTTTTAGCTTATGAGGTTTTCAAAAACTCTGTCTGGTTCAGCAATTGAAAACTATAGCTTCAAGCTGGGCTAAAATTTCTAGTGTGTGTTTTCTCACACACAGAGAAAAGAAGCATTTTGCAAAAAAGTCTTTGAAAGAAGAGAAGAGTCTTTAGACCCTCTTTTACCTCCAGCGGTGCTCAGAACGGGGCAGGAGGTGCCAGCATGCCCAGGTCAGCCTGCCAATCCACTTTCGTGAGCATCAAAAAGCAAACACAATAGAACAAACCCTCCACAAAGCATGAAACAGATCTCCTCAGCTCCCTGTGAGATGCGCTGTCACTCAAGACTGTATTTCAGTTTCATTGTTTTCCTTTGTGTCACAAGTAGGACACATAATTATGTGAAATCATTTGTGCACTACACCTAGAAATGGAAAGTGGTTTCCATAATCACTCCATAGCTAATTTTTGGAACAATCTTTTATTAAAATCCAAGACTTTATTTATAAAAACTGAAACGAAAAACCCAAAATTCATCTTCTCGTCTCTCCTCTCCCTCCCCCCTCCTTTCTCTCACACACAGCCATATTTGCTATTTAACGTCTAGGAAGTAAGTCTTTCAAAGTGTCTTAGGAGTTTGAAAAAACTCTATAAACTAAGAAAATTCAGGAAAACCTCAAACCAAGAAGATTCCTTAAACATATCCCACGGTTTTAGGATTAGAAGCTGCAAGCAGGCTGGCCCAAAGAGACTTCTCTGGCATCACCCTCTACAAAGGGCAACATATTGATATGTCCATCTGCCTAAGCTTTAAGCATTAGAGCTCATACTGTAGGTTTATTCCTCCCTCTCCCCGTCCTACCTCCAAATCATAGGAACTCTAAGCATCTTAATGTCATATGTGCAAAAGATTTAAGTCTAAGCAACTGGGTACCTAGAGAGTTTCAGCAGCAAAACCTATATGGGTGTGCACATCTCCTGTGAAAGTACCCTGAATCTCTCTGTAGGTCAGCTCTGGACTCCATGTTTAGATATCACCGGCAGAAGGAAATGCAGGATAATGATCTGGACATGTAATGGGCAGAAGGAATAACTTGGAGAACAGGAGGAAATGCTGCAATGAAGATAATGGTTAGATAAAAGAAATTTGAGTCTGGGCCAAATTCGCAACCCAAAGTAAGCATCTCAGACAGACCTTCCCTAGATCTTATAAACATAAAGGGAGGGAAGTGCATTCAGAGTTGTAAGATTATATTACTATAATCTTATAATAAAGATAGCATAGCACAGCACGGTTCTGATTTCCTATTCTAGTGTACTTTAGAGAGCTGTCAACACCTGATGCAGGTTCTAAGTGTTAATGAAATACTTGTCAAATTATCTCCTTGCCTTCCCCATAAATATTTTCATACATCCCCAAGGTGTATTGCATTTGCCAAGGGTAGGAATTTGAACCAGAAGCCATTGTAAGCAATATCAGAATAAAAGCAAAGTGGTTTTCATCATGTGAAAACCCTATGCCTGAACCTCAAAAATAATACATTTTGACAGACTCAACAAGAAATTTCCATTTGGAATGGAAAGTAACTTTGGCTGGATATCAGTGGTTGTAGGCCATCCTGGCACAATAATTGTTACTGCTCAAGCTTCACAAAATTAGGGTTAGACTAAACTGGCTCAGGACTTCCACTTTCAACAACTTGGCATTGACAAACTCTTTACCGATTCTGTGAAGAGCAAAACTTGCATTCTACTTATAAAGATAATGCTAAGGGGAGCATCTTTTTTTGCTTTGACCCTGTGACATATGTTTGTTTGTAAACCTAATAGAGTCACTGCAGAGGCATTCATAAGTGCCCACATTTGTGAAGCAGGTTTCATCTGGACAGAGTGACCATTCAATCCTGGTGGTCTCTGTACAGAAGTAAACTTTGCTTTCAGACATGTCAAACTCAAGACGTCATGTGACATCGCGCAAAGTATCGGGACTGTTTTGCCAGTGCCAGAAATGGGGTGGGTACGGCTTCTGCATGACACGTCCGGCCTGTGGGCTGGCAGTTTAATGCCCCTGGTTGAATGGATATGTCAGAATTCTATCCCAGAATTCTCCAAAGTGGTCAATATTGAACCCCAAGTGAAAATGGGACTATCCATTATTGTTATCATTATTCATAGTACTAGTACTTAAAGTAGCTTTTATTAAATTATGTTCATAGAATGAATGTTTGAGATTGACGAGCAACTTGAAAATACATGAAGGAATTGATAAA
The DNA here is from genome assembly GCF_947247035.1 of Vipera ursinii. Taxonomy (NCBI): domain Eukaryota; kingdom Metazoa; phylum Chordata; class Lepidosauria; order Squamata; family Viperidae; genus Vipera; species Vipera ursinii. The sequence goes on from NC_139512.1 coordinate 238,909,980, forward strand.
CTAAAATCTAGATGGGAAAATAGGGTAGGATGATTTGGCAAACTAAAAAGTGTAATCTTTTGTTTTTAGAAAAAGATCACGATCAATTCTGTCACAAGCGTCAAGGGGATTGATAGAAAACAAAGAGATGGATTGGTGTCCCATTAAATTCTCTGACTTACAGAATAATTATTACCAGTGAAAAGGAGAGAGGCTTCTGTTCTGGAGCAAAGTGTGAGGGTTTAGGTTAGAGCAAATATTGCAAGACGGAAGATGGAATGGCCATTGTGCAGAAGTTTGTTCATGCCAAGTGGGATACTTTCCAACTGAAAATTGCTGAATATGTTCTGGCTATCACTTCTTATGGTGGGAAAATGGCACAGAATATAAAAGTATACATCATTATGCATATGTTTATAAGCAGCATTTGGTTTAGTTTTCAGAAAGCGGATTTAGAATGAAATATTTGAAAGCTAAGCCAGAAATTTTAGAAAGATTCAAGAGGTGCCCCCTCTTTGTGTTCTTAAGCAGTAGAATTTCTTGCTGAAAACTTGACTGTTCTCAAGGAATGGGAGATCATGAACATGAAGAACAGCAGAAATATCCTTTTTTTTTAAAAAAATGGCATGGCAGTCAGGCCAAAGAAAACATAATGGAAAGTGGAAGGAAGGAGAAATTTGAAACAGGAGATATTTTCATAGATATTTCCATTAGTTCACTCAGTTCAGGAGAGTTCCTGCATCCCTGGATTTTGCCAGGAAAACTGGACTGTATTGGAAGGGATTGGGACAAAATAAAGCCAGAAATTATAGCCGAGGTGCCACTATTTACACAAAGAAGAAAGTCAATGATAACGTGAAAGGTCAGTGGGAGAGGTATTTGAAATTAGACTAACTTAATGAAGGAATTATATGTGATCAGAAATATTATTGCTCTGCTTCATTAATCTGTCAAAAATATTTTCTGTGGAATTCTGTGGAAGAATTTGCCAGGGTGAAAAATAGAATAGATCACATAATATCCATAATGGATTTGGCAGAGATCGGCTCTGTCTGAACACTAAATTTTAATTTATAGTGATCTGTTTTATGGAGTGGCAATAAAATTTGTCCCCTGGCTTGATTTACTGATTTTTTTAAAAAAAAACTACATTCTGGAAGAAATAATAAACACAACATGTATTCAGTTCTCAAAGTTATATGTTTCTCTTCATCTGCAGTTAATTTATGTGTAACAAAGCATGCCTAATCTGAAGTTATAATCGAAATGGCATAGTTTAATCTTAAAATAACAACACTGTCAGCAGCAGGATAGAATAATATGGACCAAAAAGCTGTGTTAGGAAGGCTTCTGGGACACAACATGTCCTAGCTACGTTTTTTTTTTAAAAATGATGGCATTGCAAATACTTCCATCTCTCATTGACAGCAAAACTATGCTAGAAGATCCAATGTCTAACCCAGAAAACAGCAATTTCTGATATCCCTGCTGATTATGAGCAAGGAGTTCAGAGACGATCTGGGAGAAAATCAAAGATCCAGCTTATGAACTGGGGCAATTATTTCAAAAAGTCATATACCATAGAGATGCTAGCTAGTGACCTTTCAAATAGTAGTTTTCATACAAACAGATTTCTACCTGGATGATCGAATTAAGGCTCTTCTTCTTTTGATCCTGTGGGCACGAGGCTGCTACATGTTTTCCAATTCCTTCCAAAGATCTAGAGAACTTATCTAGCATCCAGCTAGATAGGGCAACTTGGCAGCCATGGAGAGTGAACCGCTGTTTGTAAAATTTCCATGGGGTGAAATTAGAATGCCTCTCTCACCTGCTATCCTGTGCCAGGTGACCTTTCTGGGACTTCAATATGTGCTTAGTGAATGCCATTGTGTTCCTCCTCCAAATGATATGATATTCACGTGGAAACTTTTGAAAATTACGCAAGGGCCTGACCCTTAACATTGCTGGCTGTATCCTTCACTCCCTGGGCACCAGGCTATTGTGTGCTTTGCATCCATGCAAGACATTGTCTTTGCCTGATATGTTTTGAGGCCATGGTCAAGACTTAGAAAGTTATGACTGTTAGTGACAAAGGGAATCGTGCATGCTGATTGACAGCATATGTCTGGAAATGAACTTGCTTTGAGTGCCAAGGGAAAGAGACTGGAAAAGGGAAAAGCTTTTATTTTTCTCTAGAAATGGAAAATATGCATGAGATATACATTTTGCGGGGCCATTGAAAATATTCTTTGTCATGGAATGTTAATCATATATACTCACATACCATGCCAACCCACTTTCCCACTTCAAATCTTTTTCACAAGCCTAATTACTTCCAGTCACTTTCCATTACTAATGTTCCCACCTACTGTAGTCCCCATTTCAAAAGCATTTAACCCACCCTTTATATCTAAGGGCTGAAGTGAAAATCTAACTAATAAAACTAACACAATACGAAAAGCATGCTTTCCCTGCTTTTTCCTTTCTTTTTCTTGAATATGACTATATATATATAAAAAACAAAGTAGCTTTTTTAAAAAAACGTATTGTACATTTTCTTGCTTGCTGTTTGATTGGAATGAATATAACAGTACAGTCATGTGGAATATAGGAAAAAAAATCCATGTTTGTGGTGATGTCCATCTATTCTTATTTCCAGTTTGTTTTGATTGGTTAAGTGGTAGACTAGCCCAGGAAGAGAATCAAATAAAATAATCCTAGGGATATTCTGGTAGGATGACTGAACCTAAAACAGAACTGTTATAGTGTAGGAACTGGAATGGACAAACGCTTTACATCCTTCCAGACCCCTTCCTCAGTTTTAGGAACCTTAGTAAATTGCACAGTTGAAATTTGTTGATAAACCTCTGTAAAACAAAAACAAAAAAATCAGTAATTAAGTTTGTGGTGCTTTTTCCCCCCTTAACCCTCATTCCACAAAGGAAATGAAATAGCAATAGCACTTAGATGTATGTACTAAGTGCTTTACAACACTCTCTCTGAGTGGTTTACAATGTCAGCATATTGTCCCCAACAATCTGGAGTCTCATTTTACTTGGAAGGATGGAAGGCTGAGTCAACTTTGAGCCAGTCAGATAGAACTCCTGACAGTGGGCAGAGTTTGCCTGCAATACTGCATTCTAACCACTGTTCCACCAGAGCTAAATGGACTAAAAGCATTGCTTCTACCACCTCTTGGGATGTCACTGAGCTGAGTGTAGTTCCTGATGGCAAAAGTGAGTGGTAGTAGCTGCAATTTAAGGATTTGAGCAAAATGTTTCTGAAATAGAGAAATTTTCCATTATGGTCACAAATCATTCTAAAAATGATGAAGCAAGTGTCAGGGAAAAGAGTTGATGCCATCTTGGAGATCTTACAACTTAAATTTATGGCAGGAATAAATCTTATGGAGACTTAATAAAAAAATTTCTGAATACTGGATACAAATAAATTGGAATGGGATTGAAGAAGGAAACTGCTCTGGGGCTGACTTAGTAATCAACAAAGGGTGGGAAAAATTAATCCATCCAGCCAACTTAATTTTGCTTTTTTTATCCAAAATATATAATAAAGAACTGTGGGGGAAAATCAGAAAATGTGTGAATGAGAAATGAGTGTGAAATCATTCAGGGCTGTTGGCAGTTGGCCAACCTGCCACATCTGGTTGTGAATAATGTCAAGATGCAAGGATGACTGTCTCAAGAGAAACTCTATGTGGTGCCTTACTAGAGGCCATGGGCTTCTTTTCAACAAATGCTCAAATGAAACATCTCTGGGAAGATGACTGAAACAATAGGATTCCTTGCTTTCAAGAGCAAAGTGGCTTTGCAAGTATGTAAGCAAATCAAGCATGATAGCATGCATGTTCTTCACATTGGAAAGTAGAAGATAAATCCTCTCCTCCTCTATCTTTTAAGTGAGGAGATCAGGCTGAAGAATCCCTAATCCTGAATGCTGTACCATTCTGAAAATTCCATGAAGAACAACTAAGGTTACTCTTCTTCCATCTAGCTCAAGATCCAAAGAAGATGTGTCAATAAATGTCAAGCAACAAATCCAACTACCATTTCCTTTTACTAAATCCAGAGCACCAAAAGCATGCAAAGATGTCTCACAGAACAAACAAATATTTTTTCAGCATGATTGCATGTTTTCATGTAGTTACTGCTATAATTATACAGCATTATCATATCTTATATGGTATGTGCTCCCAAATGCAGGCACTTAGAGATCCAAGCTAAATGCTGAATGTGACACTTGATTAATGTTTTATTTCAGCATTAATGGAAGTAACTCATATAGGTTGCCTGAATTTTTAAGGGAAGCATTACATACTTATATCTTTTTAATGCATCCAGAACCAAAGTTTCTAAACTAAATAGTTATCATATAAGAAAAAAAGGGGGGATAGCCTCATTTTTATGTCTTGTAAAAGATTTCTACTGAGGAAAAAAGTAGACTGTGAAACATATTTTTGTTCTATTTAAGGTTACAGGTTAATTAGATATCATCTACAGAAAACCTTTCTTGTGTGTTTGGGTTTTTTTAAAATTTTATTTTAAGAAAATAAAATCTTTAGAGCCTGATAATAATAGGAAAAGGTTGCATTTGTCCCCAAGAATAAAATAAATACAGAACTCTGCATCAAAGCAAACTCTTCATTTTCTCAGCTTCCTTTTGGTTAAGCACAGTCCAAAGATAACATAGATTGAACTATAAATATAAGATTGGCCAAGGGAGTGCCCTGGCCTGTGATTTAAGCAAGAATAGTAGGATATTTAGAGAATCTTTGGTGATAGCTGTTCATGACTCTAAAAATATGCAAAATTTATCTTATAGAAGCATTTTAATGATTATGCTAGCTTATTTTGTTTAAACATTTAAATAATTGTGTGTCCTTAAACATATTATTAATGTATGTTATTAGAATAAGAAAAATGAAATAAATATAAATGAGCAAGTATTATTATTTATTTATTTATTTTATTTTATTACATTTGTATACCGCCCTTTCCCTGAGGACTCAGGGCGGTTTACAGGGAATTAAAAATCAAAACATACAAAAGTTAAAAACCAGTTAAAAAATATTAAATTCACCCTGTACTCTTAAAAACCCCAGTTAAAATTTTCTCCTCAGCCTGGGCCCGGGAGCTCAAAGAGCCAGGTCTTCAGGCCCCGGCGGAATGATTGGAGGTCGGGGGCAGTCCTCAGCTCCACCGGCAGCTGGTTCCAGAGGGCAGGCGCTCCCACTGAGAAGGCCCTATCCCTGGGTGTCACCCGCCGGCAATCTCTCACCGGCGGAACCCTGAGCAGACCCTCCCTGTGGGAGCGCACTGGGCGAAGGGCGTTTGATGCCGGCAGCAGGTGTTCCCTCAAATAACCCGGACCCAGGCCATGTAGGGCTTTATAGGTGATAACCAGCACCTTGAATTTCACCCGGAGGGCAACCGGAAGCCAATGGAGCTCGCGGAGTAGAGGTGTTACATGGGAGTATCGGGAAACCCCCATTACAACTCGCGCGGCCGCATTCTGCACCAGTTGAAGCCTCCGAGTGGTCTTCAAGGGCAGCCCCATGTAGAGAGCGTTACAGTAGTCCAAACGGGAGGTCACAAGCGCATGACAGGGTAGATGATGCTTCTATGGAATATCCGATGCACCGAAGTTCAGGCCAAGCATTTATTAATGAACTGATTTTTTTCCTTATATTATCTTACATTATCACCTATCACATATACAGTAATGGGGAATTAGGAACCCCTCAAGGTTGCATGGCATTCATATTGGAACATATTAATTTGCTCTCTCATCCAGACACTTGACCAGTATATGAAGAGAATGTAAGTTCTGCTTCACACAATCTTATTGTGGATAAGTAAGTAATTTTCTTTGCTTTCTTTACTGTTATTTTCTTTTACAAATGTATATACTAGCCATTCCCAAATGTCTCTGGATGACTAACCAAATTATAAGCAATATATTAGTAGCATAGTTATGTCTAAATTGTACAGATATTCATTTCTGGTACCATTTAATTCTAGTATTAAAACTAAGACCGTTATTTACATTTACTGCAAATCGGACATTAAGGTTTCTTTTCTACAATTTTGTTCCAACCTCTTTTTGAATGTTGTGTAAAATCTGAAATATTCTTCCATGTTCTCTCAAAAATCAGCAAGGCAGATAGGTCAAAGAGCTATGTCAAAGAGCTTAGTGGAACCTCAATTAAGTCTTCGTACAAATCTGTCACTTAATCTGTTTTGATCTTCGTCTCAGCTAGGTTTTACATTGTCCTCAAGTTAAACAGAAGATGACTTTATTGGCAATCCTTTAGCAAATATTCTATCTGGCATTTGTGATGAAATATCTGGTCAAAAGGCTCACTTTGTCTCTGCTTGCTTGCATATCCTGTCTTCCATCTTCCTGCCAGTTAAAGAAATCCACTTCTCTCTCTCTCTTTCTCTCCCTCTCTTTCCTTAAGACACCATACTCACCAAAGTGAATTTGGATTTTCTCAGAGGAAAACTTACATCAAAATCATTATGCAGAAAGATACATCATTTGTCTGATAGTTGTATGAAATATGGAAATACTCCCTGGGTGATTCTGCAAAACAATTGGCAAGATGTTTAACTATCTGCTCTTCTACATTTACAAACAGCTGGTACACCTGCTCGGGCTAGAATAATGTGAGAAAATCTTTCTACATAATGTGAAAACGCAGCATGTTGACATATGGTCTAATCCTATTTGGTGCCATTCTGGGAAATAAGCATACGAGATTAGGAATTTGCGGCAGAAAATCATAAACAACTTATGGCATTGCAAGATGATTCACCATGTATGGGTAAATGAGTGCTACTTTATTAGCACAGCCATGATTATCAATGATGTTCTACAGATGGCAGGTCCACAGAGAATAGGCTAAGAGCTCTTAAAAAGTGCTAAAATGTGGTAAGCACATTGAGGAATACAGCTAGTGCAAATTAGAGCTTCCATTGCTTGCCCTTAATTCATTACATCATAGTCTTGATCACTTCTTCATAAAGCTCCTAAAACCTTGGGAAATTGTGCTAACATTAGCTCCCGAGGCCATCCAGGATATATTTCTAGGACAAAAGTTAGAGATCTACTGAATTTCTCTTATTTTTTCTAACCCCCTTTTAAAAGTACACAGGTAGTCCTTGTTTAGTGACTGCTCATTTAGTGACTATATGCACTCATGACAATGATGAAAAAGAAAATAAGTTTGTGATCATTCCTCACATGCTCAACCTTTGGAGATCTGTAAAGCAACGGGAAAGCTGAAGTAAGATCATGAGTACAGTTGTGGTTTCACTTAGCCAATGCTTCACTTTATGACTGAGTTGCCGGTCCCAATTGTGGTAGCTAAACACGGACTACTTGTATGCTATGGAGGGACTTCCTGTGTCTGCCTTTATCGAAGTAAATGCAAAGTAAAGCTGTGAAGTGGGTGGATCAGACCTATGGAAGAGGATTAAAAGTTTGACCTGGGATGTAAAGAAGGAATAAATGAACCGTTAATATGGGGATCTGAAGAAAAAAAATAGACTATCCTGAGAAAGATAAAAATGGGAGAAATAAATTCAGAATAACTGTGCCTTTTCTTTAGTACAAAATGGGATAGAGAGAAGCTTGGGCAAGCTTTGAAGATTGTGTTATTTTACCATATTACAATAAAGAGCATTCCTGAAATCCCTGCCATTTTTCGGTGCTTGTCTTGGCCTGCCTCAAAGGGCCAACATCAATCAATATTTCAAGTTTCTCTTTGTCTCATCTTATTTATTTGTTTATTAGTTTGATCTGGCTGTTCCACTCTCAAAAACATGACTCTGGGTGGTGAGTAATACTAAAATAGGGTTAGTAATACTAAAATGCAGATGATACCACTCTAATGGCAGAAAGTGAAGAAGAACTGAAGAGCCTCTTGTTGCGGGTGAAGAAGGAGAGTGCAAAACTTGGGTTGAAACTAAACATTAAGAAAACCAAGATCATGGCATCCGGCCCTCTCAATTCCTGGCAAATAGATGGGGAAGAAATGGAAGTAGTGACAGATTTTATATTCCTGGGCTCCAAGATCACTGCAGATGGGGACTGTAGCCAAGAAATTAAAAGACGCTTGCTCCTCGGGAGGAAAGCCATGGCAAATCTAGACAGTACACTAAAAAGCAGAGACATCACCCTGTCAACAAAGGTGCGTATAGTCAAGGCTATGGTCTTCCCAGTTGCAATGTATGGCAGTGAAAGTTGGACCATAAAAAAGGCTGAGCGCCAAAGAATTGAGGCCTTTGAACTCTGGTGCTGGAGAAGACTCCTGCGAGTCCCTTGGACTGCAAGGCGATCAAACCGGTCAGTCCTAGAGGAGATCAACCCTGACTGCTCTTTAGAAGGCCAGATCCTGAAGCTAAAACTCAAATACTTTGGCCACCTAATGAGAAGGAGGGACTCACTGGAGAAGAGCCTAATGCTGGGAAATATTGAGGGCAATAGAAGAAGGGGACGACAGAGAATGAGGTGGCTGGATGGAGTCACTGAAGCAGTAGGCGTGAGCTTAAATGGACTCCAGAAGATGGTAGAGGACAGGAAAGCCTGGAGGAACGTTGTCCATAGGGTCGCGATAGGTCGGACACGACTTCGCAACTAACAACAACAACAATACTAAAATAGTAAAACCCTCCTTAAGAGATGGCAGGACCAAGCCTCTCTTAAATATGATTAACCACCACCAGGGCCTAGCCACTTGTCCTTTCTTAGTGATCTTAACCACTCTCGGAGGACATGAGTCTCTGACTTATGCTGCTGAGTTAACAGCCAAACTGATGTATGTTCCAGCAACAGCAACAAGATCAACAAACATTGCTCCCTGATTCTCACAGTGACTCCACATCTAGCAGAGTCTCCAATTCTATCCTCTTCCAATAAAAGGGCTGTCTCTCATTATTACATTATTCTGGTACACTTTACAGAAGTGGCTGCCATGCTACCTGCTCACCCTCTAGTACCAGGGCATCATAGAAGTCCACGTTTTCACCTCTGCTACAACATTCTCTTTCATTCAGTTTTCCAGACCATCCTTTCAGTTGGCCTTTCTCTCATTCTCTACTCTTCTTAGTTTGTCTTCCAGGTCTGTACAATTCACCCAGTCCTTCTCCACATTCTCCTTGATTACTTTCAAGTAAGGAAGTCCTAACTTCTTCCTGATTTTTAATCTCAGTCTATCTATATGTAACCCTAACACTGACTTCAACTATTCCACGCCCAGATATATACTTGTCCTGTTAAGCCAATAGGTTTGCAGCATGTTATATTCAGATAAACCAATCAACTCCTTACGTTTGATCCTCAGCCTTGGGAAAATCTAACTGCTCCAGGTACCAAATTACCGTAATTTAGTCCTTGTATGAAATGTCATGGAAAACTGTTTTTTTCAGCTTTCTGTAGGGAAAAAATCATTTTAAATTTAGAAGCATCTTCCTTTGGGGTTAATGTGGAAGTTGAAAGAAGTGATGGAGGGTAATACTGTATCTCTATACCTCAATTTGTTTAATGAGTGACACTTCCTTCACTAAAAAGAAGTGAATTTTTATTTAACAATGATGGAGGGAACAAGTAAACCCTTTGCTCTTTATGTTTTGGCTTTTATCACCTCATTATGTGTTTATATAATTTGCTTACACTGCTTGTTAAAACATGGTAAAAGTTAGTCTCTGGTCCTTCTTCTCTGACAGCTAAACAGTAAGTGGAAAATTCTTCCTTGTCAGGAGGAAAGGTTAGTGATCAAACAATCAAATTATTCTCTATTAAACTAGGATCAGTTCCATTGCTAATTAATCTTTTCTCAATAGTGAGCAGTTCTGTTTGCTCAACTGCTGAAGTTTGCTATGGGGATCATATTGGATTACTCTCTTATGCTCACTTTTAATTAACATTTGGAGGAAATATGATAGCAATGGAAGAAAAGCTGCTATTATAGGAACTACTAAGCTGTGTTTAGACTCAGTTAATATAGGTGGATGGATAGATGCTGGAAGGAGACAAACACATTTGTCTTATCCTAAAATGGGAGAGGAAAACAGATTTGTCCTTTGATTAAATGTGGGCAAATTTAGGAATTCAAGTACCGAAGTCTGACTTCAGATTCACATAGTCACATTTGTCTTTAAGGTAATCTAGCACAGAGATACAAAATCCTACTCTTCTACTAGGCCTAGCAGTCCTTCCAGAATATGATGAGTGCTAAACTTTGAGCTAAAGTTTATCACCTTTTTTGGGTTCATTCTCATTATTTTTTTTAAACCTAATGATAGCAAATTACCCCAGAAAAAGCACTTTTAACTCATCTGGATTAAATACTAATTTCCTATACTACATCCAGCTGATCATTAATACCAGACAATTTTGTAGGAACTGAACAAATTCTTCAGATTTCATCTCTTGTGGGGTTTTTTGTCACAGCAGAAAGAAATCACATTTTAAGTTTACCAGTTGAAAAAGGAGATGAGGCCTGCTTCCCTAAACTTTCCTTAGTGCCAGAACAACATGAAATGATACACCTGTTCTTCAGTCCTTCTTTAATGTTCAACGAAGCACAACATCTGCACTCTTAAGGGTGAACATGAAGTTCCAAGAAGACTGGTGGAGTCTAAAATTGAAAAAGCAGTAGAAAGCCTGCTTTTTGGACCCTGATATGATCACTCCATCCTAGTGGTGAAGATGCTTGCCTCCCACTCGGAAGGTTGAGAGTTCAATCCTAGACAGCAACAGATGTTTATCAGGGCACAAAGAAAAAGTATCTGCTGCAAACTCTGCATGGCATCAGGAAGGGCATCCAGCCAAGTAAATGTTCAGTTCCATCCAGTCTCCCAGACTCTACCCTGAATTAAGGGATTACAGGGACATAAAAAGGGAGTTATATGATCTCTCCATTCCAACCCCCACCCTTAGGTGAATGAAAAAAAAGTAAAACTTGCATAGCATTCAAGTGAAGCCTATGAATGAAGTGCTGTAGCAGACTTCTGCTTTACTCTGGCTCATCCTGCCTTAGCAGGTGCCAAAAAGAGCCATAGAACTCATATTTGAGTAAGCTGGAGAGAGAAAAAATCCTATCCAAGTCAAGTATACCTCATTCTTTATTTATTATTTCTCTATGCTGGTCCACCTCTTTAGTCAACACATAATGGCCAAGTCTAACAAGGATAGTCTGCATTCTAACACATTTACAGAGGACTGGCTGCTGATTCAACACTCCTATCAAGAGGAGACAAAACCTTTGGCTATGGCCTAGTACCCAGTTGAAAGCAGTCATAGTTAACTGGGCAGTGAATGTCAGGCTCATAGTCTTCCAGACAAATAACAGACAGGATACACCTTCTTATGATGCTGCATATAGCGAGCTAAATTCATAAATGAATTCTAAATTGTTTGTGGTAAAAACAGTCTTTAGGCAGAGGTGGCCAGCATTCATAAATCTGAGAAACTACCGTCGGATTTACGAGTGTGGTCAGGCTACTATTAAGTCCCATTTATTTCAATGGTAAAGAGATTCTTAACAGTCTTGTGGAAATTAATGACCTTATACGTGATAGTTTTGGCTTAATAAAGGACTGAGTGTTCCAAATCCAAGAAACATTCTTTGTAATTTTTTTTCTGTTGATGCCTCTCCCATGTCTCCTTCCATCTCCTTCTTTTTGTCTCCTGCAACTTCTCCTACCAGGAAGGGTGCTGACTACATTAAAATAAATGTGTAGTTAATAATCCAATTACAAAAAATCCATTTTTTTATTTTACATTTGAAATCTGAATTTTGGTTTCAAATATTCAATGGTTGCTGTATCTTGTAGTGTATTATTGATATAATCCGTTGTTTGAGCATTATTGGAAACAGAACTGGAAGAGCTACTTGAGACACTGAGTCGAGAATTCCTGCTCCATAAGAATCCATATTTAAGCATTTTCAACCTACCCAATAGTTTGAATAGTTGTTCCTGGTCTGTTTTCATATTTTCAAAGAGAACTTCACTGGCAAAATAAAATAAAATTCAAGAATCTGAATTTATTTATTTCAAAAAATGCAAGAGTTTACCAAATGTCTCCAGTTTGTTTTCTTGACTAGCACAGATTTGTCACAATCACCCTAAGCAAATCCAGAAAAAGATGAACCAGAAGTAGTGACATAATTCCGGAAGAGTAAATGTTGGAAATTTCTGGGATGGGCTTGAGAAGTAGGCAGTATTTTCAACTCTGAAAACCACATCTGATGTTGGGATTATAGAGGGTCTATATCAGGGCTTTTCAATTGGTGGTATGTGTACCACTGGTGGTACTTTGGCACCTGGCAGGTACATGCAAGTGTAGCTGGGGGGGATAAGCTGAAGCTGTGGCAGTGCCAGTGAGCTGAAATGATGGCACAAGGCTGAGGGAGAATCAGCTGGAGCTGCATTGTTGCTGGGGCTCTGCTGAGGGCCCAGGATTGGCCTCTGTGGCTCCAGCTGTTCAGGGCTTTTGGCAGCCTCTGCTATCACTGGGAGCAGCAGACAGGCCTCAGGGTGAGAGAGTCAGCTGGAGCTGCAGGGCTGCCAGGGCAGAGACCCCCCAGGATTGACACATGCAGCTCCAGCTGATCAAAGCTGTGTACAATGGCCAGCCGGGGCGTGGGTGACTGCATGGGGGAGTGAGAGTGGGGGTAGCAACCAATGCTGGAGCTCTCCCTGAGCCCCAGAGAGTGGCACACCCGGAAGAGAAAAGGAGGAGGGGGGAAGAGAGGAGAGGATACTAAAGGAGGAGGTTTTGGTGGGAGAAACCGCAGAGGAAAAAAAGGCAATGGGGAAAGAGAGAGGGAGAAGAGGAGAGCAGAGCAATCAACGAAAGAACAGAGGCTGTGGAAGGAGAGCCCAGCAGGCACTGAAAGAGAAAGAGAGAGAGAGAGGAGAGGGAGAGAGGAAGAAGGGCTGACTAGCCATCTGGCCACCAAGGTAGTGATGCATATTAATAAATATAGATAAATTCATCAAATGTTTATGAGTGCAAAGGGAAAGTAATTCAACAATGGAACCGCCCCTGAAGAAATTAAAACCGGTACTTTTTCCCCTTTTTTTTGTGATCAAGTGTTTGACACCTTGCTAAGCACTGCTGGTACCTGAATATTGACATGTCCTAAAAGTGGTACAATCTGTGAAAAGACTGAAAAGAACTGGTCTGGCTCTCATTCATCACAGTATTTATATTTGAAAAGATGTTATAAATGAACTATTTTAAAGGAACTTAACTAACGTTATTGAATGCTACAGAAGTACCTTCTTTCTTGTTTCCCACTTCCCTGTTTACTCTTTTGTACAGTCTATTTGGTTTTCCACATTCCATATGCAAACATATCTGAATTAAGCTTCCAAACACTGTATACATGAATTGGAAGATGATGATGATGATGATGATGATGATGATGATGATTAAAATTGCATACTTCTTCTTAGAAATAGGTAATGCACATAGGAAACGACAAGTTTCTACATTCAAAGAGACTGTAAGTTCACACGTATGGACTTGGATTATCTCCTTGCAGATGTGGAAGCTGCCACTCATCCTGACTTAGGCAGTCTAACTCAACATCATTGACACTGACTCTTACCAGTTCTTCCTCGAAATGCCAGGGATTGAATCGGAGATCTTTGGCATCCAAAGCAGATTTTCTAGTGCTGAGAGGTGGCTTCATTATTGCTGCTGACATCCATTCTCTCTTTTACCTTGAGATTTTTTTAATTGCTATAAATAATGAATATTTTTATATGTTTACCTCTTTTATAATTTGGTGGTACAGTGCCTAGAGTCACTTTTTGTGAGATGGATGGCTATATACATTAGATATATATGACCTTCCCTCCCTAATTGCTGGAAACTGTGAGCTATTTAAACCATTTAATGTTATAGGGTTACTTGGAGAATTTCACAAAACCCAACAGCTTAATTTCACAGATGATCCAAATACCAGAGATACTGTAGATCAGAGGTGTCAAACTCAATTTCATTGAGGGCCGCATCAGCATTGCGGTTGCCCTCAGGGGGCCGGGTGGGTATGGGCAGGGTGGGCGTGGCCTACTGGGTGGGCGTGGCTAGAGTGCATATGGCCTACTGGGTGGGCGTGGCCAGCTCTACATCCTTCGCATCAAGGGTGCCTATGGGGGCCTGGGCAGGAGTGGGACAGATCTGAGGGTCTCTGGCAGAAGGAGGGTCTCTGGGCCAGGGCAAGGCAGTGGGGGCCGTTCCCTCACTGTTTCCAGGATGGCTTCATGGGCCACATGAAACAGCTTTGCAGGCTGGATCCGGCCCCCGGGCCTTGTGTTTGACATGTCTGCTGTAGATAGTAGTTAGGTGCATAAATAGGTAGTAAGTAGAGAGATACTTAGCTGAAAATCAAAGGGAGCCTGATACCACTTTTTCCAACTATCACATTTTATTGCTACAAGACCTCTTCTGATTTTTAGCTACAATAGATGAACATGGGTTTTCTCTATAAAGTCTATACAGCTGTTGGAAGCACTTCCTGTCATATTAAAGGTCCATCAGTCGTAAGTATCTAATAAATACCATTTTTGCTTTCTTCAAAGGAAGAGTTATACTAGGTTTAAAAGCTGACAGTAGAAATGATCAGTTCTCCACGCATAGTTAATACATGATCCTTGGCTTGCTTGTATCTCTCTATAAATCTTCTTTAATCCTCACATAAATGAAGGGGAAAAACATCAGGAAACAGATTGATGCAACTCTAAATGATTGACTGGTAATCCTGAGCTATAAAGGAAGGAAATAGATGAGGATAAGGATGACAGCGGTGTGTGGGTGGAAGATTATAACGAGCACCTGTCCATACTCGGGTTTAAATCAATGCAGCACTCATCTCAACTACTCTGGTTATAATACAACTTGATAAATTAAATAACACTCGGTTGTTTTAGCAAGCAACCTTCAGCAATACAGAGAGAGCTTATTGGACCCTGTCCTGCACCTGCACTGAGTATCTTCCTTCCAAATCTCAGTCAGTC